>NC_056731.1:1400045574-1400363074 GCF_019279795.1 Protopterus annectens
CACACACACACAGACAGACAGACACACACACACACACACACACACACACACACACACACACACACACACACACACACACACACACACATACACATGCCTAGGGTCAATTTAGAGTATCCAATCCACCTACAGCATGTCTTTGGAATGTGGGAGGAAACCAGACCACAAGGAGGACATGCAGACTCCGCACAGAAGGCACCTCAGCCAAGGATCGAACCGGAGAACCTCTTGCTGTGAGGCAGCAATGTTAACCACTGCACCACAGTGGCCGCCCTGTTGTTAAGAAATTATAATAGTGCAGTTTCAGTGATATAACCTGGATAGAAGCCATGTTGTGTACAGGACAGAATTGCATTTGAATGCATTTCTCCAGTGTTCTGGGCGAGGAGATAGAAATGGCAATGGGTCTAAAATTAGAAAGATTATTTTTGTGCACCTCCTTTATGTAGAGGTATTATGTATGACTGTTTCCAAAGGATTCAGATGTAGTGTTCAGATATAGATCTTTTTATGAGTATAACAATGGAATAAGCTACTGAACTGGAAGGAAACTGTAGGTATTCAAAGCATAGATGGTCTGGAGTAAGTGATTTGGGTTTTAGGTTTTGAAGAAGTTTTTTTTTTTTGTTACATTAATTGCATTTGAGGTTTCATCTTAACCAGAAATCCATACCAAACTATTTTATTAATGTTTTCCATGTGAAACAAATGTTTCATTTCATTTTCTATGCCTAAACATTGTATAACCCAAACTTAACTTTGTATCTGTTTTTGTCTCCTGCACCTTGCTTTTCGCTCCATTACTTGAGCTTCACATACACTGGAGTTTGCCTTCTGTCCTTGTACTAACTATCTAAATAAGGGCAGGATTTGAAGACCCCAAACCCAGAAACATGTCATGATGTGTAGGAGAGGGAATTATTTATGTGTTCTTCTACTTTTCCATCAGTGTAAGCCTCAGATTAGCAGTGTACTTTAGGGCATACAGTGGAGCTTAGTGACGGGCATTCTTCGCATGTGGCATGTCACCCCTACCTCAAACCCTGCCTCCTTAAACATCTTTCATTTGTCTTATGATGTGTTTCTCCCCTCCACTGTGGTTGCTGGAATGAGAAGTTCATTGTGGAGACTCCTTCCCTCAGCAATGTCCCAGACAGAGATAAGCAGGCTAAGGATCTCATTCCTCCTCTCCCAGTCAATCCTCCAACAACTAACCTGCTGTTCAAATTCAGGTCACCAAAAGGAGAAGCAGTTACCTTTTTGTAGAACTGACCTAGCCTAAAACCTGACTTTTAGGCCTCTTCTTAATCTGTAGCATTTATGACAATTCATTTCTAACTGTTAAGATGCTACTCAGCTGCATTTTAAGTGCAAATTATGTGTTATCCACCACATGAACAATAGTCTATTAAAGTTAATCCATTATCTCACGTTGCTGCGAGCAAATATTAAACTAAAAACATGTACGTCATCCAGGCTGGTGTCAGCAAAAATAGTGAAACTAAAGTAGTCACCCTTTTGAAACTCATTTTAAAACAGGCAGACATAAATAAGAAGAGCATTGTCATGTGTGTTATAAACAAAGAAAAAGATGGACCTTTCACTTATGTTATGGAACAGCAGAAAACAGTACAGCTAGGAATTAAATGAAACATGAGTACCTGTACAAGATGATTTAAAAGCAAGCATGATGTGATAAAACATTAGGAAGAGCTGAAAAGGAAACAATAAGCTATGCAGTAATAGACATAGCTAGTAAAAAAGAAGCTATTATCCTTCTGAGCACCAAACAGACAGGGAACAGACTGAAAATCTTTACTCATTTCTGAGTACCTTTGCGCATAAAGGCAGTCGGTGAAAGTCAGTAAAAATGGTAGATGGTCTGGATGAAAAAGCATGTGAAGGCAGACTAGTGGAATTTGTGGCTGCGTTACTCGACAAATGTGAAACCTATCTCACAGAGCAATAGGTACTTCTTCTGGATTTAATATTTATATGACTACACACCTGTCTTATCCACCTTCTTCCCTGCAGATCTTACTAAGAGTTTGGTAACAGTGCAAAATGTGAACTTTATCATTCAAATAAATCATTGCAACTTTAATTTAAATGGAGTATGTGCTAATATGCTACTCTGACAATCTATTCTAAAACATCTTATTTATCTGAATATAGAAATGACTTGTACTTTGTTATTATAAGTGTCGCTGAAGAGTTGTTGTTGTCTTTCAGCTTTTCCCGGTTAGGGGTCGCCACAACGAAACTCCGGTCTGCTAATGATTGCCAGTAGATTTTGACGAATGCTGAGGTGCCAGCTCAACGTTCAACCTTCAACGAAGGCACGCCCTTTTAAGCATGTCTTTCGAACTCCCACCCAACCACGGGGAGGACATGCAGATTCCACAAAAAAGGCACTCCCCACACTCCAGCCGAGAATCAAAAGGGAGAACCTCTTGCTGTGAGGCAACAACGCTACCGCTGTACCACCGCAGAATATGTGTCACTGAATAGTATGTTTATTAATTGCTGCTTTGATAGTCAGGCCAAATCTGATCTGAAATGAACTCCCTGCAATAAGCACGGCTGCCTAGCTACCAAAAAAATAAATAAATGTAATATGTTTCGGTTGTATATTAAGTATGATAAGCAAATTATGCAATAAGCAGGAAAACTGACAAACTATAGATAGTTCACAACTGCCATAAAATTAATTTTTTTCTGTCACAAGTAGCATAAAAATCTATTTTTTTCTGTATGAATTTTCCTTAAATGCAACAGCCAATAACAGATTAGAGAGACCCTTTGCACACAAAATACTGCATTTAAAGATGTAATATGAGATCCTAATAATTAAAGAACAATGAAAGTGTCCCTCTCCTGAAAACACTTTGCTTTCTCCATTCAGTACTTTTGTGTGCTCCATTATGACCTCCCTGTACCCTATTGCATGCTAGCATTTTAAAGTAGTCTTTAGTTTTCCACTTATTTGCTATTCTGATACAAGAAAATCATTACAGTATTGTTCCCCTAAGGCATTTTTCTAAAAGCATCTGCTCCATCTGTTTCAGTCTCACAGCTTTGATTTAAAATCTTGACCTCTACTCACAACCAGTCCTTGACTCTTTCTGAACGGCTTGTTTCTTCTGTCTTCTGCAGCATTTTAAGAAACACTTTTATTATTAAGGGTATAGTCATCATGACACTATTGCTGACAATGAGCAATGACAAGTCTTTCTAATAATTAAAGCTAACAAATAAAAACAGAAGTGCAGAAAAAAGCCAACTTGCATTTTATTAATAGCATTTTCCTTCTTCTATCAACATCCTCAGGTGCATGACAATATCCTATTTAACACAAGATTTGTAGCATGCTCTAGCTTTGCTGAAGTGGCATTAAGAATAATTCTTATAAGCATTTCTTCATCAGAAGCATTTACAGGTAGTCTTTCTTACAATTACAGTACTCTGTCCAGGTAATCTTATCCCCTAAGCATACCACCTTGAATTTTTTTATTATTATTAAACTGATCTCAAATGAAAACCACAACATACCACAGAAAACTCTGTAAGTTCCTCTGCAGCTGCATAAAATCCACAGTGTTTCATAGTTGCCCACGTCACTGATTAAAGTCATTCCTGGAATGAGATAACTTGCTCAGGTCTCATTCTCCACTGCCAGCTCAAGACAATAAGATTATGTGCGACTGTCTGTGGCATCCAAGTGATGACTTGCCTTTCTTCTTTTCAAACATCAATAATCACTGTTTTCTGTTTCCTTTCCTATAATTGGTATTTCAGAAACCTCCATTCTATATTTGCATAGGTTTTCTCCTGATACTAAGGTTTCCTCCCATAGTCCAAAGACAAGCGGTGAGTAGATTGGTGTCTTCTAAATTGCGCATGGGTGTGTGCATGTGTATTACAGGAGAAAGGCCTGGCAATCTACATCCATTTTCTCCCTTGTCTCATAAATTCTGTCGACGATGGTGGCTATTCATGGGATCACTATTGGCATCAGCTGTGACTCATAAGCGCAAATGGATTGTTGGGTTAGCATACTGCACTGTTTTCACTGTTCACAAACTTTTACTCATAAGTTTTTGCAGACATTTGCTACTTCTTTTGTCATTCAGCAGAATCAGATAATCAACAGCCAAACAAGTGTCTTGGAAACTTTAATAAATAAACTGTTTCATGTCTGTACTGTTAATTATATCATTTTTATTTTTGTGAAAAATGCTTTTGTTTCATTTTTAGACTTGCTATTGGAAATCTATTGTTATATACCAGCTAGAACAAGCTTATCTGACTTTGTTTAGATGGGGCATTGTTAGTTAGGTCTTTAAAATATAAAGTGAATAGCCATATTCAAGATTCTACTCCAGTTCTTAGGCAATATGATAATAGTACCTGAAAGCTTCAGCTGAAACCTTATAACCAACCTGTAGATGTTGCAGTATCCTAATCGTGCCATTGCTTTTGTCTGTAACACTGTTTATTCATTTAGTTATTTTAGGTCCATTCTATGCAGCTATTGTTTCAATTTGTCTATCACAAAGGTTTGATTTCTACAAAATCAATATTCTTGTGTTTGCTGTTTTTCCATACTTTATTCTTTTCCATTCAGTCCGCATCTGTATGTAACAAACAGAAGGGCATGATTTGTATTGTCCTTCACTCAACTGGCAGCTTCTGCTGAGCCAGCTTTTTCACTCCTCTGCCCCTGCTGAGATTGCTGTCATACTGCAACAATTACTTTTTTTTTTTATATAAGCAAGAAACATCTTTATTAAATAGTCACTTATGACAAAGGCAATCATACATTTATATAAATGAAAACAAACCATACTGACATAACTTTAGTTGCAAACATTATATATCACTTATAATCTATCCAATCACTGTCAGTCAAACATTACATAGCTCATACAAATCCTGTCTTCTTTTAAACCTCATTCCTCCTCTACATGTATTATTCCCACAATTCCCATTTGTCTATGTAATTTACTCCTACACTTTTCTAAAGATCCCATATCCAGTTGTTTTATCTCTTTCTATATTCACTACTTCTAGTACAGTTGCTTTAGATTTTGATTTCCATTTTCTAGTAACTGCTTTTTAGGTAGCCACCATAATTAGACTTAGCAAGGTCTTACTTACTAGGCAATTCTGATTCTGTATCATAGCTCAAAAAATAATTTCCTTAGTTATACCAGTTTGCTCACCCAGTATTTATGATAGAATAGTCTGCAGGGAATTTTTAAACTCTGCCAACTCATTACACTCCCAGAAAATATGTTTCTAATTACCACTTTCTTTCCCATCACACCTCTAACATGTGCTATCTACCTGAGGAAAAATTCTTTGGAGTCTATTTGGGGTATAAAAAATACCTATGCAAACATTTCGAAGCAAAGATCCTAAATCTTCTACACTTTGCTGTGAAAGGCATATATATATATATATATATATATATATATATATATATATATATATATATATATATCCCCGATTGTCTCTTTGTGAATTGCTCATCCAATCTCTCTTCCCAATCCTTTTTAACCTCCTCTGATTAATTCCTATAGTTATCATGCAGTATTTTATATGTTCTGCTAATTATTTATTTTTTAAAAGCAGCTTCTGTTCTAGATTCTACTAAAAGCTCTAGCAGATTTTTTTTGCTTAGGATCCCCCTATTTCTTTCTCTTTGCATATATTCGGATATCAATCCCTGATAGGGAAGGCAATCTCTACCTGCAGTCCAAATAAATTCTTGGCCTCTTCCCATTCTATTACCTTTCACTCTCTAATTATTTGTTTCCTTATAATATATATCTTTATATTTTAACACCCTCCAGCTATCATGAATTTTCAGCTGCCAAGAATACATTTCAGACCACCCAAAGAAACTTCATACAGAAAAATAATGATACAAATATTGTAGATGTGACCCAATATCTGTAACGTGATGATGTTTCCAGCACAGGAATGATTATCAGTGACCACTCACTTTGTGGTGAGTACAAGTTGTAAAACAGAAAAGAGTTTAGTTTTGCATTTGTATAACCACCAGATCTGTCATTGTTATATACTGGAATTTAACCCAGACTATTAAACTCCACCTGACTTAATTGCTACTAATTAAACCAGTTTTAACCTGTGTAACAGCCAAGACTAAGCAATTTTAAACTTCACTACATTTCAGATTTTGATTGCAGATAATCTACTATTTTTTGTAGTTTATTATTTCAAATAGTTCAGCTGCAAATATCATTAGCAGAACAAGAAATTAGCGAGCAACATTTTCCTTCGGTTGGCATAATGATTGTCAGTCATCTTACTAATGTTGCATTTGAAACAAGCAACAAGTCTATTGTGCTAGGAACCATTAAGTTAGAATAAAGCCAGATTCAAATTACTATGGCCTGACCAGACATCTTATATTATTTGTGAACATAGAGTTAATCTCATATAAGCATAGTGACCAAAGTAAGTGAAGGCTAACCTTAGTCTAAGAGAGTAAAAAGATTAAATTTCCATTGATTGTTAAGTCTGTGACATTAATGTTCCTCGCAGAAATTATTTTGAATATACATATATATATATATATATATATATATATATATATATGTGTGTGTGTGTGTGTGTGTTTTTTTTTTTTTAACATTTGGTAAGATACCTGACGGGATTATAAGTAATCATAATACCAAGTAAAGGACAATGCTGCTTGCTAGTTTCTTATGCTATTGTAACTGAGACATTTGAAATAAAAAAGCTACAAAAATTAATGGACCATTTGCAATCACATTCTGAAATGTGAATTTTATAATTGTTTAGTCTTGGTTGTTACATAGACTAAAACTGGCTTAATTAGCAGCAATTAAGTCAGGTGGGTATGACTTACAGCTAGAAAAAATGGAGTGAAATAGTCTGGGTTAAATTCCAGTATATAACAATGACAGACCTGGTTTTATTAAAGGTCTAAGTAGCATTGAACTTGGTTATTAGAACACTAGCCATCTTAGCAGACAGCACTCCTTAGACTGCTAAGCATTGTTAGATCTGTATGGGGTGACAGCGGCTGTGCACATATGCTGCACCACCTAGACTACGTAATTTAGGGGAAGACGACAACAGTAGGGCTCTGAGTGCAGTATGGCACTGGCAGGGGGGGAAAGCCTGGTGCATAGTTAAAGTGCAGTCATGTATGACAGAAAGAAATAAAAGTTTTGAAGGTAAGGGCAGAAGTCTTCCTAGAAGGTACATTGATAGTAGCAATATACTGAAAAGTGTAGTGATACCAAAACAATTAAAATGACAAATATGTATTGCAAGCAGTCAATAGCGGACATTACTTTTCCTTTGTTACAATATAAAACAATGGAATTTAAATGGATTAAGCGCTTTTGCCCTAAAAACACTAGGACTTCAACAGAATCACAGTTCCATAATCAAGAACTTCCTTTTATAGAAAAAACTTTTCTTATTAATTAATTAAGGAATTCTTAAAGGAACAATACATATAAAACAAAAGCACTAAGCCTTTATTTCCAAAACCAAGACTACAAAAAAATACAAAAATGTTCTTAAATATGTATTAAGTTAAAAAACATTTTTTTAATTAAAACCATTTAATTAAAACTTGTGCTAACATTAAGTACATGTTGCAAATAAATATTTTCATTTAAGCCTGGAAATTCTGAGGCATGTAATCTAAGCTACCGTTTCATTTCTTTTTCTTTCAGCTTAGATTTAGTGTCCCCTCCCCTGGGATTTGGCTTAAATTGCTCCAATATACCAAATCCAAATTTTTTGTAACAGGGACAATTTTTAAAATGCTTAAACAAGGCAGTGTTCTCATTTTGCTTACTTATCTGGGACCGATGTTGACTTCTCTCAGTTTTGCCAACATACTATGCTGAGCATCCCAAACATTTGACAAGGTAAACCACCCCTTTAGATTGACAATTACCTCCTAGAAAGCAAATTTTTGAATGTATGTCATTTTCCAATGTTAACCTTTCTCCTTCTAATACATAGGGACATTGGGCACATATTCCACATTTTTTGGTCCCTTTCTTATACAATCAATAATGGTCATTAGACAGAAGCTCTCTTTTAAATTTTTGTTTTAAATTAGGACCTGTTTTGAAAGTAAATGTTGGATGTGTACCTATTATGTACCTAATATTTTATAAATGTATGGGTTACCTCTTAGTATGTTCCAATTGCTGTTGACAATATTTTTCACCTCTCTTGCTTGTGGTCCATATTCTACAACTAGGGATCTCTCATAATTTCCTTCATCTTTCTTAACTTTACTTTTGCCCAAACTTACCTCCAAAAGTGGTTTGTATTTTTTGCCCCATTCCAGTTCAGCATACCTTCTTATTTCTTCTACTAAATGGGGTGGATACCCACTAGTTAAAAACATATTAGCAAGTAGTTTTAACTCTCTAGCCATGTCTTCTTCATGTGAAGTCATTCAAGCTGCTCTTATATACTGTCCTTTAACTATGCTTTTCTTCTGACTAAGTGGGTGGCAACTGGAAAAGTCCAAGTGGCTTCCTAAAAATAACTGATTTAAAAATATTCCCAGTATGTTTACTGAAAGTGTCTAGGTAGTTAACTCCTTCCCTATTGTAATTGAAAGTAAAATTTAAAAAAGTAGAAATATTGTTGAGGTACTTTACAAAATTCTTTATCTCCCTTTCGGGCCCCTTCCACAAAATAAAGACGTCATCCAAGAACCTGATGTAAAGCTTAAGGAATTGATAAATGTTACTGTTAAATACATTATTAAATTTCCAATCCAACAGGACTAAATTTGCATATATTGGGGTGCAAGAGGCCCCCATAGCCACACATTTCTTCTTTTTAAAATATTCCCCATTGAAGTATATAAAACTGTAGTCTAATACTATGGCCATTAAGTCATTAATCAAATTGTTTTTTCACTCAAAAAATGTGTGTGTCTACTCATACTGTTGTGAAAATGTTCCATACCTTCTTCCCTAGGGATTAATGTAAAGAGGTTGACCACATCTATGGTTACAAATGTAATTTCTCTATCCCAAAGTTCTTGTTTGAGTCTCCCTAAAATATTCCAGGAGTCAATAATGAGATGATTGACCATATCATAAATTAGCTTCAACCACCTGTCAATACATACCCTGATGGGATATGTCTTCAATCCCCACCCTGCCACAGTGGATCTAAATGGTGTTTTTTCAAAGTTTTTAAGGATTTTTTGTTTACCAAAGATTGTGGCCACTAGATGATTTTTTTTACCTTCAAACAAGTGTAGGTATCAATAGTAATTCTTTGATCTAATAAATATTCCTCAAGAAATAAATCAATTTGCTGATGGCTTATATTTACTTCATTGATGGATGCTGGACTATAAGTGCTGACATCGCTTAGTAAATCAAAACTAGCCTTAGAGTATTCTAATTAATAAAATAAAACAATACCCCCCACCTTTGTCTGGTTTCATAATCTTTACTGTTTTTCATTTTTAAGTTGTTCAAACAGGTCCCTTTCCTTCTTACTTAAGTTAGAATAATTAAAATATTTATTATTAATTCTAACTTGCATATTGTAAAGGTCCTCTATAATAGCCTTCTCTAAAACACTAAGGGTAGGATTCAAAGGGTGGTTGAATGCACTTTTTTCTTCACCTCTGACTCATTGTCTTTTGAATCATAGTTTCCTTAGTTCACTTGTTCATTAAAGTGAATAGCTACATTTAATTTCCTAATAAATAACTTGACTTGGTTTCCATGATTGACTCTACTAAATCAAATCTTTTTGTGGGCACAAATTTCAACCCTTTCAAAATTAAGAAAAAATGCTTCTTACAAATAACAGTTTTTGTAAAATTATATATATGAAAGCCATTAAAAGTAAGTACTATGCTATTGGTTATACTTGACAAGGAATCCTGTTCTTCGCTTGTTTCCATTTGTGTCTGGGTGGAAACTGACTCCACTCCTGTCCCAAATTGTTATACCCTAAACTTTCCTCTGGTAATTCCTAAAGGGAAAAAAGGCTTTGATTTGACTGCAACTTTCTCTCCATTAACTTTAGGTGTGGCTAATGTTACCTTCTCCTTAAAATCATTGGTCCGCCTTTTATTGAAACTATTTTTATGATAGAATAATTTAACTGGATATGCTTGCTTTTCTGAATACTGCTTTAAATATCTATCTAATTTCCTCAATTTTCTTTTAAACACTTTGTCACATTTCCTTTCAACTATGCTAAACTGTTTGTTGTGCAACCCTTCCCATTGTGAGAAAATCAAATCGTCTTTTATATCCAGATTCAACTTTTCAACTTCCCTGATCAATTGGCAAAGTTTCACATCATTACATTTTATAATTTTTCTATTAGCTCAAGACTATGCCTCTTAAACATTTTAATGAATTCATTATACATGCCATCATTGTAATTGAGCCCAAAAGGTAATTTAAGGACAAACAAACCTTGAGGTACAGTTTGTAATTGTAATCATCTCATAAGGTAGGTGTTACACATCTGCAAAGTTTTAATCTTGAATAGATTTTTTTTCAAACAAATAAATAAGTTCTTTAAGAGAACCACCAACTTGGTGGTTAGGTGTCCTGTCCTGTTTGGCATCTGTCGTAGCACCACCAGCAAAATTATAAGACTTGACGATAAAATACTCAAAGTTAACTTTCTCTCTGTAAAAATTGCTTGTTCAGAATGACAGGTCAAAGAGTTTACAACAGCCTCTCCATTCTAATTTGTGTGTAAATGAGACTAACCAGATGAGGTAGTTAAAAGGGCTGATATTAAACCTACAGCAGCATATTGTTTTGGGGAACAATACCTTTTGGACGAGCTCTGATCCATTCCTCACTTGAAATAACTGTACTGCATACCACCAACTTGATCAATCCTTTTAAATCCATGAAATCAACTGCCCCCACTGATTGCACCTGCTCCCACACCTGGGATAACAAAATCCTCTTCACCATGTTCTCCATTTGGGGCTAACAAGCAGGACCCAGACTTCTTCTCCCCCTTAGATGTTCAGCTCTGTAGTTGGCTGATCTATCAATCAGGTTAATTCGCCCTTAACAATTGCCAGTTCTGAATGAACTCTATTCAGCTCCTATCATTGCATCAGTGAAAATATGGAGGGGATGTCATCCAAAGAGTTCATAATGACTGCACCACAAAAAAATAAACTGATATACTGAAAAGTGAAGAGACACCAAAACAACTAAAACGACAAACAACAAATAAGTATCGCAAGCAGTCAATAGTGGACTTTACTTTTACTTTATTACAATATAAAACAACAGAATTCAAATGGATTATGTGCTTTCATCCTAAAAACACTAGGACTTCATCAGAATCACAGTTCCATAATCAAGAACTTCCTTTTATAGAAAAAAAAATAAGGAATTCTTAAAGGAACAATACATATAAAACAATAGCACTAAGACTTGATTTCCCAAACCAAGACTACAAAAATACAAAAATGTTGTTAAATATGTACTAAGTTAAAAAAAAAATAAAACATTTAATTAAAACTTGCTCTAACATTATGTACAGGTTGCAAAATAATATTTTCATTTAAGCCTGGAAATTTTGTGACATGTAATCTAAGATGCCATTTCTTTTTCTTCCAGCTTATATTTAGTGTCCCCTCCCCTGGATCCATTAATCCATTTGAATTCTGTTGTTTTATATTGTAATAAAGTAAAGGTAAAGTCCGCTATTGACTGCTTGCAATACTTATTTGTTTTTGTCATTTTAATAGTGAACAATGGCAAAGACATTTCACATTATATTACTCAAGACATCAGTGTCCTCTGCACTTCAAGTCCAGATGCACAGTGACATAGAGTATAGGGACATGTACCACAAGATGCCTCTTACTTAGGTCAGTGAAGAATATTGCCTTCATAAGTATCCCACCAAGACACATTGCAACCTTCCATTTGGTCTGCTTCTATGGGTCATGCCTTCCATGGCCATGTAAGGATCTGGGTGCAGAGACAGGCCACAGTCTATCCTAAGTCAGACTATACACACACCATTGTTGAAACAGCCCTCTGTTGCCTCTGGGTACATATCCTGTCACTCCCAGTCATGGCTGGCATCCAAGTTATGGACAATGATGATGCTCTGGCTCAGCATCTGGAAAGCCTCGTCAGACTTTATGCACACATTCCTATAGTTCTACCCCTTTCTTTTCATCTCTGGGCACACAGTTTGCCTGGATCCTAACCAGTTTTGGGGCAATAATGCTGATCAGGAGCAATAGACAGTACTCACCCTCAGACTGAATGCTCATGATCCCATAGTTCTACCAGTACTGCAAGCTAACACAGTAGACACTGCTGACTGTCAATCCATGGCAACTTAACCCCATAACTAGAGGATGTGATCCTTATCTCCCCACAACCTCCAAGAGAACGCGTCTACTGTGTTCACCTCCAATGACCCTCCCCCACCTCATATTGTTACAGTTTCCTGTTACTTTGCCATGATGTTCCTCCAATCTGTGCAAGTGAAGATTACTATGCCTTGCCCACCCTCTAACATGTGTGTAGGCATGGTGAAGTTTGATATACAGCATAGCCAGTACATGCACTGCCCTGAATAGCCTTGTTGTTGTAATGCTGGCATAATTTTATTCCATTTTGTCTATGTCATGTACCATTTTGGCAGTATTGAAATATATTGCAACTGCCTCTTCATAGCCTGTGGTGCTGCTCTGTGTTCCTTCCCTGACTCCCTACCCTGCATTTCTACAGCTGGTATTACTGTTATAGAAGATTATTCCAAGATGTTCACCTACCACTCCAACTGTTTGTGGAATACCATGTTGTAAAGCATAGCATGCACAACAAAAATCTTGCTGCAGATATGTTGGACTGCCTTGCAGTGTTCCTCCTGACAGGCCAAGCAAAAGAAGTATCCCTTGAGAAGGCTTAGCATCCACTTGCTGCTGCATGTGCCGCATTATGACCTATTTCCTGTATGATGTATTCATCAGCCAGGATCTACAGCATATCTGACATCACCTGCGACACACAACAGATAGCATATTATATGTGACTTGCTGTCTACTTACATAGAACTGTGTGCATAGGTCTGTCTATCTAGCATGTGTGTTTACCTACCAGCCAGATCACCCTGTGGGAAATCCTCCCACAGGAATCTTTGGAATACATCAGACATATGCAAAATGTGTGAATTACAGCAAATACTGGGTAGTGCAAAGATACAGTACCTTATAAATAATTCCCAATGTATTTCACACTATCTGGTGGATGTATTGTAGTCCCTCTGGACCAAGAAAGGCTTAATTATGAAATGTGTGCAATCTATGACTCCCAAGACCTCAGTGAATGGCCTATTTCATAAAATGGTACTGGTTCTCTCCTCTGCAATCATGTGGAACCAGATATGCTCCTCTACGTACTGTAGAATAATGTCACGAAATTAGGTCAGGATTCATTATACTTACAATGCAACGTGTCCTCAGTATGTCAGTGAAATTTCCAAATGAGCATACCATGCATCTCCCTGAATTCTGCTTGTGAGCAGCACAGTTCAATAAAATCCCTTATAGTCTCCCTGCCCACATGGAAACAGTCTGTCTGTGAGCTGATATAATTACAGGATGCTATATGTACCTCCTTCCTTTGCATGCATGGCCACAATATGCAACACTGCAGACACTGACTGCAAAGGCAGCTGATAGTACATGATGCTGAGCATTGCTGTTGCTAATCCAATCATTGCTTCCTTCAAGTACACCATGATTTTCAATGTAAAAAAATGTGTATGTCATAAGACACAGAGTACCCATTTTGTACATTTCTGAATTAGTCCATCATTTTCATTATTTGCACAGTCTATTTACATTATTTGCATATTCCATGTGGCTCATTGACACGGAGTTCCTCCTTTCTTGCTCATTATCCACTCATTAACATGTATTGCATACCTCACTATTTTGCCCTTTCCACAACCATGCTGTCAGTGTCTTAAAATCACCTATATCTCACACATTGCAACTACTCATGTTAATTTGTGCTGTATAATGCATCAAATGTCTAGGAATCTCATGTGTAGTCTCAGCTGAAAGAATAACACTGGTGTCAGTAATTCTAAGAGAGGACTTACACACATACACACACACACACACACACACACACACACACACACACACACACACACACACACACACATACACACACACAAGCCTCTGCAGCATGTTAATGGCCCTACATTTGATTTATTGACAGCAATGTTGTCCTCAAATATATGAAATATAATCCAAGGACATCTGTCTCGAACCACCAGCCATCGAGACACATAAAACATGACTGCATACATATATATATATATATATATATATATATATATATATATATATATATATATATATATATATATATATATAAAACTGTGTTCTTTGAGAATGTTCAACACTACACCTCTCAAATATCATTAATTTTATAGAATAGCCCTCATCTTGCCAGGATGTTTTCATTGTCCTGCATAAAATTACTAATATTCTGATTCATTCCGGAAAAATACAATCAGGCAACATTGCCAGATGTATCAGTTCCATATAATATTCATCATAATATAGATGATTATATCCTGCAATATTAGCCAACCATTGCTAAAAAGCTGCAGTAGTTCTTCAGGGTTGTAAAGCTCATAGCCATCAACAATATCTGGCAGTGTGTGACATCAATAAATTGCTGATCAATTTAATACTGATTAGTACAGCACAATGCAATGTGTCCTCATACACAGCCATAAATTGCTATAACTCAAAAAGTAACCCTGTGGTGACATCATGCAACTTTCAGATAGGCTTGCTGCTGCTTCAACTCAGTCTATGTTGTGATCACAAATATCTGCTGTAGAATGCTTGGCATACATAATGATACTCATCTGCATTGCATGCAATGGAATCTCATTATGTAGTATAGGCCTAACTCTTCTTTTGGACCAACTTACAAAAGTTTATGCAGGCCATGATCTACCTACCACTTGATGCAGCTGACTATTATTGTGCTGCTTATTAAATCTTGTTACATATCTAGATATAGTTTTTGTTTTGTTCTGTTCATAGTTGTGACTCATTGTGCTGCTTATGTCTGGTTAGCTCCACCCACAGCCTTATGCATATTCTGATTTCAGAGTACTTTACAGACTCAGGTACTGCTACCATCTTGGAAGAACTTGTGCCCGGTGTTACCCTGACTTCCTGGAATCCAGCTTTTATTAAAAGCACATCTTAGTTACTCTAATGTAATATCCCCCCTGCAATTTGGAATTAAAACCCATCAATTTAAATGAGGCTTATATTTAAATAAACAATTCAAATTGCAAGACAACAGTGACAGTAGCAAGCATAATGTGTGTAACTCAAAAGTTTAGAACCTTCTATAAGTTTAACACAACACAAAAGAAGGAGAGAATTGATGGGGGACTAAGGAGCTTGAACTGGATATATATTAAACTACATATTTTCTTTCTTTTTTTTATTTATTAATGAGGGCAGGCTAGAGTAGAAAGCCACATGGACTTTGTTTTCAGACTTTGCCAAGGTGTACTGTTTGGTGATTTGCTGAGAGTCACACCGAAGGCAAATGGAGGATGAGGGAACGAAAAGCTGGACTGCAGGAAGCAGCTCATTAGCAGATCACAGCCTTAATCTTCTGTCAGATGCAGATGCATCTCCCAAATATCCCTCTAGTAGAAAATCTTACCATAATGACAAATCTGCAAGAAGAGACTTTTGGTAATTGTGCATGGTTCTCCCTGGACTGAAGTAATATGGGGGTGTATATCAGTTCCTTTGTAATCAGTAGCTGCCTGTTCATTTTCCCTGTTTCACAGTTTCTCTTTAATTGCTAATAACTGTAAATGATTTGGTTTTCTTTTTGGTAATTACAGGTGTTGGGTTCTCTCTACACTGGGGTAATATCAGAGGTATGTATCATTTACCTGGTGGTTAGTGACTGCCTGTTCTTCTTCCACAACTTGCAGTTTCACTTAAATTGACTGTAACTATGAGCAGTTTCTTTTTCTTTTTGGTAAGTGCAGGTACAGGGTTCTCCCTGCACTGAAGTAATGCCAATGAAGTGTGTATCAGTTCCCTGGAGGTTAGCTGCTGCCTGATCCTATTCCCTGCTTCACAGTTTCTCTTAAATTCCTCATGACTGTGAGCTGTCATGAGCCAAGCAGTTGCAAGGTTAGCTGTCTCTCTTGAGAATACAACTCAAAGACAAAAAGATGCACATAACGTGCCTTTGCATGTGTTGGTAAGTTTGTGTGAATGTGCAAAAGTGTAGCGAGGGAGATTTCCATTTCTTTAATTAAAAATAAGTTGCTTTTTCCTTTTGCATTAACTTTTCCCTATCAAATATACTAATTTTCACTAGTTGAGGAAATTTTTTAATGCATGAGTTTGTCAACTAAAGAACACATAGCTCACTATAGGCAGTGTGATTCCAGAAAACATGACTACTACTTATGGAATACTGAATGATACTACCATTACAAGTATTGCTATACATGCAAAGTGAATTTAATCTTTCATAGTGGCATAAGTTTTATTATAACAGTTTGTAAGGCACCTTTTATCTGCAAAAGTTGTTGATTGTGTCTCTTAACTTGGAAAAATAATATTCAGCAAACTTTCTCCATCTATCACAGCTTACGGTCATTGTTTGATCTGATAAAATATACTGAGACCTCTGTTATTATTATATGTTTTTACAGTTGTTTATGCTCTTTTATTACTTTTTAATTAAGAAAGCAGTTATACCAATGAGAGATTACTTTGAGGTTAATTAATACTTATCTTTGATTACAGTATTTCCTTATATACATTATATATCCTGAAATTGAGCAATTATGTCTTGTTGTCCTAGGTCTTTATTTTAAACAGGGAACATATTTATTGTTGCTTTTAATTACGTTTAATAAAATTGTAACTTGCATTTGCTGTCCTTTTTTAAATATTGATCTTTTTTGTTTTCCTTTTAAACTTTAATCAGAAACTTTGCAATCATTAAACTATGACACTTTGGAGGATTTATTATCACATTTTGCAGTAATTACTTTAGAGGTTATGATGATACTGTAAACAAGAAATGTCTCAACTGTGTACATTTATGTTGTATTAAACATATATTAACAGCAAAGCTTGACAATACTTTAGATATTCTTAATGTCAATATAAGAAACCATTTATAACACTAACAGAATAACTTAAGAAATGGCAAGAGGGCTACCATAAAATGTAATGAGTCAGATGGGGCCATAGGAAATAATAAGACACGGAAACGTCTCTGACTTACTATATAGGAATTCATACTTCAAAGTTAGTTAAATAAACTACCAGCCAGAAAAGAAAGAGAGTGCACTGACAGGAATGAAAACTCAGGAGACAGGAAAACTCTCTAGATACAGAAGTTGATATCACTGTAATCAAGTCACATACATCATAGTATCCTAGTATCATAATAGAATACTAGACTATCAACCCATGGGGCCCTTTTAAGCTTAGACACACTTCCCAATAAAATTTGATAGGTATCAGTTCCCAGTGGTTTTGTGGGAGTATATATAAGCTTGGGTATGGGATAGTCAAGCATGTATATGCATCCTCGCTCTAATAGAGACATACGTGCCAGACCAGGGGGTATATTTATGGTTCCCCATCCACTAATCCAAGTATCACTTGAATAAATGCAGGGATGAACTCTGCTTCACATAGATGGAAAGCCTGTTCCAGAGAAGAAAGAGCCTCTGAGACACATACCTGTCCCTCCAGCATTCCCTATTTATGTTGCAGGCAAGGGTTAGGTCTCTGGATCAGGTGTTCCTGATGCTATTTGTTTAACAGATGTGCAACAGGTTTATTAGGGCTGAATCAGAGGATGCTTTGTAGGCCAAGCATAGATCACCTCTCAACAGTCTGTAGGAGATTAAATATAAGGCCAAGGCTTTGAGGCAGTCTGAATATAACTTGTTTTCCACACTATGTATTATTTTTGTGAGGAATCTCTGAGGACTGGATTAAAGGTAGGTAAAATATTTCCACAAAATGGAAGTGGAGTGAAAGAACAAAATAGGAAAAGAAAACAACAAAAATGATATAGCTAAAAGCAGAGAGAAGTTACTCAGAAGATATAAATTACTTCAATTCAAGAAATGGATGAGGTGGTTGCAAACTCTGAGACATAAACTACGGTAAGTATCACAGAATATGTTCCAAAGCTAAATGATCATCACAATAAATATATCCAACAATCCTCATAACAAAGGGTAATTGCATACTGAATACTGATAACAATGAGCTGGTTCAAGACTATAATAATGATACACTTACTCGAGAAACTACAGAGAATGTTGATTTAAGATCAGTGAAAACAAATTCCAGTAACTAAATAATAAAAGGAAACGCTGTAGAAGTGGACAATAATAGTATAGGAAGGAAACAAATCACATGAGAATTGTCATACTGTTACAGGTATTAATAACTGCAACAAATTTAGTTATCATTTGTTCGGATGTTTGCAGATGACATTGTCATCTGTAGTGAGAATAGGGAACAGGTAGAGGAGACCCTGGAGAGGTGGAGATATGCTCTAGAGAGAAGAGGAATGAAGGTCAGCAGGACTAAGACAGACTATATGTGTGTGAATGAGAGGGAGGATAGAGGAATGGTGAGGATGCAGGGAGTAGAAGTGGCGAAGGTGGATCAGTTTAAATACTTGGGATCAACAGTTCAGAGTAATGGCGAGTGTGGAAGAGAGGTGAAGAAGAGAGTACAGGCAGGATGGAGTGGGTGGAGAAGAGTGTCAGGAGTGATTTGTGACAGATGAGTACCAGTAAGAGTGAAATGGAAGGTCTACAAGAGGGTAGTGAGACCAGCTATGTTATATGGGTTGGAGATAATGGCACTGACAAAAAGGCAGGAGTCAGAGCTTGACGTCGCAGAGTTGAAGATGTTAAGATTTGCACTGGGTGTGACAAGGATGGAGAGAATTAGGAATAAGTATATTAGAGGGTCAGCCCAGGTTGGAAGGTTTGGAGACAAAGCCAGAGAGGCAACATTACATTGTTTTGGACATGTGCTGAGGAGGGATGCAGAGTATATTGGGAAAAAGATGCTAAGGATGAATCTGCTAGGTAACAGGAAAAGCGGAAGGCCTAAGATAAGGTTTATGGATGTGGTGAGAGAGGACATGCATGTGGTTGGTGTGACAGAGCAAAATGCAGAGGACAGGAAGACATGGAAACAGTTGATCTGCTGTGGCGACCCCTGACGGGAGCAGCCGAAAGAAGAAGGTATGCCAAAATTGGAAGAAATTGTACTGACAGATTCAGTCCACACAATACAGTAATGAAAGCTCTATTATGCAAATGATAACACCTTAAAATGGAAAAAGGAGGAACTAGACTTACTAATAAAATTAATATGACATTATAGCTATATCAAAACCTGGGACTGTAGTGACTTTGTTTTTACTGGATTTAGGAAATATAATATAAAGGAAAATAAAAATGGAGGTGGGATAATGCTTCTTATCCATGGATCAATAACTTCCTACCTTAAAACAAAAACAAAGGATACAGAAATGTTAAATGTGATTATAAAAATGTTCTTCCATGTGGGAGATGTAGAGTAGTTACTGCCTACAGGAATCCATATTTGAACGCTAATGTGATGTGCACACAAATTTCCTTGCACACTTAGATGACATCCTGGATGACAAACCAACAATCATTGTAAGTGACTTTAACTATGAAAATATTAACTAAAACATGGTTC
Source organism: Protopterus annectens (assembly GCF_019279795.1). Taxonomy (NCBI): domain Eukaryota; kingdom Metazoa; phylum Chordata; order Ceratodontiformes; family Protopteridae; genus Protopterus; species Protopterus annectens. Next base: position 1,400,065,427 of record NC_056731.1, read on the forward strand.
AGGTCTCATTATGAAGGGTACTTTATAGCTATCACAAATTTACCTCATTTTACCCAAATGGTTCAGGTATCAACTTGTATGAACAACATTTTGGATTTAGTATTGATACATGTAGAGGGAATAGTCAGCATTCTAACAGTTAAACAGGTGTGGGGGAACATCAGATCATGATTCTATTATTTTTCATATTTAGGCACTAAACATTACAATAGAAAAATAATACAATATGACATAAAATGTATATAACAAATTTAATAAGACTTAAATGAATATCACTGGGATAGTAACCTGGCTATGCTGCAGTACAGTGGATGGGATTTTTTTTCAATAATAAATGCAACGAGTACCTAAATAAAATTAAAATTATAAAAAAGGATGGAATTAAAAATAAATTTTTGGTGGGACAGTAAATTGAAGACATTTGTTAATAAAAAGAGGAGCAAATACAAGAAGAGCAAAAGACATTTAAATTAACTGACTATAATAACGACTAAATGCAGTTACAAGGGAGTTAAAGAAAGAAATTCAAGTTAAAAAGAACTATGAAAGTACTCTAGTGAACATAAAGGGCAGCAATAAACATTTTAATAAGTATGTTAATTAATTAATTAATTAATTAATTGATTGATTATGAAAAGCTCCCTTAACAATTGGACCCCTCTACTTGAGGGAAAACTAAGTAATTCAACATATGAAATGGCTGAAATCTTTAATAATAATGTTGTAAGTCTAGGAACAAAAAAAAGAGGTTTATGATTATTTTATACATGGGAAACCTGACTTCTATTGTCCTAGTATTGCAAAGGAGGATGCAACTGAAACAACTGGTAAAGTAAAAAGACCTTGCTCTGTGGGACCAGATGGCCTTTCTAGACAATTAATAAATACAATCTCTAAAGATACAGTAAGTTCTTTGACCATATTGTTTAATGAGCTCTTGAAAAGGAGCACTGTACCTGAAAATTAGATAAAGTCTGCTGTTGTCCCAATCCATAAGGGTAGTAACAAAGAGGACATACTTTTCTACAGACCAAATAGTCTGACTTCAATTATATGCAAGTGCTTTGAGTGATGTCTACTAAGAGAGAAAATAAGTATGGTCAAGATCTAAACCATTCACAATATGGATTTATTATTTGTATTTATTTTATTTATTTTACATTTGTTGACCGGGATAGTCTGACTGGATGCATGTCCATTTTCAGTGGATGCCCGGGGAGAAAAGCTCCAAGGGTAAGCAGATACAGCATTACATAATACCAGCATTACATATTACAGACTATTTACAGAGATTACATAAGTAAGCAAGTTGAACAAGTTCCACAGGTTACAGTTAATCCTGAGCACAAGTCAGGATTAAATTAAATTACACAGTAAACTGGTTAACAGATTTTTACACATTCTAGAGAGAGTTAGCCAGGCTTGATAAATTGACATAGCCAGTTAAGTGACAAATGTTGTTTGAGTCTAGTTTTAAATTGACCTAAGGTGGAAAGTAAGGTAATATCAGCTGGAAGAGAGTTCCAGGATCTACTTACAGAGTTTTCAAAGAGAGACTCACCGGCTGTGTTATTAATTTTGCTAGTCTGAATTAGTAGTTTGTTAGAGGATCGAAGCGGTCTAGGGTTGTTATAAGGAGTTATGATATTTTTAAGTGCAGGAGTATTGTCCGGATTATAGAGGATTTTATAGGCCATAATCAGTTGGTTATACTGGATTAGGCTGGGTAGTTCAAGCCACCCAAGCTGATTTAGATTGATGCAATGATGTGTCCTAAATGGCAGCCCAGTGGCAAACCTGGCAATGTGGTTGTAGCAAATTGAGTTTTTGTTAAGGACAGTCTTGTTTAAATTCGAGAGTAGAGGGGATGCATAAGAAGGGTTGAAAGAAGGTGAGAGCGAGCTATGGCAATTTTAGCTGGAGGGGTTAGGAAGGCTTTTATTCTGTAAAGTGACCCTTGTTTTTTATTAATGGTTTTGATAGTTTGGTTAACATGTAGGTCAAATTTTAGATTATTGTCTATGATGACACCTAATAGTTTTGTAGATGGGTCAGGGGAGATTATTGTGCCATCATTTGATTTTATGGTAAAGGTGAAAGCGGTAGACCTACGTGTTGGTGAAAATAACAGCATTTTAGTTTTTTTGGGATTTAGGATCAGACGATGTTCAGAAAGCCAGTTTTCTATTGTATTAAAGGTGGTCTGGGTAGCTGACCATAACTCTACTTGAGATGTGGCATAGCAAATCAGAGTAGAGTCATCAGCATATTGGATACAGCTAACTTTTGGGATGACAGTATAAAGGTCGTTAATGAAGATGGAGAACAGCAAGGGCCCTAGTATAGAGCCTTGTGGTACTCCAAGGGTGTTAGGTAGAAGGTTAGAGAGTTTGTTCTGCCAGAGGACAGCCTGCTGTCGACCATTCAGGTATGACTGAAACCATTGGAGGGCTCCAGTATCTAGACAGAATGTTTGCAGGGTGTGGATTAAAAGTTGGTGATCAACCATATCGAATGCCTTGGAAAGATCCAAAAAGAGGGCTGAGGATATATAATTATTGTTGCAATTATGGTTTATGGTGTTGGTAAAGGCTAGAAGGGCTGAAGTAGTGCTGTGATGAGGATGGAAGCCATGCTGAGTGTCTGCCATAAGGCGATTCTGGATTAGGTGGTGCATGAGTTGTCTATGAATACATTTTTCCATAATCTTTGTAAGTGGAGAGAGTATAGCTATTGGCCTATAATTGGAGAATTCAGTAGAGCTCCCTCTTTTATGAAGTGGGATTACATAGGATATTTTCCAGATGGTGGGAATTTTAGCTTCTACTATGGTTCGATTGATTAGTATTGAGACAGGGTAAGCAATAACATCAGCTGATTTTTGTAGGTACTTGGCAGGGAGTTGATCAGCAGAAAGTGTAGTGGGTTTTAATTTTTTGATCAAGGTACGGATAAGTGAAGTGGCGACTGGTTGGAAGCTGAACGCGAGTAGGTTTCTAGGGGTGCTACTTTCAGGACCAGGGGAGCTAGGAGGTAGTTGTCTAGCTAGGGCTTGAATTGTCTCAGTAAAGAATTGGTTAAAACTATCAGAAACATCTTCAGGGGTTTTATCAATAGTAGCAGCAGGGATTGGGGTTGAAGTTTGTCCAGGATGTAGTAGATTATTTAAACCTTCCCAAAACTTCTGAGGGTTATTTTGATTTACTGTCTGTAAATTACAGTAGTATTGTTTTTTTGTCTTGTAAAATTGATTTTTTGGTTTCGTTCCTGGATTGCCTGTATTAAAGGTAATACAACTGCAACATGTCAAAAGAAATTCTATGATAGAATAGCAAAACTAATGAATCACGGTAGACAGTGTCTCATGGTTTATACGGGCATCTCAAAAGCTTTTAGCAGACTATATCACAATCAAATGGTATTAAAACTAAAGGAATCAAGTGTGAATCTCTGTACTCTTAGATTGATAGGTACTGTACATCTAGAAAACAGATGGCATCTGTTCTTCACTGAAAATAATTAATGCAGGAATTCCACTTGACTCCATATTGGGACCCATACTCTTCAATATATTTTCAGAGTTTCTACTCTGACAAAATACTGGATTGTATAAACATGCTGATGACTGTAATATGGGGGCAGAAATTAAGAAACCTTAGGAGATAGCCGATTTGAATGCTTACTTAGAGTCAATTAAGTCATCATCTGGGATTAAGAGTCTCAGATTTAATACAAAAAAATATGAAGTAGTATTATTTGGTCTAAATACCAATATAACAGTCAAAATGGGTTAAAAAGATTTGATGATAAATGACAATATAAGAGAATTGGGAAGAATAATCACTCCAGGACTTAACTTTAAAAAAACATATATATGATGTAAAACTAGAGCAATAAAAATTGGATTGATTATGCAGACAATGGAACCTAGGGATGAAATTGTATTAATTACGCAGTACAAGTTGATAGTCAGACTTATCCTTGAATACAATTACGTTTCTATTTTTTGACCTCAGCTGATATTTCACTGTTGGACTCTATTCAAAGAAGATTCACAAAAGAAAATAACTGTTACAAATCTGGACTTTGAACAAAGACTAAAGAGGCTGGAACTACACAGTATACAATTAGACTGGTAAGGAGCAAAAAATACATCTTTGTGGCAAGATCTTTGGTTGATATTGGAAAATCAGTACCCTAGTAATGGGAGTCGGGGTCCCTTTTATAAGATCATCATAAATAAAACTGTAAAGAAAGACTACTATACCTCGCAATATATAATCTGTTTGCAGAATATATTACCAAGAGGAGTCAGAAATGCTAATTTTCTAAATATAATTTTTATGCATCCCTTGTAGAGATGAAGTTTATATCTGGGGTAAAAGAATCTGCATTACTCGAAGGTCTAATAACTGAAATGTAGTACAATTACATATGAACCTCCTTATTCTGTTGTGGATATTTTTGAAGACCCTCATTTTGTCAATGATTTTTGTATTCTGGAGTATTCTACAGAGCTCCCAAACATAGCATAGCAGCTAGAATAAAAGAGTGAATATTGGACTGCTACAGCCCTATAGAATAAGATATATATATATATATATATATATATATATATATATATATATATATATTTAGGACCAGGAGCCTAGACTTTTCACTGCCAGTGTGTATCGACTACTGCAATGTTTAGTGTCCTTGTGTTTAGTTACTACTAAATGTTATAAAAATATACGGGTACAAGCCCTATGCTGGAGGGTATGGGCAGCATAGCTCAATGCATAAATGAAAAATGACGAGCTATCTATTCTGTCAACAGGCTTTGGTATACAGAGCCTTGACAATATAAACCATATCTGATATGTTTGCATATCACTATTGCAGTCATTTGCTGGACACTTAATTTTTGAAAACTATATATTGCTGTCATGTTACAGCATTATGCTTTCTTCTGCATTTTAGATGTTCGTCTTTAGTAAGATTAAAATGCATATGGGCAGCATGCTGTAAATTAACATAACCCATTCTCTACATGATCTTCTCTAGTTACCTTAAAATAATATGCATGATCAATATGTTCTAAATGAACACATCCTGTAAATTAAAATTCTATGGGCATATATAATATAAATGCAATACATTTTCATCTGTCATGCGTTCACTCATAATCAATCTTACAGTCTATCCTCATTAGCCAGTCCTTAGCTTTCAGACTATCAGCTATTCTAGGTTTCTTGGGTCAGTTCAGTTTAAGTCTGAACCTTAAAAAAAGAAAACATGCATTGTCTTCTTTGGCAAGTCAAAATTCCAAATCTGGACAAAGCTTATAATAGCAAGATGTTGTAGTTAAATATGTAACATAAGAAACAAGATACGAGTTGCAATGCTGCCATCTCTGTCAGCTTTTCTTTCAAACCACATATTAATAAATAGGAAACCAGACTATGTGACTCACAAGTGGAACTTTGAAACTAAAGGTACCAATTATTTAAAAACATAACACATATATTACATCCCTCTTTTTAGAAGCAAAGTATTTTTTTCTTTAAAGCAGACTGTTAAACATGTGCATATATAACTATAAACACATCTCATGTAAGCATTTTGATACTATACACTTTAGATATGACGTCACTTACAGATCTTCTATAACATATTTTGAATAATGACAGTTGCATTTTTAATATCACTTCACTGTTTATTAATACAAGAATATGCAACATTTTCAGCTAACATTTCAGATTTTAGCATTTCAACAGTCTGTATATTGAGCTGGCTTTCCATACAGTAGAATGAATCTTCTGGAAATCAAGTATTTGATTGTGCCATCTTTCTGGATGGATTCCCTGCATACTATGGAGCATCTGGGGCCAACAACACTCACAGAAATTCTGGAACTCAGCATCTTAACCAAACAAGCTTCAAAGTATATAAATCAGGAAAAGGAAGGTTCTGGAACAATCAGGATGAGACCCAAAAGGAAGAGATGCAACAGAACCAGAAAAAGAGGCTGCAGAGCTGGAATTACTGCCATACGGAAAATAAACCTTTACAGGCCTGCACTTCCCTCAATTCTATTAGCAAATGTATGCTCATTAGACAAGATGGACTTTATCAGGCTTGAGCTCAACACCACAAACAAGGTGAGAAATTCCTGTCTTTTAATCTTCACAGAGACTTGGTTAAATAACAGGATTAGTGACAGTGCTGTATGTAAGCCTTGTTGGTTTCACTTTGTTCAGAGCTGATAGGAACCTAGCTCTGTTTGGAAAAGCTAAGTGAGGTGCAGTGTGCATTTTTGTGAACGATAGCTGGTGCAAAAACTGTAACATTGTGAATGAACATTGCTTTGTAAATGTGGAATTTCTGATACTGAAATGCAGACCTTTTTATGTGCCCAGAGAACTAAATGGTGTCTATGTAGCAGCTGTATATATACCACATAGTGGTAACATCACTGAATCACTTAATATACTGTATAATACTATATGTGAGCTGCAATGCAAGAATTCTGACTGTGCATTTATGATAGCTGGTGACTTCAACAAAGCAGATCTCAGGGAGGTGCTACCAAATTGCAACCAAATTGTGGATTTGCCCACAAGGTAAGCAAATACTCTAGACAATACTAACATAAAAGGGGCATACAGAGCTGTACAACAACCAAACCTGGGTGGCTCTGATCACATCTCCGTAAAACTAATACCAGCTTACAAACCTCTCTTGATCGGAGATAAGCCACTGTGAAACAAATTAAGGTATGTCATGAAGGAGCCATGGAAAGTGTCAGAGACTGCTTTGATACCACAAACTGGGATGCAGCCACATTGAACAGTATGGTGAACATAGATGAATATATGGGACAAATATGGCTTACATATCCAAATGCATGGAGGATGTAACTAACATCAAAAATATTGAAGTAAGAGCCAACCAAAAACTATGGCTAAACAGCAAGGTGTATGAGTTGCTGAGACCAAGAAACACTGCTTTCAGGGCAATGGATAAGAAGGGTCTAAGTGTGGCAAGGACTAATCTACAAAAGGGTATCAAGGAGGCCAAGAAGGAGTATGGAAAGAGAATACAAGGATGCTTTGAGGATGCGAAAGACTCAAGAAGCCTGTGGCAAGGTATTCAACAGCTAACTGACTACACCACCAAGTCAGCTGAGTGCAATGACATCACTGAATTTCTGGGCAATCTAAACACATTTTATGGCAGGTTTGAAGAGAAAAACAACCTGGAGGCTGTAAAGCTTCTCAATGACCAAAAGGAGGCAGTACTCAACTTCAATGCTGTGGATGTAAGGAACCAGCTGAGGAGAGTTAACCCCAGGAAGGCTGCTGGCCCTGGTAACATTCTGGGGAAAGTATTGAAAGGTTGTGCAGACCAACTCAGCATAGTCCTGATGGACATCTTCAATACTTCACTTGTCCAGGAAAAAGTACGAGCATGCTTCAAAGTTACCAACATAATCCCTCTGCCCAAAAAAAGCCAACTCCACCTGCCTAAATGATTACAAGCCAGTGTCCCTTACATCAAATGTAATTACATGTTTTGAAAGACTGGGTAAGAGGCATTTAACTACAGTACTATCCCAATCCTTTGACCCACTGCAATTTGCCTACCAGAAAAACAGATCAGTGGGTATAAGAATGAGATCAACTCCCTGACTGAATGGTGCAATAACAACTATTTGGACCTGAAATCAATAAAACAAAATAAATTATTATTGACTTCAGAAAAAGCTCTGCCATGCACCTGCCCCTTAAGGTCAACAGTGAAGAAGTGGAGAGAGTCCAAACTACAAAGTTGCTGGGGTACATATATCAGAGGACCTTTCTTGGAGTACAAACACAGGCCAGCTAATTAAAAAAGCCCATCAGCGACTACACTTCCTAAGAAGGCTTAGAAAAGCTACACTTTCTATGAGTGCTCTAAATACCTTCTACAGAGGAGCCATTGAGAGCATTATTACCAGCAACTGCACTGTATGGTGTGGTAACAGCACAATAGCCGAAAGGAAGAAGGTGCAAAGAATAATAAGATGAGTAGAAAAGATTGTGGGCACTAGTCTTCCTACCTTACAGGAGCCCTTTGAAATGAGATGTAAAATGAGGTCCTGGTTGGTTCACTAAACTTGCATCTGGTAGAAGGTTACAGAGTATCTTATGCAGGACCTCCAGATTCATGAACAGTTTTTATCCAACTGACTGCAATAAGACTCATTAATGCAGCCATAAATCTGGATGTATCAAAACTATAACAGAATGTTATGTTCTCATTCTTTCCTTTGTTTCATACAGTAATTCTATTTATTTATTGCAGACTAAAATTAATATATTCTCATTCAAGTGCAATTCCAGTCACTTCCTTATGTGGAATATCACCCAATCTCACCTTTGTGTATAGTGTACTTTTCTTTTCCTGTGTTAATCACCTAGTAGTCAGTGTTGTCCAGTATATATAAACAGTGTACAAGCATGTGCGTCAGCTACCTACATGTTTACTTTTGTACTATGGTTATTGTTTATTCTTTAATATCTATCGTATGTTGTCTTCTTGTGTTTGTTTTTTCCTGTAAAAGAGCTGACACTTGAAATTTCATTTAGGTAGTACTTGTGTTTCTTAAATGACCATAGAGTTTCTTTTGAATCTTTTTTGAATCTTTTTAACTATTTCTGTGAAAACACCTTTAAAAACATCAAACTTCTTAAGGAATCATTAAAACTGGATCATGTGCAGCCATTTAAAATATCTCCTGTCCCTTTTTAACATTTTCTATCAGCAAATGACTAAGGCAGCTCATAGACTTTCAAAACTACTCCCTCTGCCTGTTCCAAACTGGAATTCTGTTGCATTTTCACTGCAAGTACTCCCTTTAATGAAGACAAACATCTATAAGGTTGATCATAACAGAATTCCTGTTGACTGATTCTGTTTTAGTCTGTTTTAAGTTTGTTTTTCATGCGTTAGTTAAAAAGAAGACAGTAATTATGGAAACACTACTATTCGTCACATTGCATTTTGTCGACACAAAGAGATATGTGTGCTAAAATGAGTTACTTATATGGTGCTTTGTCTCAGGCATACCCTCAACATCTAAGCTCAAGAAATTTGGACAAAAGACAAAAATATTGAGGAAGCAACATCCCAAAATCAGGAACAGATTTTAAATATTGCTCATATAAACTTAGAAAGTTGCAAAAATAACACCTTTTACATTATCATGCATGTCTTAAAAGATCTGAGGAATGAAACTCAAATGTATGTTGTTATTTTGTAATTTCAATACCCAATGATTTCTGTGAAAAAAAACACAAATTTTATGAGGAACAGACCAAAGAATATGAGGTAAAAATCTGGACACTGAAAATATCTGGTTTAAAGGTATGTGCTGAGAGAGTGTGTACTTATCTCTGATGTTGCGTAACTCAGGGAAAATGTGAGATTCTTTTTTAATTTTTCCCTTTTCTATAAGCTTGTGTAACCTTGGAGGTGCAATATCCGAGACTGGAGTGCAGGTTTGGAGGAGAAGTCCCCTCCTCCCATAAAAATGATGAATTCATACTTTTGTGTGGTTTTACTAATCACAGTATTTTTCATTGTTGTTGTTGTAGCATTATTTAGTTGTTTTATTTATGACATTTTGTATTTCATCTAGGTGGAATGTAATTATTCTTTACATATTTAGAAATTATTCCACTTAATCTATAACCCATAAGTAACTGAGCAGTAGTTATACCAACATCTTGCAATGAAGATTTGCACATATCATTAAAATTTAATTAACATTGCATAATGGTCATTCTTAATGTTCTGTGACTACATCTTGAGGTTTTTAATGGTCTGCCCTGGTTTTCCAACTTGATCATTAGATTGCAAATAGTTAAGACTAGCTGTAACATGCTGAAATGTTCATTATTCTGAAAAGCTGTCAAACTCTATACTTGAATACTATACCTTAAAAATGAGTAAATTGATTACACTTCTTCTGAAAGTAATTGTTAACTTCATCACCTCTGGGAATTTAAAATAATAGTCAAAAAGGTTTAAATATCCATGCTAATAAAATACTTAAACAATTTTGCTTCAGGTCATAACTGAATAAAATATTAATTTATTTCTTAGATTATTGTTATGATAGGTATTAAATACACAACACACAATCCCGAACCTCCCATTCAACTTGTAGAGGCAAATTTTGTCAAAAATACATATTGTATGTTGTTTCTTTCTGTTTGAAAATGCCCGAGTGAATTCATATATACTTTCCTATAGTTCTGTCCTTAACTAACTTGATTCAGTGTGTCACATTTAAACATTAAGCTATGTATGACCTAATCTCTACTTTAAATGAAATGGGTGTATCTCATTCTCTCCTAACATCATTTGTTTTGTTCTAGCCAAAGGGGAACCTTCCTGTTTGTCACCAGATAGGTGGTTGATGCTCAAAATGTTGAACCTAAAACATCAGAAGCCTTATATGATTGTAGCCAAACCTGGAGAAAGCTGAAAAAGTGAAGGTTATGTTTTTCTCCTTTTCATCTTCTTCTCCAAGTTGTGCAATCTCAGAGTTGGTATACCTATCTATTTATCTATCTATAGATAGATAGAAGTAGATGTAGATATAGTTCAGGGATGTGATGGTGAGTTCCTACATTAAGAGGTGCAGGAGAAAAGAATGTTTTTTTATGCGTTGCATCCTTGAGAGTGTCACAGCTTCACTAGTGAACTTCCAAGGTTTTAGATGTTTGGAGATCAAATAATCACTTGTTTATCTCCAAACAAATATTTTTGCTCCTATAACAAACTTTAATGAATCAGCAAATCTGCTATTTGCATCTCTTCTGCTGGCATGTAATTCTCATTCATATTTCTGTAATTGTAACAAAATTATTTGTAGCCTGGATGGTGCCTTGTTCAACAACATCCTGAATATACTTTGTACTTGTACAATAGACATGGAGAAGATATCCTATTTGGATGTGGAACTTAATAAAGACAGAAGTCTAGGTCAGTTTGGAGCCAGAATCCATCGGAAATCAACTTTTTCTAATTCTTATCTACATTATGATAGTGACCATCCGTTTCACCAGAAAAAGGCTATAGCCAAAGGACAACTTGTAAGAGCAGCCAGGATGGTGTCAAGGGATAGTGAATTTTTGGAAGAGTGTGATTTCATAGCCAATTTATTTCTGGATCGAGGTTATCCAAAAACCTTGATTGATGAGTTGTGTTTTGAAGTTAAGACCAAGAGAGCTAATGGCTATTTTTCTTCTATCTTGAGTCATGTTGTTTCTGAATTGAGTCATTCACCATCATCTGTATGCCCTGATTTTCAGGGAAACTTGTCCAGGTCCAATTTTATTTTAACTTTTAATACAGATGCCAATATCATAGTCACTATAATTAAGAGGAACTGGTGATTACTATCCCCTGAGTTACTTGGAGGTCCAATTTTTGATAAAGCCCCATTGATAACATACAGAAGGGGCCCTAACATCAAAAATATTCTGGAATCTACGTGAACTTCAGTAACACCAAGATCAGGGATGTATAAATGTAATATGTGCAAGTATTGTAGATTTGTCCAAGCAGGTACAGCCTTTACAGTTAAGAACAGGAAATTCCTCATCAGGGGATGTTTCACTTGTTCCAGTACCCAAGTGGTATACCTTGCTCAATGTTCATCATGCCCCAGTTTTTACATTGGCAAGACTGAGAGGAAACTCCAGGAAAGAATGTATGAGCATCTGTATGCCATAAGAAGAATGAAAATGGACAATGCTTTGGCTATGCACATTCAGAACAATCCAAACCATGAGTTTACATTCATGGTTATAGATCAACTGTATAATACCAATTCTTATGGACCTGAGACATATAGATTAGAATGTAAAGAGCTGCTTTGGCAATTAAGATTGGAAGCATATCGCCCCCCCCCCCGGTCCCAACAGCTCGTTATCCATTATTTGTTTTTTAAAACTTAAAAGTTTGAAGAGGTGACGAGCTGTTTATTCTCACAATTTTTTTTTAAATGAGAGTCAAAAAATGAAAAATGAGAGTTGACAAATTAATGGTTTCATAATTCTTTATTAGTCGACAGTGGTGGAGGGTTAATAGTTATCAGTTATTGTTATGATTATACATTATGATTATTTTACAATATATATTATTGATTCATATTTTATTATTTAGTAATTTTAGGTCTAGATACGCTAATTTTTAGACCTGTTTTATTTTATGACAGTATTAAACCTATACTGAGTAGCCTAAATTTATGTTACGTTATATTATATGTTACATGCCATATTTTATATTTTTATATTTTTATTATTTAAGTACCAAAAAATTGCCACAATCTTCCTAAAGTGTCCCGTAGCAAACTTGAAGTAAAATAGCAAAACAAATCTTCCAGGACACACCACGAGAACACTGAAGTCTTCTAAAAAACGTACTTTATTCCAAACGATAAAAGGATGTATAAGCGCTTTCACATGCGTCTTGCATGCTTCTTCAGATACAATTCAAAGCTTAAGATCTAGCTGTTTTTATACATCACTTAGTTAACAATCATTCAATTCATCAACATAATAAAACTATTAAGCTATAATTAATCAATTAAATAAAAACTACTATCTGCATTCTAAATTATGCATTTCATTTCATTCATTTTGCATCTCATAGCATACATTTTATAAAATTAATGACATTCATTATTATTATTAGTAGAAGTGACATTAACTTCAACTGAGCATTTCATATTCATATGTATATGTCTTCTAAAAACCATCTCAAGACTTGTAAATCTCAAAAGGAAGCAAGTTGCATTCTCCTGCATATCCTACATATGGGCGTGAACAGATGCTCATGATGTAAAGCGTGCTGCTGGTAACATCGGTACAACTGAGGTATCGCTATTCAGTGTGTTACAACTTTAAAAACTAACAGCAAATTCTATTTACTTCTGGTTCTGCTACATGTGGCTTATATGTACACACCCTCATGGTGCATCGCACCATCGCCAACGAGGCATCTTGTTCAAAACGTTACTAAAACGTTATAACATAATCATGTCTTAACGTCTATAAATCAAGCTGTAATGAAATTTGTGTTCAGAAGGTCACTCAATAACTACTATGTATCATGATATATACTCTACTAAATAAACTAAATCCAATAATGAATAATGAATTTAAAACAAAAATGTATACAAATATGGAAGTGTAAAAGTGTAAAAATATATATATGTATATATATCAAAGTCATGTAATAAATGAATAAGAATATGCAAGCATGGGCCTCTAATAGACAAAATGTCACACATACCCTGTTGTCATCACGATTCTCCCAAAAATGACGACAAAGATTAAAAATAAATGTATCTAAACCATCTCTAAGTTTATCGATCAGTTTCTAACGAACTAGATCTGGTAAATATTAACTCATGTTGCTCCATATCATAAATAAAGCCTCAATCAACGCCTGCAATTTCACTTCTCAACTACACTCATTATAAAAAATTTTTTAAAATTAAAATTAAAATTAAAAATAAAAAATAAAAAATAAAGTGCAAGAAACATTATCTTGTGGGGATTTTACCTCAACATCTATGTATTTTTAAAAAACACCTTCATATCATATATATTTTCTATTCTATGTAATAAATATCTGATAAAATCTAATAAAATCATAATCTGTCTATTAGTCCTCCTACCCCTCAATTGAAGTATCTCAAAATGTTTAACTGCTTGCGACAACTCTAAAGGTATTTACAGTTCTGTCCACTAAAAACAGAATAAAGCGCTTTAGTGAAAAGGCCTGAACATATCATAATTGGGACTATAAATAGATCTTTCTAATCCCATCCGTGTGTCTAGTTGTGGTTACGACATCTCTCACCTCTGACTAACTGCAATATTGTCATATCTGGAGAATATGTGTAGAGAAGCAATGTCAAAGCAATGTGAAAACCATGTGTATAGACATTCTGATGCCCATTCTAACGAACATGGTTAAACAATCTGTATAGTAATAGTGTTACATTTTACCTAGGATAGGTTCATAGATCAAACAAAATCAAATCAATTTCTTGAAAGGCATCCTCTAGGCATTCATCTATACTAAAAATGGTTTCAATGTTGTATAGTTATTTATCCCAGGTTCCCTATGAGCCCCTGATCTAAGGATCCATTCCATTTCCAACCTTGCTAAAGCATTATTATTATCACCCAATCTAGGGCTACTGTGTAAAGTTTGCAACACTCTAAACTTAAACTGATGTGTAGGGTAAACACTAATGTGTCTGGCTAAAGCATTCAGCTCATGCTGTTTCCTAATATCGTATATATGGTTATATATACGTTGTCTCAACTTCCTTTTTGTGAGACCGATGTAAAAGGCTGAACACATCTCACAATTGGCCATATATATCAAGTTGCTAGTGTCACAACTAGCTCTCATCCTGGGTGTATATCTAAAATATCCATGGGGATGTATATAGTCTTGTTGGTCTGTAATGTATCTGCACATACTACATTTATCACATGGATACGTCCCAGGTAACATATGATCAGTATCACTAATGTGCATACTTTTTTGTATATTGGGTGAAAACATAGTTTTTAAATTGTCGGCAGTACGGAACACAAACCCTGGTCTATCACCTACTATAGTCCTGGTTTCATCAACTACAGTTAAGATATTCCAATGTTTGTTCACTACTTCTTTGATAGCATTAATGTCATTGGTATATTTCAGGACCACATTAATCTTATTAGTCTGTCTCTTCGGCATCATAGGTCTACTATCACTATCCCTATTATGCTTTTTCTTCGTTCTCGTCTTGTGTTCTGAGATACTATTTCCAACATTTCCTTGGGGAATGATTCTATTTCGTATTTCTTGTATCAAATGTCTGTCATAACCCCTCTCTAGAAATAGAGCTTCCATTTTATCTGCTTCAGTATTTAACAAAGTTGGACTCTTGCATAATCTTGTTAGCCTCAAAAACTGTCCACTTATTATGCCAGCGAACATATACCTAGGATGCATGCTTGTATACTCTAAGAGGGTATTTCTCCAACATCTTTTCCTGTAGAGCTTAGACATTAATCTATTATTAGTGTCATAATACAAAGTTATGTCTAGAAAGCTTATCTCTTCTGGAGAGTACTCATAAGTGAACTTCAGAAATTGCGTGGTCCCTTCCAAATAGTTCACAAAATCCTTTATTTCATCTACTGTGCCATCCCATATTAATAGCACATCATCTACAAATCGTCTGTACATTTTTATTTTACTCATCCAGGAGCTATTAAACACATGTTTTGCTTCCCAATCATGCAGTACTAAGTTTGCGTATGAATTTGCACATGGGGTGCCCATAGCGACACCCCATGTCTGCAAATAATATCTATTATTAAACATAAATACATTACAGCTCAGCACTGTTTCTAATAATTGACCCACTAAAATCTGTCTGTCTCTAGAAAATCCACTTTCCGTTGCCATCACATCCCTTACAGCTTGAGTGCCATAATCATTAGGGATGCATGTGAAAAGATCACGTACATCCAGGGTAACAAGTAGCATTTCTCTATTATTTATTCCCAAGGAATCAAAAGACGCAAGGTCTTCGAGTAAGTGTTGTGTGTCTCTAAGGATCGTGTCCACTTTATTGACTATTGGTCTCATCATTTTTTCTAGAAATCTAGAAATATTGTATGTTGTCCAAAGTCTACCTGACACAATCGGTCTCATCGGCATAGGTTCAGCTGCTTTATGTACTTTGGGTAAGCCCTTAAGTGTTGGTATCAAGGGTTCCTCTATATGGAGGAACTCAAACATTTCTTTACTGACCTGCCTACACATTAAGATGTCATACAATTCATCTCTTACGTTACTGATGATTTTCTTTACTCCACCTAGGTCTAACTCTAAATAGGTGTTATTATCTCTTAATGTTGCTTCAATTGTCTCAATATATACATCTCTATCCAGAAGTACCACGCCCCCTCCTTTATCAGCATTTATAATAATGATGTTATCATTATTTCTCAGATTCATTAATGAACTATATTCATCTTTCTCTAAATTAAAGTACCTTTTCTTGACATTCCTTTTAGTGGTTAATTCATAGATGTCTTTTTCACACATCTTAACAAAACATTCAACATTTGAAGGTAGTTTGTTAACTAAGTGATGTATAAAAACAGCTAGATCTTAAGCTTTGAATTGTATCTGAAGAAGCATGCAAGACGCATGTGAAAGCGCTTATACATCCTTTTGTCGATTGGAATAAAGCACGTTTTTTAGAAGACTCCAGTGTTCTCGTGGTGTGTCCTGGAAGATCTGTTTTGCTATTTTTATTATTTAGTGAGATATGATTAATATTATATTTTTCTTGGGTAGCTGTTCTAGTTATTTAGATGCTTAGGACAGTATGCATTAATTATTATATTTATTATATTCATTATATTAGTTATTTACTTGAAAGCAGGCAAGATACAATGTATGCATAGGTAATTTTTGATTAGGAAGCGTCGCGCTACCATTATTAGTATTTATGCTGTAGGTTGAACATCATTATTTTTATGTTATTTTATATATTTTACATATTTATCTACTTTATATAGTTTAATAATCAAAATATTGTTTTTTTTTCTTTCAGTTTCAAAGCCTATTATTACAGTCTCAGTGTATGAATTTTTTATTATGTTAATAGAGAATTGCAAATGCACCTTAGTTAGCTGTGATCTGTACCTTTAAGGAGCTAAAGGGAGAGCAAGGGGCGTGGTTAAGTGTTTCAATGCTAGTATTTAAACTCACTTGTAATGGTGTGAATGTTTTACTTGTCTGAAGAAGTTAGTGCAAGGTACTAATGAAAAGCTTTTATAGTGACTTAATAAGATTTGTTGTTTTTCATGTTTTTTACGTTTTGGACTGGCCTGAGACGAGTTCTTGGCTTTTGAATTTGCGGTGGTTTTCGCTAGTTTGTTTTTTCAGTCTTGAAAGTTTAATTCTTTGGTGTTTTTATGTCCACCGCTTCATCGCCAGCAGGGACTATGCCAGAGTCAGGAGATTTAACTATTTTAATCAACCTTCTCACAGAGAAAGTGGAAAATTTAACGCAACGTGTGGAATGTCTTTCGCAGAATACTTCATTATTAAATGGACTTAATGCTTCACAAACACGCTCCTTGTGGATGCCTTTAACTGGATCTTTGGATTTGACTTCACCTAACGGAATTATTAATGAATCGGAGGTTCTACCTAACCTTACAACTCATTTGTTGACGCAAGAACGAGAAGGGAATATGAAGAATTTAGTTAGTGGCTGTATGAGCCCCCCAGGTGCACTTGGTTTAACAGAACAACATGTCGAATGGCCAAAAGGGAAGGTATGTGAATTTTAATTTAAACAAATGGCTTAATAGGTCGTTCGGTTTTGGATTCGAAAACGACCGAGCTAGTAATGAAGTTATTGAATATGAGAATGTGAGTCTGCCAACTAAATTACATGTATTTGATCAAAAACTACTTAAAAGTAGAAAATTACAACTCCAGGTGGCATATTTTAATGAATGTAGGCAAGCACATATAGTCCCTAAAGGCCTCCGATCCTGGCAATACCCAACAGGGCTAGAGGAAGGTTCTAAATTCCACCAGGATTTCATAGCCCTGTTTGATAGACATGGGAATGAGTTGTTAAATCTAATTAGTGTACATTATCAAGAGACTATTAATGAGTTGAATAAGGAATTATCCATTTTAGATGAAGAGATAAAAACTGATGTTTGTTTCCCAAGGTATAGATTTGAATATGAAAGGTCATACACTAGTATTGACCACTATATAACAAAGATTACCTCAACTAAAGTAAAAAATTACAAAGAGACATTAAGGCTTATGGTGTAGCATATCCAAAACCTCCTAAGTCTCAGGGTAATTTTCTGAAAATTAACCCTAATCTACCGAAACATCCAGTGAAGTCCTGTGGAGAGGGTGAAATAACATCAGTTATGGAGCAGAACAAGGGGGCCAGTCAAGTGAGACTGAGTCTAGAAGGAGTGGATGGAGCAGGGGAGCAGGGAGATAATATTGATAATTCAAGTCAATTTGATACAGGGTTGGTCGGGGTAAATTTTCAAACACAAGCCTCGTCTCCTCAACAAACATCGAGCAGAATGACGAGAAACAAATACAAATCGAGGAAGAATTGATGGAAGATGTTAGATTTTCTAACACCCGATCAAATAAACCCTTTGAAGTGATATATAACACAGGGAAGGACTTCAAAATATATAATTATTCAAATTTTGTTTTCTCACAACCCCTTGTTGACATAGTTTCATAGTTTAGTACTAGGTTATCTGCCCTGGGGCATTTGTAAGCCTAGCCATAGTGATGTGGCTTTCACCACCCCATAAAATGGTACAAAATGCACAGAATAGATTTAGAATACTGTGCCTCTGTCTAGTAGTGACACAGTGAAGGTCCCCTTATATAATAGAATTAGTTTACTGTGCCCCTGTCTAGTAGTGACACAGATGTGACCCCTGGGGTAAACTTACGATCTCCCATCCACTCATCAAGATTTCTCTTGAAGAGAGTCAGTGAGGGGCTCTGCCTAACATGAACTGGGATCTTGTTCCAGAGCATGGGAAGCCTCTGGGTTATGAATCTATCCCTCCAGCATGTCCTATTCATACTTGTGCCGAGGTAAGTCTTTAGCTCTCGTGGTTCTGATGGATTTGGATTTTTTGAGGTGGAGCATGTCCATCAGTTCCTGATTGGACATGGCCTTGTACGTCAGGCAGAGATCACCTCTGAGCAGGCGGTATGCTACTGAATAGAGCTGGAGTTTCTTTAGTCTGGCAGAATAAGACATGTGTTGGAGACCCTTGATCCTCTTGATGAGGTACTTTTGTGTTCTTTCTAGCTGTTGCAAATGCCGGGTGAGGTACATACCAAATGGGGCATTGTACTCAATCATGGGTCTGATGAGGGAGGAGTATAGGGGTACAATGACATCCTTGGATCTGGATGTGAATCCCTTCATGATAAGGTGTGCATTTTAGCCAAGGGCTTAACTTTTATGCCCTCTAGATGTGCTAGTGTTGATAAATCAATCCCAGACCTCAAACTTTTTGTGAGAAAGTTGAACTTGGACCTTTTATTGGGAGAGACGGTCCAACCAAGGCCTATATATCACATTCCAAGTACATATAATCCACCTTTGGCCCCTTGTTTGGGAGTGTTTGAACACATGTGTGATGTGGACATTAGGAATTTGCTTAAGTGTAAACGACAGACCCACTTTAATATTCCCAAGATTGAATTGAACTCATTGGAAGCTCTCAGTTCTTCTTCTATCAGAATAATGAAACCTGATAAAGGAGGTGGATTAGTAGCTATGGAACAGGATGAATATATAGATAGACTTTTAGCGATACTTTCTACAGAGACTTATAGAGAAGTATCTAAGAATGAACTGAATATTAGTATGAACCGTGTGCGGTCATACTTTGAAGACATGTTCATTAGTGGGTCTCTGGATATGGACATTTACAATTTTATTTCAGTACCCTCACCACGTATTCCAGCATTATTTGGGAATCCTAAGATTCACAAAAGTATTGGTGATCCCCCTATGCGCCAATTAGTGAACACGAGGGGTAGTATTATCTATGCAGTAGCGAAGGTAGTAGACAACATCCTCAAACAATATGTATCGCAGGTACCACACATAGCCAGAGATTCTTGGTCCTTTTTGGAAAAAGGTGGACTGGCTACCTTTGAAGGAAATGCCTATTTTCTGACCATTGACGTCATTGATTTATATTTTTCAATTCCCCATGAGGTAGCACTTGAATGGATTCAATTGGAGATGATTTATTACCAAACTCCACCCAAAGAGATATCTATGGTGAGCGAATTGTTGAATTTTATCTTGACATGTAATTATTTCACATTCAATAACAAATGGTTCCATCAGTTGATTGGCGTGCCTATGGGGTCTCCGTGTGGCGCCAGTGTAGCTAATTTGGACATGACTCATTGGGAAAGAATGTTTGCCTTTCCCAATAATATTATTCCAGAGAAAGTCATTCTGTACATAAGATTCTTGGACATTTTTATCTTGTTTAATGGCTCACTGGAAGAAGCCCAAGACCTAGTGATCGGCTTCAATAATTCGTCTGACTTTTTGAAATGTACTTGTACAATAGGTCAGTTTGGAGTCAGAATCCATCGGAAATCAACTTTCTCTAATTCTTATCTACATTATGATAGTGACCATCCGTTTCACCAGAAAAAGGCTATAGTCAAAGGACAACTTGTAAGAGCAGCCAGGATGGTGTCAAGGGATAGTGAATTTTTGGAAGAGTGTGATTTCATAGCCAATTTATTTCTGGATCGAGGTTATCCAAAAACCTTGATTGATGAGTTGTGTTTTGAAGTTAAGACCAAGAGAGCTAATGGCTATTTTTCTTCTATCTTGAGTCATGTTGTTTCTGAATTGAGTCATTCACCATCACCTGTATGCCCTGATTTTCAGGGAAACTTGCCCAGGTCCAATTTTATTTTAACTTTTAATACAGATGCTAATGTCACTATAATTAAGAGGAACTGGCGATTACTATCCCGAGTTACTTGGAGGTCCAATTTTTGATAAAGCCCCATTGATAACATACAGAAGGGGCCCTAACATCAAAAATATTCTGGAATCTACACAAAATTCAGTAACACCAAGATCAGGGGTGTATAAATGTAATATGTGCAAGTATTGTAGATTTGTCCAGACAGGTACAGCCTTTACAGTTAAGAAAAGGAAATTCCTCATCAGGGGACGTTTCACTTGTTCCAGTACCCAAGTGGTATACCTTGCTCAATGTTCATCATGCACCAGTTTTTACATTGGCAAGACTGACAGGAAACTCCAGGAAAGAATGTATGAGCATCTGTATGCCATAAGAAGAATGAAAATGGACAATGCTTTGGCTATGCACATTCAGAACAATCCAAACCATGAGTTTACATTTATGGTTATAGATCAACTGTATAATACCAATTCTTATGGACCTGAGACATATAGATTAGAATGTAAAGAGCTGCTTTGGCAATTAAGATTGGAAGCATATCGCCCCCCTGGTCTCAACAGCTCGTTGTTTTTTAAAACTTAAAAGTTTGAAGAGGTGATGAGCTGTTTATTCTCACAATTTTTTTTTTAAAATGAGAGTCAAAAAATGAAAAATGAGAGTCGACAAATTAATGGTTTCATAATTCTTTATTAGTCGACAGTAGTGGAGGGTTAATAGTTATCAGTTATTGTTATGATTATACATTATGATTATTATTTTACAATATATATTACTGATTCATATTTTATTATTTAGTAATTTTAGGTCTAGATACGCTAATTTTTAGATCTGTTTTATTTTATGACAGCATTAAACCTATAATGAGTAGCCTAAATTTATGTTATGTTATATTATATTATATTATATGTTACATGCCATATTTTATATTTTTATATTTTTATTATTTTTATTATTTAGTGAGATATGATTAATATATTTTTCTTGGGTAGCTGTTCTAGTTATTTAAATGCTTAGGACAGTATGCATTAATTATTATATTTATTATATTCATTATATTAGTTATTTACTTAAAAGCAGGCAAGATACAATGTATGCATAGGTAATTTTTGATTAGGAAGCGGCGCGCTACCATTATTAGTATTTATGCTGTAGGTTTGAACATCGTTATTTTTATGTTATTTTACATATTTATCTACTTTATATAGTTTAATAATCAAAATATTGTTTTTTTTCTTTCAGTTTCAAAGCCTGTTATTATTACAGTCTCGGTGAATGAATTTTTTATTATGTTAATAGAGAATTGCAAATGCACCTTAGTTAGCTGTGATCTGTACCTTTAAGGAGTTAAAGGGAGAGCAAGGGGTGTGGTTAAGTCTTTCAATGCTGGTATTTAAACTCACTTGTAATGGTGTGAATGTTTTGCTTGTCTGAAGAAGTTAGTGCAAGGTACTAACAAAAAGCTTTTATAGTGGCTTAATAAAATTTGATGTTTTTTACATTTTGGACTGGCCTGAGTCGAGTTCTTGGCTTTTGAATTTGTGGTGGTTTTCGCTAGTTTACTTTGTAAAAACGTATTGTTATTTTTCTACAGGTATACTCCTGAGACTTCTGACAACCAAAATAACATGACTAGCAAGTATTTTTGTATCTGACAGCTAATAAAGGCTCCATAACTATAACAAGTATTTCTTATTTAATCAGGGCATAGCTTTTCTAACAGGAAATGCTCTTGACCAATAGGCAACTGGTTTATTCTCCTGCAAAAATAACACATGAGTTCCATCCTCATTTGCACCCATGTGCAATGTGACTAGTTTATTCACATCAGAGTATTTCATTGAAGGCAGTTGTGTCACTAACTGTTCAAGCAATCCAAAACTCTTTTATTCCACTGTACTCTATTCCATTCCACATCTTTTTTCCAAAAACGTATTTAATGGCATACTTACTTCTACTTATTTTTAATATATCTGAAGTAAACTTTGAAAGATACAGTATCATACCAAGTTCTCTCATAATTGTTTGTTTATCCTATAATGGAAGTATTTGTAGCACAGTTCTGACATTCTCATACCTGGTTTCAATCCCTCAAAAGTTAAAGCATGATCCATGTATCCGAGTTCTATTACTAATTGTTTATATATAACCACAATAACTACCAAGG
The DNA here is from genome assembly GCF_019279795.1 of Protopterus annectens. Lineage (NCBI taxonomy): Eukaryota > Metazoa > Chordata > Ceratodontiformes > Protopteridae > Protopterus > Protopterus annectens. Next base: position 1,400,088,197 of record NC_056731.1, read on the forward strand.
TAATGAAATACCACAAGCAGATGACTTGTAAGAATCAAACATTATTGTATTCAGAGGTCTGACATCTTGGCATGGCTGCCTTCAAGGAGGCTTGGGAGATGAAACATTTACAAGCAGGGGACTGGAAGATGAGCCATTTACAGACTGCCTGTGTACATTAGAGACATAGGTGCCAAACCAGGGATTACTTTCCTGTTCCCCATCCAATTGTCCAAATTATACTTGAATTGGATTAAAGAGGAACTCTGCTTCACACAGATGGGGAGCCTACTCCAGAGAATGGGGTAGTCTCTAGGATACATACCTGTCTCTCCAGCAGGTCCTATTTATAGCACAGGCAAGGTTTAAGTTTTAGAACAGGTAATTCTGGTGCTGTTTGCTTTGCAGATATGCAGGAGGTCCATCAGGGTGGGGTCTGACAATGACTTCTATGCCAGTCATAGATCCCTCCCTCAACAGCCTGTAGGAAACAGAATACAGGAATAGGGCCTGTATTCTTTGAGTGAAGGACCTTTGTGGACATTCCAATTGTTGGATATGCCTGGTTAGGTACATATCAAAGGGGGCATTGTACTCAATAACAGGTCTGATGACTGTCAAATACAGTGGAACAATGACCTCCTTGGGCCTACATGCCATACCTTTGTTTATAAGCTGCACAGCATAGAATGATTTCCTCACTACTGTAGACACATGATGGTCAAAGGCTAGATTACTGTCTATGTGTCTCTCCAAGTCCTTGACTACTGGGTCATCTCTTAGGGTTGTGTTGTCAATATGATAGTTTCCAGGGTTGGATTACTTCCCAAAGGATACTATTATACACTTCTTGGCATTTAGTTTCAGTCCATGGCTCTATTTTGCCCTCACCCATTGCTTTGGTGACCCTTTTGAAGAATTCCACCAGGTTGAATAGACATGACCTGCCCTTGACAAAACCAAATCACATTGGATCTAGTGTCTGGAGGTTTTCTATGCCATTACTGATCATTTTCATGATAATTCTTTCCATGGCTTTGCATATGAGACTACTGAGACTTATGGGTCTGTAGTTTGCAGGGTCTGTATATGGCACACCTTTGTGTAGAGGGATGACTGTTGCTGTTCTCCATTCATGAGCCATAAAGCCTGTTTGGCAGTTACTGGTAAATAGCAATTCCAGTGGTGTGTTAGTTTATATTTCATTTTATTTATCTCAAGACATTGCCTGGGCCCACTGATGCAGTATTCTTAGCCTTAGAGAGAGCATTAAGGATCTGTTCCCTAGTGCTAGCAGGGGGTAATATTTGATGGTATTTCCTGAAGGAAGGTTGAGGGTGGAAAGAGGAGTAAAGTTGCAGATTAATTTGTCAGCCGGTAGGTTTGTTTTATCTTCTGGCTCAGTATAGGTGCCTCCATTAACAATGAGCTCTGCACACACTTGTGTATCATCTTTGAGGTTGCAGGCATTGTTAAAATAATGCCTTGTGGTTGTCCTTGGCCAGGAAGGCCAAATGTACCTCAAATTTAGCAGACTTTATTTGTTCTCTGAGATGTGTGTGCAGTTTGATGAGACTGCTTTTGTCCTGCTGGGTGCTGCACATCCTAATTTTTGCCATGATTTTATTCTTTCTGTTATACAGCCTATCAATGTTGTGATTCCATCAGGGTGGTTTGTTTTTGGGTTAGTTCAGCACTTCTTCCTGGTGGGTACAGCTGGCTCTATGCAGCTATTAACATGTTTGTATAGGGTTTCTGTGAACACTTCTGCATGGGCAGCAGTGTTCTCGGGGTTTATGGGGGCTTGAAATTTGCCAAGTTATCACTTAATAGTAGGAAGTTAGCCTTAGAGTAGTTCCTGAATATTTCAGGGTTAGCTGGGATTCCAGGTTTTATTTTTACTTCAATGACTATTTTGTGGTTTGACCTTATCAGGGAAGACATTACACTAAGGGGTGTGCAGCATACAATTAAATGTACACAAAATGGAACATCCATCATAAAGCTTATTTTGCCAAAAATCCTTAATTGTATCATGCAATGAAAATTGCTTTGCATGTGGCATACATGAAACAACTTTTCTGATTGTATGAAATCAGTAATGCTCCCCTGCATTTTGTGTGTATCTCTCTCTCTCTTATTTATATATATATATATATATATATATATATATATATATATATATATATATATATATAGATATATATAGATATATAGATAGATATATTAATGTGGCTTCACAACAGTAACCATATTATTCATTTATTCAGAAGGCTTAGTCTGTTTCTTAGCAAGTGTTCCATTTTGCTTTCATTTCTATTCCTTAAAATGGATGGAACTTTCCTTTGAGCATGAGCTACTGGTAACACTGTAGGATCTCTCTACTTATGTCATGGCAAAGCAAACATCACAGACAAGTAAACATGTCTTCATATACCAATAAAGAAAAATCATCATTCTGTACATGTATATTATGAATTCTTTTCATTATATTAAGCCTTAGATAAGCCAAATGAACCAACATGACAGTATCATCCATTTTTACTATCTGTAGTATAACTTTTACTTCCTTGTTCATATTTTTGAAAGTGCTCAGCTTCTGACCCAGCAGTGTCACATGGTGGCCTAAATAAGTAAGCATTTTACGCACAGGTGATTTCAGTCTACTCTCGTTCAGATTCAATACTTCTGAGAATTTGAACTGAAATCACATTGTACTCTGTACCTATGTCTAGTTTAACAACATGTTTTGTTAATTTTTGAGGTTTTCTTTCCAGACTTCTGACTGCTCCACTTGTTGCAAATTACCAGTGTCACTGTCTTGTACAATACTAACACTGTATGTTTTTGAACCCGAGTTTACACAGACAACTCAGTTTCATGGTTTTGTTCCACTATATTCATTCTCTTCAGCTGTAAATGTATGTCTTTCATTTTATACACATCAGTAAAATTGCCTCTGCTTCCATGATTTGTGGAAATTTGACTAGTTATTAAACATTTTATTTTATCATTTTTATAGCCAAACCTTGTTCAGAACTTTGCACTGATACACATCTCATGTTTCTTTTGACTTTTGTGGCTCACTTTACTCTAGTTTCTATTCTTTTCATCTATGCTCTGTGCTAATCCTTATACAATTCAGATTTCTCGTGATCTCTTCCAACTACAATGAAGCATTGTGCTATTTAACATTAAATTTGCTCTCTCAGTAATTTACTTCTCATCTCATCTTTTTTAATACAAAATGTGAATCTGTTTCATAATAGTGGATAGTAGCACTCACTGAACTGATTCTTCAACTCAGCAACATAAGCATTACCAGAAGCATAGCTGTTTCAACCAGCTCCCTGAAACAGTACAATGAATCAACCCTCCTCCCAGCTCTTCAAGAAAACAGCAAAAACATTTAAAAAAAAGCAATTCCCTGTAGTAAGCTAAACATCAGATTGATAGATCTGCTCTACCCCCCCATACACACACAAATCATCATTAAAGAGCAAAAAAAAAAGTGGACATTCCTTCTACTGGCACACCATTTAGGTGGCCAAAGGCACAACATACCCCCTCCCTCCTGCTTCAGCCATTCAGGTCCCTTTTCTTTGCCCTGCCCCCAACACTCATTTAACATATTTTATTAAAAAATGATTTCTTATTTTAAAATGTAGCAAACAGTTACTACAGTTTATACTCTGCCTCCACGGAGAGATACATTGCTAATATTTTAGTTTTTAAAAACAATCTTGTTTTTAAACAATAGCATGCTGCTTGCAACAAATGTAGCAAAAAGTTTCTACAGTTTATACACTACCTGCACAGAGAACTATGTGCACAGGTGTCAGTCTAAAAAAAGTTTGTTTTTTTTTGCTTTTAAACTATAGCAAACTGTTTGCTGCAGTGCAGAATGCAGTTGCTACAGTTTAGACCACACAGAGACCACTACAGGAAAAAAATGCAAATACAGTGCCAGAAATGCAATACCGGCTTTTGAAGAGCTGGAAAAAGTTTCAGTTGCTATAAAATAAAGAAATCATACAATGGAAGAAGAGGAACAGTTGCAAGTAGCTAAGAGAAAAATAAATACATACTAGAATAATATGCATGTGTAAAGGAATATTGCAGTTAAGCAATTATATTTTGACAACATTCCCAGAATGCAAAATCTGTCATCTTAGATTTGGGCAACAAAAAGTAGAAAGACTAGAAGTTAAACTCAGAGATCATAGGAAATGAACAATAACCAGAGACTCTGAAGAGACAATGAAAATATTTAGGAGATTTTATAAAAATCTATATAAGGTAAAGAACATAGAAAGCCAGGATAAGGAGTGATTGGAAATATTCATTGAAGATTTGAATATGAAAACATTAGAGGATGATAGGCTGAGCAACTGACAGTGGCAATAAGGTTGGGATGTATTAGCAGTCAGCTGTAAAACCTGTAGCTATCAATGGCATACCTATAGAAATCTGGATGTTAGGTAGGAAAGAAACTTTTAAAATTTCCATAATTTCCTCAATGGAAGAGTATAAAGATATATGAAAATGCTAAAAACACAAGAGGCAGAAGGCATTACAACTATCAAGATGTATTTTTGTATTTTAAAGTATTTGTACATAATAGACAAAACAAAGTTTGTATTCTGTGAGATATGGGTAGGACAGCTGTATGTTGCAAGTCTGGATAAGAGACACAGCTATTTGGGACTTTCAAGAGGGTTTAATTTCAGCTTTCCCAGTGTCAAAAATGAAAATGAGAAATAAGAGCCAGTGATATTGCCAGCTTCACTTGCTGGCTAGTAGTGCACTGCTGGATGCCAGTAAAGACGAAATTCAGAGAACTGGAAAGAAAATCATCCAGAAAAGATGAAGAGAAAACACATTAGCCAGGAAGAATCCTGTAGCTGTTCAGCAAAAGGCAGTTCAAGTTTCAGCATTGGTGCAAGAAATGGCTTCCAGTAATTTAGAGGAAAAACAATAAATCAATTGTACTCAGAGGTGATTAAAATAAATGAAACACTGAAGGAGTATATCAACTGAAAAAACAAAAGGTTGGAAAAAATTAGAAGAAGCTTTAATTCGCTATTCAGATGAAATAATAAAACTGAAAATCAGAAGTTGAAATGAAGAAATAGTTGGCTGAGTATGAGACTTTTCAAGAAGGGATCTTTCAAACAGTGGTTGAATTAGAAGACAGAGTGCTCAGAGAAAACCTGAGATTTTCTGCTGTACCAAAGAAACTAGATGGAATACACTATATTAATTTTATGAAAGCACACATAAACAACAGGAATGGTTTTTCACAGCAGGATTTGTTAACTGAAAGGGCACATAGAGTGTATGCCCCAAACCTGGCCACAAGACAGCAGATGAGACCTGTATTAGTAAAGATATTACACCAGCAGAAATAGTTGTCTTACAAAACTCTGGTAGAAGGGGAAAGGTACTGAAAAATGGAGAGATCAGAGTGTTTGCAGAAAATGATTATTCACTGTACACCAGGAAAAAGAGAGAGAAATGTATCCCAGCAATCAGGGAATGTCAAGTGACAGGTGTGAGATTCAACCTTTGGAGTATTTTTTTTCCTGGTTCACAGATATTTTTGATGCAGAACAGCCTAAGGGGGAAATAAAAAAAGTTTACCCAACAAAAAGTGAGCCAGCAGATAGAAGGGGTCTCTGCTTCTCATTATTCTCACAATAAAGCTCATACAGAGACATTGCCAGTGAAACATTTTCCAATGCTCCAATGGAAAAAGTTTGAAAGACAGAAAAAAGTACAGGAGTTGACTAGAACAAAAAGGAGTAACCTGCACTTCAGCCAAAGTCTGGTGTTCAGAAATGGAGATAAACAGTAAGACAAGCAACACTAAAATTAGTGAATAAATAGAAGACTCTAAAGCTTCAATTACATTTGTGAGATATGACTTTACAAGAGAATAATTGAACTTTTATAGGCTTTGCTAAACTTGTGGTTGGATTGTAAAGCATATACCCCATTTTATGTCATTAATGTTTAGAAGGATACTAAGAGGAGAAAATAATCTGTAAGGGAAAAGTAACTAAGTATTTTTTTTAGTATCTGTATAAACATCATGATATAAACTGCATGTTATATATAGTAAAGCATTTTGTATACTGTGTAGGCAGGGATATTTTAAATATTGAGAGTATTTTCAGTTACTGCTGTATGTGTTAAAGATATTAAAGTAAACAAATACTTTTTAGTTGCAAGAAATATAGGCTTTATACTATAGCAAGAGAAGAAAGGCATGACAATAGAAGTTTAATGCTAATATGCTGTGACCATGGGCTGCTGGGCGGGGATGTGGTGTAAAAGTGCATTGATTATATTGCATGTAGAATTAAGATATTTTCTCTTATTTTTACAAAGATGAATGTCTAGATTAATACCTTTGACTAAAGCTATAAACAAGCGCTTTGTAAGTAAATAGGCTTAAAAATAAGTGGGACTGATGGATGCCATGAAAAATGCCAAATTTCTTCCATCTGCAAAGGCGTTAGCTTGCTTTTTTCCATTAGTAAATATTCAGTGGACGTCAAGAAGTCTGCAGCTGAAGGCAGCTGTACATTCTCTCCTGATTAAAATTTACAATGATTTATTGCTGATTACGTTTACATGGAGATTAGCTGTCTGCAGATACAAGCAATTAACATTGAGAGTTCTGAGCATTCTTTGCAGAGAGAAATGCACAATTTAAAGGTACAATGCCAAGCAGTTCAGTGAAAAATAAAGATTGAATTTACAGGCAGTGAATACAATATAGCAGCCTCTCTAGGAGCCTTAATATGTCAATGCATTTAATAGAACAGTCTACATTTTAGTTTTATTTAAATATACCAGTGCACTTTTTCTAGGGCTAAAATATAGTGTTTTCTGAAAGCACAGAAGCTATTTTTCACTTCTGGGAAGGGAATAGAGATAAGAAAAGAATAGACAGCAATCAGTGTAAGTGGAAACACATGAGCTTTAACATGGGTAACTTTAATTTTAAGTCAGGTAATGCATGTGGTTGCAACTGTTGATTTGGGGAAATTGTTCCTATCTGGGGGGGTTGAACTTAATTTTTTGAGGATGTACACAGTTTTGTGTCTTTGTTGCAAGTTAATTGGGGAATGCAGTGTTTCTTGTTAAGGGTTTTCATTAAAACAAAACGTCTTGAAAAAAGTAACAAAGAATAAAATATAGAGGAGAAGAAACAGCTGCACAAAAGATCAGCCTGCCAAACATTAGTGTGTACAAGTAATGCAAAAATTGGAAATACACGTTCAGGAAAAACTGACATGTATAATATATGAGAATAACTGCTTTTTATCATAATGGGTACATTATCCATATTATCTTGGAAAGTAAATGGCCTTACAGCTATGGACAAAAATGAAAGAGTTTTGAATTAAGTTAAGAAATTCAGACTGGAAATAGCAATGCTGCAGGAGTCACAATTGGAAATAAATTAACATAAATTTGACAAAGAAAGGATTTTGGGATGGATATTCAGCAGATTATCGGAGGCAAAGGAAAAGGGGGGTAATGTTTTTAATTGCTAGAGGAGCTCCAACAGTGATAAAAGAGGATAAAAGACAGTAATGGTGGATTTGTGGTAGTAAAGGTTATTGCCAAGGTAATAGGATTATGTTGGCATGTATTTATATTCCACCTAAAACTGCTGTTATGGTGCTTAAGAAATTTGGGGGAGAAATAATCAGCTTTCAGCAGTGAATATTACTTATATGTGAGGACTGGAACTTGTTTGCAATATCAGGGTGACCACAAAGAGAAAATATACCAAAAGGGGATAGATGTCTGAAGATATTTGTGAAAATATTTGGTATGGAAGATGTAAATTCAGTAATAGGAACTCAAACAGAATTTATATATTATTCTGTAAGGTAGAATGACTGGGCTAGAAAGCTTTGTCAAGCATCCAATAACTATTTCAGATCATGCACCGATAAAAAATGCAGAGTATTGAAATAAAAATGAGACACTAGTGCTTTCTTATCTACCCAGTAAACAAAGAGGAATTTAAAAAATAGGTAGCAGAAATTATTCAAGAGTTATTAGGAAAAATAGAAATATATTCAGATGTTATAGCTAGTGAGGGGGGAAAAATGAAAATGGAGTTTAAAATAGGGTAGAAATAAAAGAGAAAATTATTTGGTTAAGAAATAATAGGAATTATTTGGAGGACCAGACAAAAATTAAAGTATTGCAGAATAAGGGGAATCTCACAGAACAAGAAGAAGCACAAAATGTAGAGTGCTAAAGAGAAAACAAGGGAGTATCAGGACAATATGCATGACTTTAGAAAAATTGCTCTTAAGCAACTAATTCTGATAATAACTCCAGAGCAAAAAATGGTTAGTACAATGACTTAGGCAACAAAAAGTAGAAAGGGCTGTTGCTAAACTTAGAGAGCGTATAACAAGAAAAATAACCAGCTATTCAGAAATGGTATGAAAAATTGTATAAAGTAGAGAAATTTGGAAATAACGAAAGATTACAGATGGAAATGTTCATGGAAGACCTATTTAAGCTAAGGTTAGAAGTAGACGAGGCTCAACAACTAACAATTAAGATAGGAGAAGATGAGAAAAACTTTGATGTATAATCAGTCTTCAAGAAAGTATCCAAGAACAGATGGTACTCCTTTGGAAGTTTGAAACTTAGGAGGGAAGAAAGTGCTAAAGATCTGGAAGATTTTATTTAATAATATTTTCAAAGGGTGGAAGGCACCCAAATCTTGGAAGGCAGTTGTGGTAGCTGTATTACCTAAAGATGGCAAGACCCATCAGACCCAGCTTCATATAGACCCATTTCAATTTTAAACCATGATTATAAAGTGTTTATTTCTATAACAACTAAAATAATGGCAAAGGTGTTGCCAAAATTGAGAGATATGGATCAACATGCTTTTGTAGATGGAAGGCAAAAATATGACAACATTAATAGAACAATGATGATCTAGAGGAAAGTAGAATTAAAAAAAAATACTGCTGTTGTTAGTGGGTTTTGACGCAGACTAAGCTGGGATTTTATGAGTAGGGCAATTTGCATTCCCTGATACAATAATAAAGTTAATTAGGAGGATCAGATGCAAGAATTAAAGTGGGAGAGTTCCTCTCTGATAAGTTGTGTTTGAACATCGGAAGCAAACAGGGGTGTCCTCTTTCCCCTTTGTTAGACGTGTTATATTTAGAGCCATTGGCAAAGAAAACGAGGGACTCAGAAATGCAAGGATATACTTGGCATAGCAATCAAGAAAAGTTGGCCCTATTTTCAGATGATATTATTTTGTGCCTAATAAATCCAGAAAAGTACATCTCAGTGTTAATAAAAATAAAACAAATTATATAACTGTAAATTATGTACCCACGCATGAATTGTTCAGCAATACCCATATTTATGGGGACATAATAAGATGGAGAATTTAAGAGCATGGATAAAAAAGGCTTCTGTTATGGCAGCTAAGGATATGTGAGAAGAGACTAAACCAAAGATAACATAAAAACTGAGAAACTGAAAGCTCTTATTTATAGATATGGATGGTAAGATACAAGCAGTGAAAATGGTTTTAGTTGCTTTAGTTTCTATTCAGGTCAGGAATATTTTTATCAACCAGAGAAAATGTCATGGACAATATTTAATAAAGAGTAGCAGGAATTAATCTGGGAGGGGAAGAGGGCAAAAGTTAAGTGTGATAAGTTTATCCTACAAATAGAATTAGGTGGTTTAGGATTGCCTGATTTGAAGGTCTATTTTAGAGCTACACAGTTAAGGTTCCTACACATAACACAAGCAGAATTCAAAATGGAAAGGGATATGATGAAGCATGAGGAACTTCAAGAAATAAAGAGAGAGTGGAACTTTGGATGCAGTTCCTTCAGGAGAATAAATTCATAGGTTCATAGGATTAGACTAGGCTATTGGCCTGGAGGCCCTTATAAGCCTAGCCAAGTATTTCACCCATGTTCCCACAAAGTCAGCACCTGTTTCCCCTGTCCAGCAGGGACACAGGTGGAACCCAAGGGGTGTATTTTCTGTTTCTCATCCTGTCGTCCAGGTTCTTCTTAAAGAGAGCTAGTGATGTACTTTGCTTGACATGGAGAGAGAGTCTATTCCACAGATGGGGGTGTCTTTGGGACACAAATCTATCCCATCAATAAGTTCTATTAATGTCAAAGACCAGGTTGAGGCCTTGCGTGAGTGGAGTTTAACTTACGGATATGCAGCAATTCCAGCAAGGCTGAGTCTGAGATGGCCTTGCATGCCAGACACAGGTCACTTCTGAGCAGTCTGTATGAAACTGAGTAGAGGGACAGGGCTTTTAGCCTATCTGTATAAGATAGGTGTTTGGGACCCTTAATCTTCCTGGGCGGGAACCTCTGCGGTCTCTCTAGCTGCTGAATATACTTGGCAAGGTATATGCCGAAGGGGGCATTGTGCTCGATAATGGGTCTGATAAGGGAAGAGTACAGGGATGTTATGACTGCCTTGTTCCTGGATGAAATACCCTTACTTATGAGGTGGGCCATATAGAAAGCCTTCTATACAACAAAGGCAATGTGGTGGTCAAAAGTCAGGTTGCTAGCAACCTGGGAGCCCAAGTCCCTCATGACTGATTGTCTGCTTAGTACATTGTTATTAATGTGATAATTAGTGGGGATGCCATTTTCCCCAAAGGGAATAATGATGCATTTCTTGGCATTCCGTTTGAGGCCATGCTTCTAGCACCAGTCATTAGTTTGGGTAAGGCCCTCTTGGAGTATATTCACATCATTAATGGAATTTAAGACAGCACCAAGCTTGCAGTTATCTGCAAACTTGATCAGTGACAGACCACTGGTTTTGGCACCTCAGAAAAGTATATCCCGAACAGCAGAGGCCCCAAGACCTATCCTTCTGGTACGCCTCTCATTATGGGTCTACTACTTAAGGTGGCTTCCCCTATTTTGACTGAGTTCTATTAGTGAGCCAATTAGTTACTCATCTGGTAACATACAGGTTGCTGCTTAGCTGGGAAAGTTTATCTATTATGCCTAATTGGGGAATAGTGTCGATGGCTAGGTCAAGGTAGGTGGTGTGCACTATCTTCCCCTCGTCCACGGCTTTGGTGATTATTTTGAAGAAGTCAACCAAGTTTAATAGGCATGATCTCCCTTTGACAAAATCACACTGTGTGGGGTCAAGCATTTGGAGGTTGCCAATGTCCTTGTTTATAAGGTCCATGATAATGCATAACATTGCTTTGCAGATCAAGCTAGTTAGGTTGATGGGCCTGTAATTGTCTGGGTCGGTGGATGCTCCACCTTTGTTTAGAGGAATGATACTGGCTGTCCTCCATTTGGCTGGGATGAAGATGGTGCTTTGGTTGAATAGGGTGCCTAATAGTGCTGAGAGCTCTAGCCTGAGTTCATATAGGATGCAGCCAGGGATGTTGCTGGGTCCCATGGAGGCTGTATTTTTTTGCCTTTGAGAGGGCATTAAAGACCTGCTCCCTGGTGATGAGGGGAAGGGGAGGGGGACAGGTGCTGGGAATGCCCTGGTTTACTGATGGGGGGAATGGGGGTGAAGTTTTCACTTAACCTGTTTGCCAGCAGCTTGGTTATATCTAAGGCATGTGTGTATGTGGTGTTCTTGACCACAATTTCAGAGAAGACTTGGGGTGTTACCTTTGAGATTTCAGACATATGTGAAGAAGGCCTTATGATTGTCCTTACTGGATGTGGCCAATTCAGACTCAAAGTTATCCTTAGAGGATTTCACCTGTGACCTTATTTGCTTGTTCAGACAAAGAAGAGAATGCTTCCAACTTGGCACCTGCTCCTTCTTGGTCCTGGTCAGCATTTTCTTCTTTTTATTATAGAGTTTGTTTATTGCTGCTGTCCACCAGACAGGTTTACTCTTCCCTGAGGAAGATGATTTGGTTCTGTCAGGTATTGCTGAGTTCATACAGTTATGTAGGTGCTCTGTTACCCATCCACTTGTCAAGGTTTTTCTTGAAGAGTGTTAGTGAAGGGCTCTGCCTGATGTAATTTGGAATTTTGTTCCAAAGCATGGGGAGTCTCTGTGACAGGAATCTATCCCTCCAGCATGTTCTATTTATTGTTGTGGTGAGGTTTAGCTCACTAGAGTGTGTGGCTTGCAGTGACTTGGATTTCTTTAGGTGGAACATGTCCATCAATTCTGAGTTGGACATGGCAGGCAGAGATCACTTCTGAGTAAGCGATATGCCACTGAGTACAGCCGGAGTTTTTTCAGTTGGGCTGCATAGGACATAGGTTTGAGGCCAGTAGTCCTCTTGGTGAGGTACCTTTGTGGTCTTTCCAGCTGTTTTTGTGGTCTTTCCAGTTGGTCCTAGGATAAGTAACCTGGTAAGGTTAGGGTGCTCTCTGCAGTTTGAACCAGGTTTCAGTGGCTGCACAAATGTCAGCATCTTCCAGGGTAAGGAATTCTTGCAAAGAATGCAGTTTAATTTCAGACTACTAGAGTTTAGTAGTATGGCCTTTAAATTTTGTTTAAAAGAATTTTTCATGTTGGTAATTTTGCCCTCATGACTTTGCCTAAAAAAGGCACTATGGGGGAGGCAAGAGCCTTTGCCAGAAGCCTGAAGACCAGGAGAAACAGATGAAGGCCATCTCTGGCAAAGCATCATGGTCTGTCAATCATGTCCGCCCAGGCTGTCAGGTACTGGATCCCCTTAGAATGACACCAGAAACTAAGCCAATTGTTAAAGTCAATCATTTTCTGTTTGTATTGAGGCATCATTGATGGTAAGATGCAGCTTAAGTCTACGAACATACCTGCCTGGGACACATATTCAGTGAGCCCAATCATGTCTCTCTTCATATAGTCCAGAGATGTACATCTCAAGTCATTCACACCAACATGGACTATGATAGAGTCATAACAGTACCTGTTGTTGAAAGACTTGAGTGCGTGAGTGATATAACATATTCTAGCACCTGACAAGCAATGTACAGTGACTTTCTCCTTGTCTAACCTGATGAGGGGCACATCCTGTGTCTCACGATAGAGTCTCCTATGACTAGTATGTTGGGTTTGTGGATATGCCTTAGAAGCTGTGAGACACAGGCATGTGTACTATGTACCATACAGAATATTATACTCATAAAATAGCAGAACATATTCTAAGAACTAAGCCAACATGATAACAGAGAAAAAAAAATTTACCAATATGGATGACTACGAATAGGGGTACAGAAAATATGCAAGAAAGGGATACATTTTACTGGAGAAAACTGGAAAGGAAACCAAGGTACTGGGATCAAATAATTTGAGAGGGAAAGGTAGTAGAGTGGGATTAGGCCAAGAGGAAATTTGGACTGCAGGCTAGACACTTTCTTCCCCACCAGGGATTGATATCAGAGTATAGGTAAAGAGAAAGGGATAGGGGAAACTTAAGTGAAATACTTGCTCTGGTAGAGTTTTCAGTTAAATCTTGAACATAAGCTGCTGTTAAAAAGGGATAATTAATAGGGCATATAAAATATTGCATGAGAACTATAGAAATCAATCAGAGCAGGTTAGAAAAGATTGGAAAGACAGGAAGGAAAATCAATTTACATGAGAACAATGGGAGAACATATGCATGGCTCCCAAGTATGCAACAAAGTCCCAGAAGGCTTAGGATCTTTGCTTGGAAGCATTTGCATATATACTCTTATACCCCAAGCAGACTTCAAAGAATTTTTCCTCAGACTGACAGCAATTGTTAGAGGTGTGATGGGCAAGAAACAGTCTGTTGGGAACATATGTTTTTGGAGTGTAATGAGTTGGCAGATTTTAAAAATTCCCTACAAAATATTCTGTCAGAAACAATGAGTGAGCAAATGATTAATTTAAGCTGAGACAGAAGATCTGAACTGCCTAGACAGAGTAAGGCCTTATTAAGCTTAATTATCATTACTGCCAAAAAAGCAATTACTAGAAAATAGAACTCAAAGTCTAAAAAATGTATTTAAAGTAGTGAATATTGTAAAGGAGATAAAAGAACTGGAGGAGGGATGTTTAGAAAGGGAAGGAACAAATTACATAGAAATAAATGGAAATTTTGGGAACAATACTTACAAAATAATGTTCATAAGAAGGAGGAGGAGTGAGGTTTAAGGGAAGGCAGGAATTCAGCAATTTATGTAATGCTGGACTGAATATAATTACAAGTAAAGAAAATATATGTGATGTATAATGTATGGAAATAGAAAAAGATGCTAAAATGGTTTCTTTTCTTTTCTGTTACCTAGCTCTTAGGAGATCATTTAATAAAGATGTTTAAGAAAGAGAGAGAGACAGAGTGTGACAATACCCATATTTACAGAGGCATGATAAAGTGAAGTACTTAGTCTTATTGATTAAAAGGAATCAACCAAAGATACTTAAGAGAAAACAAAATAGAAGATAATTTAAAAAATCAGGTATTGGAAGGCTATAAATCTGGACCTGGACACTAAGATACAAGTGATGAAATAGTTTAGTCCTCCTGGTGTTACATACAGGTCAGGCATATGTCTATCAACCTAAGGAGATGCTAACAATAACACAATGATGAGTTTTAGGCATTTAGCTAAGCAGGAAAAAAGTGCATCGAATTCGCTATTGTGGGGGATTGTACCCTCCACTCCCCCGCTAATTATATATACCAACTCCGAGATTGTATTAAAGTGAGGAAAGGGCAAATTTTCCGATCTTCACTGTACTGCACTCTCACTATTTACAGTTCGCTGCATGGCATTTTTGAGGATATAATACAGACCCCATACAAATGTTCAAAAGGATTAATGGTATACATAGACCTACAGGAATTTGATAAATGTGAATGAACAACGTGTTGATGAAAATGGAAAAATGTGATGTTGGATAATGTATGTATAATTTATGAAAATGTCAGCTGAAATGTTAATTGAAAGTAATTTGGTGTGTGCAAATTCATGTTACAAGCTAAAATGTGAAACTCAAAAGTTGTGTTTTAAAAAACAAAGATGGATGTGAGTGGTTGAACTTAGGTCTCCAATCTCAGTGGGACAGGGGAGGGAAACAGTTCAGCTACATGACTACCATCTGGTGAAGACACAAAGTTAACCTGTTACAGCAATTAAAATTTTATAAATATACTGCTTCATGGACATGGTCTTGATGCTAAACATGTTTGACCTCGGTGTAAGTTATGTTAATGATACTTTTTTATATTAAGTTTACTGTGTAGCATGCCCTTATCTAAGTGACACAATATTGATTAGTCTTAGAATGCCCTTACTGCAATTCATTCTATGAGGAATTCTGTTCTGGAATAATCTTTATGATACAACCAACTGTTTTTTTTTTAATTTATTGATTTATTGTTTTGTGTGTTTTTGCCCTAGTAATCATAAACTTGAATGAGTTCCTTTAACTATGATGAAGTAATTTAATTTGCTGTATACATATCTCTCAATTTTTTAAATTAAATCTGATTCTTCCAGTACTCTACTCCTTGTCAGCCCTTGATTCACAGAACCTGCCATCTTTTCCCATCTCTTTTCCAAAGCATTGTAACATGGAAGTCTGTGACTGAGCTGTTAATGTGCTTCATCCTTTAGCTCTTAATTCCCTTCTCAGTATTTCCATATGCATCCTTAATGATTCTTCTTCTTTCAGCTTTTCCCGGTTACCACATGCAAAACCCAGTAACTCTAGGAGTGAGACTTATCTGAGCTGTGCTTCAGGGCTACCACTGAAAAGTGGTGTAGAAACACAGTTCCCATTTTTCCATATTGAAATCCTAAGGTAGTGTCATTCTCATCATCACCTGTCTACCTGATACTGTCTGTATTTATTTTTTATTGTCAAGTCTTCAAGGCTGAATTTTTGGGAAGTTTGCTTCTGGCCATACTCACACTTCTTATTTTGGGGATGCTCACTAGACTGGAATTGGCCAACTTTACCTGTAAAAATAACAACAAGCCAGATATTTAAATATTAGCCTATCTATGCAATGCTTTCACTGT
Source organism: Protopterus annectens (assembly GCF_019279795.1). Taxonomy (NCBI): domain Eukaryota; kingdom Metazoa; phylum Chordata; order Ceratodontiformes; family Protopteridae; genus Protopterus; species Protopterus annectens. The sequence goes on from NC_056731.1 coordinate 1,400,104,201, forward strand.
GTTTCCTGTTGTCTACTAAGCAAAGCAGTTAAGGTCTTCCCCTTCTCACCCAGCATCTCAGTTTTAGGTTACTACTATACGCTGCTGAGGCTAGTCCATATTTATTCAATAAAAGGCTTATAAGAAAGTTCCTTAAATATCGGTATGTTGCTTCAAATCATTCTTTTTAGTAGGCAATACAGAAAGGAACTTCACTCCTTTTCCATCTGTGAGACTCTAACCTTGGATTCCATCCAGCTGTTAAGTCTAAATTACAAAGCCAACTTACTCCCCCTTCTTCCACCTGAGGATTTAGGACTACTTACCTTACTCTTGGCTGACTTAATTTATATATTATTATATTTTATTGATCAGGTTGGCACTAATGGGCAATGACTATATTCAGAAGGGACCCAAGAAAAAGAAAATACAAAAATAAATTAGATGCATGCAAGAGAAAAAAAAAGGAAAGTGAAACAATTTCACTTTGCAGAATCAATTATTATGCAAAATAATAATAGTAGCATGTATAAACAGGAAGGCATCATGTACAAATGCAGATGTGACTTTTTCAAGTACAATGACATTATACAACAATGGAGACTACAACATGTAATAAACAGAAGAGTACCATTTTCAATTACAGCAGACTGAGGTTTAGAATATGCACATTAGCACTTAATACATTAGGCATGATATGAGTGCAATGCATAAGGTGATTACGTGACAAAGTTTTGAGTTATTCAAGTGACTTAAATAATTAGCAGTATTGTATATAAAGATGATAGTCTAAGAATTAAAGGGCTGGAAAATGTAAATATGGGAGGATTAAAGGGCTGGAAAATTAAAATATGGGAGGATTGAAGAAGAAAGTGAAAAGTTAGTGTTAAAAATTGGGGGAATAGCTGACAGTGGAATTATAGCTGTGTTGTCATCTGGTAGGATATTTTAGTCAGTAAGGAATAACTATCAAGTAGAGATTACAGTTATAAATTAAATCAAGTGACTTCACATTTGGTGCATCCCAGCATAAAGATTAGGTGAGAGAGTGTCGTCATACCAAAAGTGATCAGCTTGGTTGGTATAATGTTTAAGGTTTTTATCTCATAGACATGAGGTTCAGGGTTTGAGTCTCACATTTACAAGTAATTGGTTATGCTTAAAATGGTTCAAAGGGCAGCTAGCCTAGTACTTATCTATGAACCTATAGGAAATAGATAGCTGGATATAATAGTCTTACCTGAGATGTAGCTCCATTCTTACATAGTCATGATGCCACTATCCATCTTCCTAACTAGTAACTTCAATAACTTGTGTGAGCACCACATCAAAGGCAATAATACAAACATTTATTCTGACATGGGAACTATTACCAAACCTGTTTACTGGCTTTTTTGATGGTTCTGTGACATCAAGGGAGAAAACCTTGAGCATGACCCAGGCAACCTGAGTTCAAGCAGCAACCTGGGTGTAGGAAGTGCTGTTTAGGCTATTTCTTGGTGTGAGTGAGGGGCTGACATTGGCTCATCCATCCTGAGTGTGTTCTGATCTACTGCAATACTGTCTCACAAGACCTCAAAGGTGACCCCCATTTTTGAAAATAAGTTGAAATTAAAGGAGGGCCTTCCTGTCTGGAAAAAAATAGAACCCTCCCATGGGTGATGTGGGATACTTAATCCAGGCAGACACGGGGAAGCAAATGGGATAGTCAAGCATCAAGGATAACTGATTATCAGGGATGTCCAAGAAAAGGGATATTAAAAATTTACTTTCTAATAGCCTTTGACACCTCTCAGAGAACATTTTGGTAATGAAATAGCTACATCTGGGTGGTGCAGCAGTTAACATTGTCACCTCACAGCAAGAGGTTCTCTGGTTTGATTCTTGGTTGGGGTGCCTTCTGTGCGGAGTCTGCATGTCCTACCCGTGTTCGCATGGGATTCCTCCAGGTGCTCTGATTTCCTCTCACTTTCCAAAAACATGCTTCTGGAGCATTTCTTCCTGGGCCTCTGCTGAAAATGGGCTCTGTCCCTGTCACACTTTCCTGGTAAACAAATGTTAAATAAATAAATAAATTCACCAAGGCTTGCTTTGTGCTTAAACTATGATTTCCTTGTTTTTTCCATGCACCCACTCTCAGACTCTCCAAGTTCACTTGAGGCACTGCTTAATGACCTATCTGACTAGGTTCAAGGAAACACCTTCAGCTTCCTCAGGGTCTTAAAATAAGCTGACAGAGAGACACATTTCCTACTCCTAACAGCTTCATGGTAACTGTGGCCTGAGCAAGTGAATACTATTTTCGTTAGATCCAATCTGCTTATGGCGACAAATTCCCTTATGGATGTCATGATTACATGCATGCTGGAGATTTGTTCTTTCATCTCCTCTATCTCATATATATTGAGCAACCATTCTTATTGTCACATTTGTGTATTAATTTAAGCTTCTGTGCTCTACCCAGTGCTAATCAAAGCACACAAATTTCCCAAATAACGAAAATCTGTTTCTCTGGAAGCTCTCACTCACTGCCTAGTCACCGTGCTGATCCTTCTAAAGATCATCACACTGAGATCCTTACCTGGATGTAGGATACAATCCCTCCTCTATTCATTCTAAGGTGGGTATGTCTACTTAAATGCATTGACTTTCTAATGAGCTGCCAAAAAACTTATGGAAAAATTTGGAAAGCCACATGATACCTTGAGCTGCATCATATATCCCTGAATATAAGATGTTGTTTAAAGCTGAAAAAAGAAGGGATGTACTCACCATAACGTTCCATCTGAGTAGGTACTTCATTTGTCTGCAACGTGTGGGTATCGGATCCGATCTCGGATCCGAGCCGGCAGCTTACCAAGCTACAAGATCCGAGCTCCTAGCTCCTCCCCCTTACCCATAATCCCCTGCTATGTGCTACATTACCTCAGATAGAATTTTTTGCCTCTTACACAACTCCTACCTTCGATAGAGGAAGTAACACCAGATAACTGTCCTAAAGCAGAACAAAGATCTCTTTGGTGATCAGGAATCCCAAAAGGTTCAGGGGATGGCAGGGGGGGCCGGTTGCAGACAAATGAAGTACCTACTCAGATGGAACGTTATGGTGAGTACATAACTTCTTTATCTGAAGTAGTTATTTCATTTGCTCTGCAACCTGTGGGACAGAGTCCCCAGCTACCTAGGGAAAAACCCTGGGCAGCCTATGGAAGGATATTCCAAAGCACCACAGAGCCAAAGGAAGCTCTACCTCTCGAAACCATATCCAACTTATAATGAGAAATAAACGTATGTGAAGAGGACCAGGTAGCTGCAGAGCATATGTCATCCAAGGGGATCCTAGACCAGAAGGCTGCAGAGGTGGCCACAGCCCTCGTAGAGTGAGCGCGAATTCCCGTAGGAACCGGTTTGCCTGCAGATAAGTACCCGTGGACTATGCATTGACAAATCCAATTTGCTACAGTCACTTTGGAAATGGTGTTACCCATGGCCGATTTAGCAAATGACACGAACAACTGGTCCGACTTGTGAAAATCCTTAGTCCTGTGCAGGTAGAAATGCAGTTGTCTGTGCACATCCAATTTATGCAATGTGTATTCTCCTTTATTCTGAAAGTTTGGGAAAAACACGGGTAAGTTTATTGATTGATTGATATTTGACTCCGAAGCCACCTTAGGTAAGAACGACGGATTAGTCCTGAGGAACACTCTATCCTTGTGAAAAATGAGATAAGGATGCTTCATACATAAGGCTTGAAGTTCTAACACCCTTTTGGCTGAAGTAATGGCCACCAAAAAGGCTGTTTTCCAGGACAAGAACTTTAATGGAATCAAAGCCGTGGGTTCAAAGGGTGGGCCTGTCAAGGCTTGTAAGACTAAGGCCAAATCCCATGGAGGCACCACCACTTTCACCGGAGGCTTCAAGAGGAAAACGCCCCGTAAGAAGGTTTTACATAATTTTGTAGAAGCCAAAGATCCTAGTCCGTCTCCCACATGGAAATGGGAGATGGCTGCCAACTGCACCTTAACTGTAGAAGCACTTGCTCCTTGTCGGAATATCAGAGACAGGAAGTCTAGAATAGTAGGAATAGGAACTGTAAATGGATCCAGGCCTCTATCTTTAGCCCAGACAGAGAAACATTTCCATTTGCTGTAGTAAATCTTCCTAGTAGTTGGCTTATGTGCTGCGACTAGAATGGCCTTAACAGGAGATGAGATACTGGGAGTCCTAGCCATCAGTGGAACTGGAGCAACCAAGCTGCAAGCTTGAGGTTCACCAGGTTTGGGGGTTGGAATCCCGCCGGATGCGAAATCAGGTCTGGAATGGGATCCAGTATCCATGGCAGAGATACACTGCGAGACCACAGGTACGGGAACCAGATCTGGCAAGGCCAGAATGGGGCTATGAGGATAACTCTGCTCCCCAACCAACGGGCTTTCTGTATGAACTTGGTCATGAGCGGAAGGGGTGGATAAGCATAAAGTAGACCAGGCGGCCAAGCATGGACTAGAGTGTCTCTGGGATTCTCCCCTTTGGGGGGAAGTATTGCGAAGTACTCGCTGCATTTTGTGTTTAAGGGAGAAGCAAAAAGATCGCAGCAAGGCCAACCCCATTTACGGAAGATCTGCTTCGCAACTGATGGATTGAGAGACCACTCATACGGAGTGAGAATCACTCTGCTCAGTTTGTCCGCCAAAATGTTGGACTGACCCGGAATGTGCATTGCTACCAGAAAGCGGTTGGTGGATATCGCCCATTCCCACACTCTCATAGCCTCCCGGCAAAGTGGGTAGGACCTGGTTCCTCCTTGCTTGTTTATGTACCAGACAACTGACATGTTGTCTGTCTGGATTGCAATTGTCCCCAGAGGTAGAAGGTTGTGGAGAGCTTGCAATGCTAGAAGCACCGCCCTCATCTCTAGGACATTGATATGCAAAGCGGTCTCCAGGGGAGTCCATGTGCCTTGGATGGTTCTGCCCGAACAATGCCCCCCCACCCAAGGCAAGAAGCGTCCGTGGTCAGCGTGGCTTGGGGGGGAGGGACAACAAAAGGCCTCCCTTCCTTCAGCTCTGGGGCATGGAGCCATCAAAGAAGGGAGTGCCTGCAAACTCTGCTCAGAGGAATCGGAGTATTCAACGGATGGAGTAGCAGGGACCACTGAACTTGAACGGTCCACTGCAGAATCCTCATTCGCAGACACACGTGAAGGGCGAGACTGATCGCTGCTGCCATAGATCCTAGTGCCCTCAGAACTAATTCAGCCTCCGGGGCCGGGCTTTGAAGAAGAATTAGCACCTGACACGACAAGCTGTTTATCCTGTCCGCAGTTAGTATAGCTCGAGAAATGCGGGTATCTAACTTGGCCCCTATGAACTCCAGGACCTGTACGGGGCAAAGAGAGGATTTCTGGAGGTTTACAGAGATGCCTAAGCTCTGGGCAAGGGTCAGAGCATAATCTCTTGCCACGCAGAGCTGATGCCTGTTGGTGGCAGTAAGGAGCCAGTCGTCTAGGTACGGGAAGACCTGAATGCCCTGAAGTCTCAGGTGGGCTGCAACCACTGCCATGACCTTGGTGAACACCCTGGGGGCTGAGGTGAGGCCGAATGGGAGAACCCTAAACTGGTAATGACTGGCTCCCAGCTGGAAGCAGAGAAACCTTCTGGATCGTCTGTCCATCAAGATGTGGTAGTATGCATCCTTGAGGTCTATCGAGCACATCCAGTCGTTCTGCCGCAGAAGGGGGAAGAATAGATTGGAGGGTGACCATCCAGAATTTTTCTTTGGGAATGAACAGGTTCAAAGCGGAGAGGTCTAGAATGGGTCTTAGGTCCCCCGTCTTTTTTGGCACTAAAAAGAACCTGGAGTAATAACCCAATCTGGACTGATCTGGGGGGATGGGCTGGATGGCTCTTTTTTCTAGCAACTTCAGGACTTCTGAAGCTGCTGTCTCCCTTCGATCGGGTGGAACATCGGGGAGGTGTCTGGTCGAGGGAGGGTGGTTTATGAAGGGGATGGTATAACCTCTGGATATGATGCAGAGCACCCATCGATCTGTCGTAATGGACTCCCAGTTTGACAGGTGCTCCGACAACCGCCCCCCGACTGCCTCCAGAGAGGGACAGCCAAGTAAGCCCTCAGGGCTGCTGCGCGGGTCTATCCGGGAAGGGTTCCCTGGACCCGAAGTTATGCGGTCCCCCTCTGCCTCTGGGCCGGCGTCCTCCTTGTCCTCCTCTGCCTCTAGAGGATGAGGGGTCCAAAGCTGGATGGGATTGCTGGGATTTACGGAACCACAGCTTCTTTTGTTCCCTCTGATTCCTAGAAAAGGATCGTTGGGAATTAGAGAAGCGGACCCTGATGGCAGACAGCGTCTTCCCATCCTTCTCGCTTTGGACCAGCATCTCGCGAACGGTCTTGCCGAAGAGCGAAGATCCATCAAAGGGTGCATTCACAAAGGATGCCTTGAAGGGATCCACGAAATCGCAAAGACGGAGCCAGGAGTGACGTCGCAAGACGACCCCAGCTCCACTGGCCCTAGTGGCTCCCTCCGTGGCATGGGAGAGTAGACGCATGGACGTGTTAGAGATGGATTTCAGAGTGGCCATACGAGTCGAGAAAACTTTTTTGTCCTCGACCGACATGGACTCCGGGGGGGCTGCAGAGTATTCCTTAATTAAGTCTCGTTGCAGCCTAATGGTATGTGCCATATAGTTCAGCGCCCTTACAGAAAAGATCGCTGAACTAAACATCCACTTCCCAATGCGGTCCAGTGCCCGAGATTCCTTATCTGGTGGGTGAACCGAAGAACTCTCCTGGGCGAGTTCTCTCTTGGTGGCAGCCGCCACTAACATGGCATCCACGGGGGTTCTCTTGGCCCAAGACAATCTATCCACTGGGGGGCTAAGGATCTTGTTGGGTCACTTCGGGATAGGCTTCACGGTGTCGGGCTCCTTCCACGCCCTGGTAGTAATGAGGTCTACCAGGGGGTCAGCCGGGGGGGACACCCAGGAGGTAGAAGGGCCTGCCTCAAATGCATCCAGGAACACGGATTCATCCGCGGAAGGTTTTTGGGCAGACCACCCCCCCTCTAATACACAACATTTCCATGATGTCTCAGAAGGAGACATCCTCGGGGGGTGACCTTGGGGAACCTTCCCCTTCATCTAAATCCATGTCGGTTGTAACGGACTCGAGGGAGTCCAGGTGCCTCCTCTTGCACCGACGTTTACGAGGGACATCCTTGTTGGGACTGTCCGAAGAGGGCTTGTCAATGGGGTCCTGTTCCTCTAAGGGAACCAACTGGAGGGCTTGAGCAGGCTGTCCCGATGGTCGGATGATGGAGGATAGACCCACATGCAGCGGGGGTACGGGAGGATCCGACGCCCAAACCGGGGACCTGGAGGTCCTCGACAGTACCCTCTCCACAACCTCAAAAGCCGAAGGAGAGCTATTCTCACCAGGTTCCGAGAGCAATCTCCTCGGCTCCGAGGTAGGGATCGGGGTCGGAGCTAATGCAGCCGGAGCTGAGAGAGAGGTGTGCACTGAACCCAACGGAGCCGAAGACACACCAGCTCCCCCAGATCTGATGCTCAGCCCTCTGCCCCGAGAGCTCAGATCCGACAGACTCGAAGGCACAGTCGGCGTCGAAGCGACCGGAGCTATCGGTGCCGACGAATCCCCGGTTCCGAAAGGGCCCGGATCCGATAACTCCGAGACCCAAAAACAGGTCAGAGAAGGAGTAATCGGAGAAAACATGGGGGCCGCGCTCCCCCCCCCAGAGGGGGGGGAGGCAAGAGCGCCCCCATCTGCATTTGGGTCTGGATGAATCGGCGCATCATCCAATCCATATCTGCTTCAGTGAGGCTTCTGGTTGATCTTGAAGAAGTCGTCGTGGCGGGCCAGGAGGGTCGCCTCGACGACCTCGAGGGAGACCGATCCTCCTCCTCCAGCTCCGGAGAAAAACGAAGTGAACGGAGCCGAGAGGGGGAGGATCCGTAGACCCTCGAGGGAGACCTAACCAGCTTAGATGGCAGGGCTGAGGGTTGAGTCTCAGCCCGCCTTTTGTGGGACTTATGTCCCTTGTCCTTATGTCTTTTCTCCACCGTAGTGGAGGTACCTGAATCCCCCAAACTCACAACCAAAGAGGGAGGTTGAGTCCCAGGTTGAGTCGGGGGCACAGAAGGCACGAGGGCTGCCGAGACAGCCTGTGCCTGAGAGGGGGAGGAAGAAGAAGCCGATTCCTGAGGCAACAAGCCCGCCAGGATCAGCTTGTTCTTCCTGTCCCTAATAGCTCGGGGATTAAAGGCCGCACAGATTTTGCAGGCCGATGACAAGTGGGCCGCCCCCAAGCATAAAACGCACTGAGTGTGGCCATCCGCTGGCGAAAGCTTATGGCCACACTCAGTACATTTTGAGAACACCGCCTTAGGCCCTTCAGCCATAACACCACTCACACCAAACACACCCAAATACTAAGAGGGGGGAGGGTGAAAGGTGGGAACTAACAGAAAAACTAGTTAGAAAAGAGGAATAAAGGTATCTAACTAACTACACTATCGATAACTAACCCAGAAAAAACTACACACTCTCACACTAGAAAAAAGATTTTTTTTTTTTACAGAAAAAAGAAAAAGGTTCAATCTCACCAAAAGCCAAGGAGCTCTTCAAAAGTAGCTGCTTCAGCCACGGCAAAAAACGATCAGAGGTAATGTAGCACATAGCAGGGGATTATGGGTAGGGGGAGGAGCTAGGAGCTCGGATCTTGTAGCTTGGAAAGCTGCCGGCTCGGATCCGAGATCGGATCCGATACCCACAGGTTGCAGAGCAAATGAAGTAACTACTTCAGATCTAAGGACATCAAATCAAACTAATGCAGAAACAGGATGATACTGCTGTTTGGTAGGCCAAAATGTTTTAGGGGTCAAACTCAAATGTGTCCCCTTAGAAAGGAATATCTCTTTACACTTAAGCAATCTCATTCCTACTACTTCCCATCCAAGTGACCAAGAAACAATTAATAAGCTGCTCATTTCCCCCATCCAAGGTACTCTTCACAACCACCTTATATTTTCTTGACTCTATCTGTTCTTATATAAACTGAGATCGATAGGTGCCACCAGTGAATCAAGACAACTTCTGTTTTAAAATGGAAAACTATTATCTTGCATGATGATTGTCTATACTAAATTGTCCACGTATATGCTGTATCTATCTTTGTCCTTGTAGGGGAGGCTGAGGTGCTTGTACATTAGCAATGGCTGCAGACCAGAGGACATGGACTTGGTAATCACAAGCTGGTGTTGGTAACCCCTGTGAAGAGTTTTTTTTTTTTTTTTAATTTTTATTATCACTGATAAAGTTAATAAACCTATAAGAGGGAGATGCTGGAAGTTTACACTAGAATGCAGAGTTGGTAATAAAAAATGCAGTATAACTAGGACTTGCTGATTTTATATACATATATATATGGGTCTACTTTATTTCACTGAAAACTCATTTGACAGAAACTCATTTCATTGAACGTTATATATGGCCTTTTCTCCACTGTAGTGCGATCCTGGGGGGGTGTGGGTGGCATAGCCAACCATCTATTTTAAATGTTTTAAACCATAGACATGGATACTTACAAGTCCAATGAATAACTCTTTCCAGAAGGCAATATATAACCAAGCTTTATTACCTCCAATTTCTGCCTTATTTACATATAGTAACTCCAAGATAATATAATCTCAAAGAAAGAACAAAAAGCACTTTAAAGTGCATATTTCTTTTCTGCTGCTTATCTAAGTAACAGCAATCCTAGAGAAATCAGTACTCAAAATATCACATTAAGAAAATCCTTACTAAACAAATATACATTCAAAGGAGCATACCTTGAGCACCACTAATGCAAGAAAACTAAAAACATCCAAAGCGGAACTGGACACCTGAAGGGGAAAAGTAACTGAACAGGTTATGAAATCTCAGATGACCTTCTGAGATAAAACCATTGTGCTTTGGGAAAATAAGTCTTTTTAATGGTTCACAAATTATATTCAAACTTATTACAGGAGAATAGCCACTATGTCTCTGCAATCCATCCCTCTTACTGTTTGTCTTGACTTCTTCTTTGCCTTAATCCTAGATCTCTCAGCCTGCCTTATACAACTGCCCTTAGGAGAAGCACTAATAACATCCGTATTATTCTCTTTCTGATTTCTATAACTTGAATTTCCCCATCCTTCATAAGAAATGCATTCTATCTGCTACATGCATTCATGAATTTCCTTACAGTTTCTGACATAGCTATGACTTCATCAATGTTGTTCCATCTGTCCATGACAATTCTTCTAAAATAATACTTCCTTCGGCTTCCCCTGAGCTGCCCATCTTGTGGCTTCAACTCATTTATTCTTAAATTCTTTTGTTTAAAACCTCATACCCACTTGGTGTCTGTGGATTTCCTTAACGTACTTAATGTCTCTACCATGCTTCACGCTTCCTTTGTAAGACTGTACACATTAAACTGTCCTACTGTTGCATTAAATGGCACCAGCACCACCCACATATTGCATCTTCTTGTTCTTGTATGAGTTTTTTTTTGAGAATGGAGGAAGTCAGAGTACCTAGAGAAAAAAAAAATACTAAACAAACTAAACAATACCTTTTTTTCAGGGATGGAATACTGTGAAAAACAAACCCACAATGGGTCGGTGGAAGAGGAATGGCTCCAGGAAGGGGATACCTACTCTATTGTGTATAAAGATAGATACCTGCAGTCTTTTTTGGGGTGCCAACTGTGATTCTAAAGGTGTTGTGTCTATATTACTATATGTTGCTCATGTTCCCATTTTTATATAGGGAATGCCGAACGTGCTTTAACAAAGAGGGTCTATGAACATTTATACATCAGAAGGATAGACGTGAGAATGCTTTACACAAGCATTCTATAACTTGTTCAATTAATGGTGGGGTTAAATATAAATTTGGGGTGACTGACAAAGTCAACCTCTCACTGAGAGGTAGTGAATGGGAGACTCGTTACAGCGTAAGGAGCTAATATGGCAGTTACACTTGAATGCGACACAGAAGCAAATTTGAATGACAGCATGTCAATTGTCAGTTTTTGAAAATAACGGCTGCCCAGCTTTGAAAATTTTGCACAATTGTATTATAAACATTGCTAACACTTAAAGTTTTAACTTGAAATTATGTTTCTATAGTGGGCACAATTAATGTTTTTAACTAATTGTCCTTAAGTTCTACTTTAATATTTTGTATTTTAATTATTTCATTTAATGACATCATTCAGTTTCAAAGACTTTGATTGGTGGTTGTTTTTTTTTTAATGCAGACTGTTTTGTTTTACACCCATGCTCTGATGAAGTCTGAAGTCACCAGATGAAAGCATTTACCAAATGGTATGTTTCTGCACTAATAAAATTATTTCTTGGAGAAGTTTGTTTGATTGATTGTCATTTGGTCAATCTTGTCCTTGGGGCACAAGCTCTAGAGGTGTATTGTTTTTTTGGTTGCCTAGTTTCATTTAACTGAGAGCTGTTTGTTGCCATTTTAGCGTTGGTTATTTGGTTCAAGTTTATGGCATCTGGTTGAGCCCATGGATGTTTCTGATCTAACTACTGGGGTGGACGATAGTTACAATATGAAGGAAGTGGAATTCTCAAAATTGCAGGGTGACCTTACTACCTTCATTGGACATCTCACCCAGCAACTTAGTAGTGGAGTTGGTTAACAAAGAAACCTTCCACCAGTGAATGGTCCCTTTAATTCTTCATTTCATGAAGGTTTGATTAATCTGTCCAGACAGGAATTATTGAATGACTCTTTTCCTGTTCAGGCTCATTTGCAGACCAATGCAAAGGTTTTTGCTTTATCACTTAGACAATGTTTGACAAAACCTCAACTTTTGGATGTACCATCTTCCACCAACGTCTGTGAACTCACCTTAGATGAACAATATCAGGCTTTCGACAGCAAATTACATCAACTCAGAGGGCTGCAGATGGACAACTTCTCTTTCGGCTGTTCCTGTTAGGGGTCACCATAGTAGATCTGTTTCCATTTCTTCCTGTCCTCTACATCTTGTTCTGTCACACCAACCACCTGCATGTCCTCTCTCACCACATCCATAAACCTTATCTTAGGCCTTCCTCTTTTCCTCTTACCTGGCAGCTCCATCCTTAGCATCCTTTTCCCAATATACCCAGCATCCTTCCTCAGCACATGTTCAAACCAACACAATCTCGCCTCTCTGACTTTGTCTCCAAACCATCCAACCTGAGCTGACCCTCTAATACACTGATTCCTAATCCTGTCCATCCTTGTCACACCCAGTGCAAATCTTAACATGTTTAACTCTGCCACTTCCAGCTATTACTCCTGCCTTTGTGTCAATGTCACCGTCTCCAACCCATACAACATAGCTGGTCTCACTACCCTCTTGTAGACCTTCCCTTTCACTCTTACTGGTACCTGTCTGTCACAAATCACTCCTGACACTCTTCTCCACCCATTCCACCCTGCCTGTACTCTCATCTTCACCTCTCTTCCACACTCACTATTACTCTGAACCGTTCATCCCAAGTACTTAAACTCATCCACCTTTGCCAACTCTACTCCCTGCATCCTCACCATTCTTCTATCCTCCCTCTCATTCACACACACATATTCTGTCTTAGTCCTGCTAACCATCATTCCACTCCTCTCTAGAGCACATCTCCACCTCTCCAGGGTTTCCTCAACCTGGTCCCTACTCTCACTACAGATCACAACATCATCTGCAAACATCATAGTCCATGGGGCCTCCTGTCTGATCTCGTCTGTCAACCTGTCCATCACCATTATACATCAATAAATCATAGGATCATACGAAGTTACTAGGCTATTGGCCCTTATAAGCCTAGCCAAGAGTTTAGACCATGTTTAGACAAGTCAGCACCCAAAGCCCCTTTCCAGCAGGGAAGCAGGTGGAATCCCAGGGGTGTATTTTCTGTTTCCCATCCAGTTATCCAGGTTGCGCTTAAAAAGGGATAATGAGGTAGTATGCTTGATGTAGAGAAGGAGTCTATTCCACAGATGGAGGAGTCTCTGGGTCAAGTCTATCCCACCGACAAGTCCTATTGACGTCACAGACCAGGTTGAAGTCGCACATGCGGGTTACTCAAGTGGAGCTTTGCTTGCAGATATGCAGCAGTCCCATCAAGGTGGGGTCTGAGATTGCTTTGTATGCCAGACAGAGGTCACCTCTGAGAAGTCTGTATGAAACTGAGTAGAGGGACAGGACTTTTAGCCTATCTGTGTAGGGTAGATGTTTCAGCCCCTAGATTCTCCTGGTAAGGGACCTCTGTGATCTCTCCAGCTGCTGCCATGTGCTTTGCGAGGTACATGCCGAAGGGGATGACATTCTCAATAATTGGCCTTATAAGGGAAGAATACAGGGATGTTATGACCTCCTTGTCCCTAGATGAGATACCCTTACTTATGAGGTGGGCCATGTAGAAAGCTTTCCAAACAATGGAAGCAACATGGTGGTCAAAAGTTAGGTTGCTATCAACCTGAGTGCCCAAATCCCTCACAACTGATTGTGTGCTTAGGACATTGTTATTAATGAGATAATATGTGTGGACATCACTCTCCCCAAAGGGGATAATGATACATTTTTTTGGCATTCAGCTTGAGACCACATTTCTGGCATGAGCCATTTGTTTGGGTGAGACCCTCATAGAGGACATCCACATCACTTAGGGAATTGATGACCATGCTCAGCTTGCAGACATCTGCAAACTTGGTCAGGCATTTCCCACTGGTTTTGGCCTGCACCTCAGAATGCATCACCAAAGTGTCGGTCCTTAAAGGTTTAAGGTTGTGGAAGCCCCTGAATGGGATAGATTTTTATATGGATTTTTTTGTTAATTTCATTAAAATACTGGATGATTGTGGTATAGAGATTATGAGACTTTTAGTGAAAGAAAATAAAAAAAAGATTGTTTAATGCTGCGGTGGTGGTGCTGTGGTAGCATTGTCACCTCACAGTAAGACGTTGTCCTGTTCGATTCTCAGCTAAAGCGTCTTCTGTGTGGAGACATGTGTGAATGGGCGCACCTTCGTTGAAGGTTGTGTGTCAGGCCTGGCAAGTCAGTACGTAAAAATCTACTGCCAATCATTAGCGGACCGGAGTTCCACTGTGGCGACCCCTAACCGGGAAAAGCCAAAAGATACAACAACAACACAGAAGCTAGACTTTTAGCATTTGAAAGGATTTGCTTTTTAAATTTAATTAAGACAGATAACAATCCACTTTTTTAAAATGGAATGGTATGTAGAAAAAGTGGTATCCAGGAAAAAAAACAGTTAGATAGAGATGCCAGAGAATATGTTAATGGCAAGGTATACCCTCTTCCCACTGCGTTGTTTAATGCTAACCCAGGCAGCAGATGCCCTGTTAAGTTGATGACCACAGGACAAGATACTGGACAAGATGTTAGGGTCCAATCTTCAGAAGTTGGTGGAGATTGTACTGACCTAGTCATTAACAACTGTGCAACAGATGGCACTTTTTTTATTAGGGAACAATTTCCCACACTTGACAAGATCCAAAGTGGGTTTTCGGAATGACAACCCACCACCATTTTCTTAACAGCAAGAAACACTAAACAACAGTTTTTTTCAGTGATGGAATACTGTGAAAAACAAGCCCACAAGGGGTCACGGAAAGAGGACAGGCTCCAGGAGATAGTGGAGCCACTAATTTCCACTTGCAGGAATGGAACTATACTGACTTACAGAGAATACCACAGTTTTTTAACTACAGCAATCTTACCATTAATTTGAATAATTTCAGCTTGTTCCAAAAGAGTTTTACATTTGTTCCTCACAGAGAGACTGACATTGTAGATTTGCTCATTGAATTTAAACTATTTATTAGGAAGTTGAAGTTGACTTGTTATTTTAATGACTGTGATTGATCAAGAAATGATCCCGTGCAGTGACCCATATCCCAAGTATGTTCAATCCCCCATTACACCCCAACATTAATGTTTTTGATAGGATTTGTGAAAGTGAATTATGCAAACGTACCAATAACAAAAGGAAGTTCTATAACTTGAATAAGACTGAGTTTTTGTTATTAAAATAACTGTCTAATGATAAATCTTTATAAATTATGAAACCAGATAAGGGAGGGGGAATTGTTTTGATGGGCAGTACCTTATATTCATTGAAAATGCTGAATCTGCTTCATGATGACACCAAATACAGTGCTGTCTAGATTAATGAGATACATATCGCATATAAGAAAATAGATTTATTCTTACATGACGCATTAACATGTGGATTATTACCAGAGAAGAATACAACTTTTTGTTTATTAAGCATCCTAGAGTACCTTCCATCTTTTGGATCCCTAAAATTCACAAGGACCTGTCTGATCCCTTCTGAGACCAATTGTGTCTGCGCAGGGGTCCAAGACTCATCCCTTAGCTGTTTTTTTAGACAGGTCTTTGAAACCTTTTTCAACTTGTCATTCTCTTACATTGTCGGATTCGTGGAGTTTTTTACATAATATTTCACCTGAAATTTGTTTGGCACAAAGATATAAGTTTTGTCACAATAGATGTAGTTGATTTGTTTTGCAGTATACCCCATCATTAAGCTTTATTATGGTCGAGGGAAGCCCCGGTGGTGCAGCGGTTAGCATTGCCGCCTCACAGCAAGAGGTTCTCTGATTCGATTCTCGGCTGGGGTGCCTTCTGTACAGAGTCTGCATGCCCTCCCTGTGGTCGTGTGGGTTTCCTCCGGGTGCTCCGGTTTCCTCCCACATCCCAAAGACATGCAGTAGGTGGATTGGACACTCTAAATTGGCCCTAGGTGTGAGTGTGAATGTGTGTGTGTGTGCCTTCTGTGGAAGGTTGGGCGCCGGGCTGGCAACTCAACACCATAAAACTCCACTGCCAATCAGATGATCCACTGTGGTGACCTCTAACTGAGAAAAGCCAGAAGGAGAAGATGGTTGAGGGAATCCCTTATGACCTGTGAATTCATAGACAGTAGAAAAATTGAACTATTAATAGATCTTATAGAACTGGTGTTAACCAATAATTTTTGGTTCTTTCAAGGGTAATATTTTAAACAACTTACAGGCATAGCTATGGGAGCAGTTTGTGCCCCCATGTACGCCAACATGGTTATGTGTAAATGGGAAACTTTCCACGTACTAAATTCAACATTTTCAAAATTTTGGATGAAATATTTTTGTTACCTAGATGATATATGTATTTTTTGGTCAGTAGATAAAGAAACACTACTGTTTTATTAATTACATAAATGAATCCACCAATGTTTTCCAATTTACCAGTACTTGTTCTGAGAAAAGTATGAATTACTTAGATGTTACTATATATAAAACTGAGAGGGGGCTGTTTCCAATATCTCTAGAAATTCTACCTTTTCAAACTCCTATCTACATTACAATATTAGTCATCCTAGAAATTTGAAAAACAATTTGATCAAAGGTCAAATTATAAGTCAAGAATGATACTGGAAAATTTACTGTTTGCAAAAGTAGCAGACAAATTAACTAACATGTTTTTGGATAGAGGACATCCACCTCAGTTGATAAGAAAAATAAAAATGAAGTTTTACTGGGGAGAAAGGCTAGATATTGACCCATTTTAGTATGAAAGGAAGAAACATCAACAGTTAATAGTAATACTACCCAGGGTGACAAAACTTCTACAAGTACCATAATTTTTGAGGTACAGTTCTATCAGGAAAGATGTTAAACAAGTTATTTATAACAACTGAAACATTTTCAAGACAGATCCAAGAGTGGAGGAATGTCTTGAAGCTACATCCTGCTTCACACACAATAAGGGTTATAATATAAAAAATACTCTTGAATACACAAGGAAAAGCTTTGAATAGTAATTTCAGGTTCCCGGTACTTGGAGATGTGGAGCATGTCACTTTTGCAGTTATATGTGGGAAGGGGACACCTACCTTGTTATGTATAAAGGTAGACACCTGTTTTTTTTTTTTTGGGCCAAATGTGATTCTAAGGGTGTTGCTCATTTTCCAGTTTTTATACAGGGAAGATTGAACGTGCTTTAAAAAAGAGGGCCTATGAGCATTTATATGACATCAGAAGGAAGGACATGAAAAATGCTTTATACAAGCATTCTATAACTTGTTCAATTAATGGTGGGGTTAAATATAAATTTGGGGTGATTGACAAAGTCAGCCTGCCACTGAGAGGTGGTGACTGGGAGACTCAGAGCTTAGGTAGCAAATATGGTAGTTATGCTTGAATGCAACACAGAAGCCAGGTTTGAATGACAAGATTTCAGTTGTCAGTATTTTGAAAATAAAGGCTGCCTAACTTTAAAAATGTTGCACAATTGTATTATAAACATTGTAAACACTTTAATGTTTAAACTTGAAATTATTTTTCTATAGTGGGCACAATTAATTTTAACTCATTTTTCTTAAGTTCTTCTTTAAGATTTTGTATTTTAATTATTTCAATTAACAACACCATTCAGCTGCCCATGTCTTTCTCCTTATCTAACCTGGTGAGTGGGACATCCATGTGTCTCACTGTGGAGTCTCCAATAACAAGAACATTTGTTTTTTTGAGTGTTACACCTTAAGGGCTTGTTAGGTGAGACAGTGGTGTTGCTATGTGTCTTGAGGGCAGTGAGAATTGTGTTAGATATAGCAGTCTTTTGTTTTGGAGGGCTCTGGTGATTTGGTAAGTTTTTTGAGAGAATCTCCATGTATGTTGATTTATGTGTTGGGTGCATACTGTATGTAAGAGTAGTGGTACTATGTGCATGAGTAGTGGTGGGTGAGTTGACAACCTCTTCAATGCCACTGTTTCAAGTGTGAGAGAGCAGGTATTCAAGATTCTTGGTATAGATACATCTCTCGCACTCTGTACTAGAGTGAGCTATTAGTAGACGGTTGTCAGTGTACATGAGGCAGTTGCTACACTGCCTCAGGAAACCCAAGTCAACAAGGCTGGCAGGAGAAACAAGGGTAGTCCAGCTGTCCATAATGCTAGATTTGAAGAACTGTTATCACAAAGGGGGTGGTTTCAGGACTGATCTGGGAGGTGCACTGTAGATTGGTATGCTTTGCAAACAGTGAAAAGTAGCAACAATTAGTTTGCAAACAGTGAAAATCAGGAAAACAAAGCTTTGCATCAGTGAAAACAGCAACTGAATATAATTTAACAGGCACAGTAAGGCAGACAATTGCAGTACAAGCAGTGCAGTTTA
Organism: Protopterus annectens; assembly: GCF_019279795.1. NCBI lineage: Eukaryota > Metazoa > Chordata > Ceratodontiformes > Protopteridae > Protopterus > Protopterus annectens. The sequence continues at coordinate 1,400,122,452 of NC_056731.1, forward strand.
GTTTACATGTTTAAAATACAGTATTAAATAAGCAGAACACAATAAAAAGTGCAATAAATAGTGCAATCAAGCAAAAAAAAAAAAAAAACAGGCAACTTATGGTTTTTGGGAAGCTCATTTCAGCAACGACTCCATGATTTTCCCTAAAACTGCATTCACACTAACAGATTATTAGCTTGGTAATCTCTCTGTCTCCCAATTTCTTGAAGGCAAAACTTAATATTCTTTAGCCATCAGGAGCATTATCCTCTTTCCAAAGTTTAGTTACTCCTTTAAGAATTCTGAGTTTGTAGTAAAAAGTAAATTATATCAGGCATTCTGCCACATCTGTGTAAAGCCGAGAGAGAGAAAGTGTGTGTGTGTGTGTCCTTTTGGCTGAAGTGCCCTGCCATTTCCTTACTTTGAGCTTTGCTCATCTGACTTTTTCTCTCTCTCTCTTGTTTCATTCAGCTTTGATCGGTACTGTTGTCTCTCTTCATCATTCTGTGATTCAATTCAATACATTTCTTAAATTCTCTACATTTTCCCTACACTCCGATGCCACTTTCTCTGCGAAACAGTGTTTTTCTTTGTTTCAGATTTGCATGCATGTTTCACACAGATGTTTGCTGCTTCTAGGATAATGGGTATAATGTCACCCATTTTATTCCATACCACTATTCATACCACCATTATGGCTTTTCAATGAGCATTTATGCTTGCATTTCCTCATTTAGTCAATGCCTGCTTCTGTGAGATCAAGAACACTCATTTTTTATTGACTGTTAGATAAGGTTATGTAAACCATGCTGTCTGTTCATCATGTTTTTCCAAATGGCTGTCCACTACCAGATATGAAATGATTTCTCCACCATTAACGAAAAAGGGGTACAAGACTGTTTTTCATGAACAAGTCCTGGTACTAGTTGTCTGAAGCCTGTTAATAGTAGGGGATAAAGAAAGTGCTGTTATTTATTGTGGATAATTTAAATTTCCCATCGGCAATAATTTTTGCCTCATTTACATGCATACTTACCTTTTTTTTCCAATTTATCATCAACCTTTTGTTGATCGTCTTTCCACTGTTGAAGGTTACATGACTAACTTTGGTGACATTTTGAAAAGATGAATGAGGCTTTACCCAATGTTTTCTGTGCCATCCCTTTGCAGTTTAAGCATTTGCTACTGAAACTGTTAAACATGGTATCTAAGGCCTGTTTTCCTCTTCCAGACAGATGCATACTACATAAAGTATAGGCTTTTATCACTCCAGCTGGATCTCCAGTCCCCAGTGAATCCAAAGCTTAAGCTTTTGCATCAGCCATTTGTGGAACTATAACATTTGAAGCACCCTATCATCATGTGTTCCATGGATAAGTAGTATTTCCACAAATGTTATGTATTTGTATTGATTTATTATTTTTATTTAGTTATTTATTTTTTGTTAACTGCATTATTTCCTCTAAGCATGGGACTATTTTCAGGGGACACCCAATGTATTGTTTATACAAAAAGGGAAAATTGGCCAGGACACCAAAGAAATTCTCCTACACCTTTTTAAATAAGTGTCATGGGATCTTTTGTATCTACCTGAGCAACCACCAACCAAGGTAGGCCTTCAGCTTAACAAGACAGCATTTCAGGAGTTCAGCACAAGTTGTCTTGTGCCCCTCTGTGGGTCTTCAACCTTTTCCTGTATTACTGAGGTCCTTTTTTTCCAGGCAGGTCACTTGTTCCTAGATTTCTACAACAGGATTGCAGAATTTGCTGAAGACAGGGATAACTAGTGAGAAGTGCTAGTTTAAAATATGTGAAATTAGAACAGTATTAATGCAATAATAGTTTCAGCACACTAAGTTAAATAATCTGTGTGTGTGTGTGTGTCTATGTATGTCAATGCACATGTGTATGTACATCTATATATACTGTAAATCTGTAAAAGACATTGGAGCTATAACTTTTATAAAACAAAGGGTTTACTGTTCACAACAAAATTACATCTCAGCTGTTTTCAGAAAACAAAACACATATATTGGATAAACTCTACAATAAAGTTCCATACAGCCCTTCCAGCAGTCAGACTGTTTTCATAATGTCACTGATGCAGGACATACTAAATATTATCTCCAGCTTTAGCAACAACAAAAGAAATCTCCACTTCTAATGATATCCACAAGAAGCCCTATGTGGGCATGCTGAATTGTATGTCTTGGATATTTAAATTTGAACCTCCAATTGCGGAACTTACTTCCTGACTCTAGCCTTCTAGGTCACTTCCTTTTCTACAAATAGCAAACTGATAATTGATTTCTCATTACTAGCTAATACACTGGATTTCCTTTCTACTTTAGTATGTGAATTTTCCAGTTACAAGACACACTTAAAGGTCCATCCCCCCATACTCATACACAACATGATACACCTACCTTGCTCCCAACACAAAACTACCAGCCAGTTTTGGGCATACAGTGATGAACTGTGGGAACTTGAAAACCCATAAATATTTATATTAGCCAAGCTAGGCTTAAGGAATATTGCAAAGTAAAATGGTTGGAGGGATAGTGCCCATTGGCACAATTGTGTCGTATGTTTAGTCATTGTAATAGTGCATGGGCAGTTACCTGAATGAAATTCCTAACAAATAGTATTGCAATAAACAAAAAGCCCACATTACAGCTAGACACTCTATCTCTGTATAGATGAATATGTTTTGCCCACATTGCTTACTTTTTGGCTGCTTTGCCACACAGGGTGATCTACACCTTGAATACTCTTTGGACAACACTGCTCCTAAACTTACATCTGATTGCCCATATACAGGGTAAATTTAGTAAAGTCAGGAGTCACCAACACTGGCTCAGAACATAATATTATTTTTTTTAGCTTATTTGATGTTCTGTCTGTATGTCTCAAGGTACCAATGTCCTTTAGTATCTGAAAGGTGTCCGGGGCTCCATCTAAGCCAAATGGTATTACTTTGACGGGAGCTTTTTCTTTTGTAATTTCTGCCAAAAGACAGGCAACAGTTGCAAAATTAGGTTTAGATGTTCTGTAGTGTGCAGCTATCCCAAGAAGAGTCTTTGTCTGTCTTTTTGTGGGGGCTATAAGCCAGTTTTTATGGCCTGTATTTTTTCCTTTGTTGAAATCTTACCACCCCACTTCCTGTAAAAGTATCCTAAATATTTGGCTTACACCATGTCCAGTTTATTTTGCTTAGCATTTACAGTCAGGCTGGCTGTTACATAAACATTAATGTAGGCTGCACTTTGGGTAAATGAGACTCCCACTCCTCTGAATGGATGGCAATATTATAAAACTCTGCAGATGTATATTGGGAGTTCATAGGTTCATACTAGGCTATCTGCCCTAGGGCATTTATAAGCCTAGCCAGAATGTGTTTGGCTTTCACCACCCATTTTAAATTTATTTTGCTATGCCCTTTTTCGAGGTTAGTATACTGTGCCTCTGTCTAACAGTGATACCCAGGGTAAACCTACGATCTCCCATCCACTCATCAAGATTCCTCTTGAAGAGAGTCAATGAGGGACTCTGCCTAACCTGGACTGGGATTTTATTCCAGAGTGAAAGGAGCCTCTGGGTTATGAATCTGTCCCTCCAGCATGTCCTATTTATTTCAGTGCTGAGGTTCAAGTCTCTTGAGCGCGTAGCTCGATGGGATTTGGATTTTCTGAGGTGCAGCATGTCCATTAATTCCGGGATGGACATGGCTTTATACATCAGGCACAGATCGCCTCTGAACAGGCGGTATGCCACTGAGTAGAGCTGGAGTTTCTTTAACCGGGCAGCATATGGCATCTGTTTGAGCCCTTTGATCCTCTTGCTGAGGTACTTTTGGGGTCTTTCCAGTTGCTGCAGGTGTCTGGTAAGGTACATCCCAAAAGGGGCATTGTACTCAATTATGGGCCTGATGAGGGATGAGTAAAGAGGCACGATGACCTCCCCTGATCTAGATGTGAATCCCTTCATGATTAGGTGGGCTATATAAAATGTTTTTCTAACCACTTTGGCCACGTGGTTGTCAAATGAGAGATTGCTATCAGCTTGGGTCCCCAGGTCCCTAATTACTTCTTCTGTACTTAATGGATTACCACCTATGTGGTAATTTGTGGGCACTTTGTTTTTGCCAAAGGGGATGACTATACACTTTTGGCATTTAGCTTGAGGCCATGGCTCTGGCACCAGTTGTCTGTTTCTATGAGGCCCTTTTGGAGGATGCTTGTGTCGGCTGGAGAGTCGATTATGGCGCCCAGTTTGCAGTCATCTGCGAACTTGGTCAGCCACAGTCCTTCCATGTTGGCCTGTACCTCCAAGAAATATATACTGAACAAGAGAGGTCCCAGGACTGAGCCTTGTGGGACACCACTTGTAACTGGTTTGGAGTCTGACATGGCTCCAGCAATTCTAACCATGTGGGTTCTGTCCTTGAGCTAGTTTGCAATCCATCTAGTGACATAGGGGTTTATATTTAAGCTGGTGAGCTTATCTATAATGCCCGAGTGGGGTATTGTATCGAAGGCTTTTGTGAGGTCCAGGTAGGCTGTGTGGACCACCTTCCCCTCGTCAATGGCCTTGGTGACTGTTTCAAAGAAATCAACCAGGTTTAAGAGGCAGGATCTGCCCTTAACAAAGCCGAACTGGGTATGATCCAGTGTTTGTAGGTCCCCAATATCTTTATGAGGTCCATGATGATCCTTTCCATAGCTTTGCAGACCAAGCTAGTCAGGCTTATGGGGCGATAGTTTCCAGGATCCATTGAGGCACCACCTTTATGGAGAGGGACCACTGTTGCTGTACGCCACTCTTTGGGCACATATCCTGTAGTAAGGCTGAGATTGAACAGTAGTTTTATGTTTGGGTTTAGCTCTTCTTGGAGTTCATGTAGGACACAGCCCGGGACACCATCTGGTCCCATTGATGCTGTGCTTTTTGCTTTGGAGAGGGCGGCTCTTACCTGAGCATCTGAGATGTCAGAGGGCAGCACTCTTCTGGGATAGATATTTGCCCTTTTGGTGGGGAGGGGGGGGAGAAGTTTGCACTGAACCTGTCAGCTAGGATGTTGGCAATGTCTGTGGGTTCGGTGTATTTTTTGTCATTTTGGACTAATTCTGAGCATATCTGGGTATTTTGAGGCTTTAATGTTTTGTCCATTAGTCTCTGAAACATGTATGGGGCTCCATCTAAGCCAAATAGTACCACTGAGTACTAAAAGAAGTATTCAAGATTTAAAAACAGCTTTTTCCCTTTAACAAAGGGAGAAAATGAAATCTGCCTCTACCCATTGGTCAAGAAGAAGCTTAGCTGGCTCAACCAGCATTTTGTGCCAGTACCATGAACCAGCACAAAAAAGCATGCTGTACTGTATTAATCAGATCATGGCTTATTGCAGATCCACCCCTCCCAACCCAGTTCTTCCACTGAAGAGCGAACAAAACGGACATTCCTTCTGCTGGTACACCAACCAGGGAGCCAGATGCACAACAAGCCCCCCACCTGCCCAGGCATTCAGATCCCATTTCTATGCTCTGCCCCTAATCCTCCTTTTATTAAAAAAGTTTCTTCTTTTAAACTGTAGCAAACTGTTTGCTACAAATTGCTAATTTATACCCTGCCTGCACAGAACATCACTATGTTCATGTTTTAGTTCAAAAATGTTTTTTCTTATAAGCTGTAGCAAAGTGCTTACTACAAATGTAGCAAAAAGTTGCTACAGTTTTTACCATGATGCTCATGTTTTCGTTAAAAGAAAAATTCATCTGATAAACTGTAGCAAACTGCTTGCTTCAAATGCTGGTACATGTTATACCCTGCCTGCACAGAGTGCTACAGCTTTCAGGTTTTAGTTAAAAAAAGAGAGGCAGTTTTTTTTTTTTTTACTTTTAACCTGTAGAAAACTGCTTGCTAGAAGCAGACCATTCCTATGGTTTAGAACACACACACAACACTACAGCCATCAGGTCTGACAGCAAATGCAATTCTGACTTTTAAAAGCCAGTACTTAATAAGAGATAAGGATTGGCTGATTGTGCATCCCCCAACACTTTGCACCAGGGACAGTTTCCCCTCTCACATTGCTTAGTTATGCTACTGTTGTCAGATATCTGGTTTTCATGGGTTCTTTTTCAACTTGTCTATTGTGGGCTTGGAATAAGGCTCACATTTTGAAATGGTATTCAGTTTCCTAAACGCCATTACAGAATGCGATACATATATCAAGTTAAGGAACTAATGCTATTGGCCTGCCCCATTCACTCTGTGACTCTTCTGTTACACATAGAATGAGCACTTTTGAATTTCTTCCCTTACTAACTGTTTCTGTAACTCTGGTACTGTCTAAGGTATTTTTCCCTTCTGCTTTATTCTTTTTGGCTACTCCAGTTATTATCCCATCCATTATTGGGTCTACCAGTCTCTTTTACTGACCCAGGACTATCTCTGCTCTAAGGCTGGGACCAGCACAGAACTTAAGATTGCCCTGGGGGGGGGGGGGGGGTCATATCCCTGACTGCTTCCACCAGGTGATTTTTTCATTCATGACTAATCCATCAGTACCCCCCCCCAACACCTGTGTTCCTCTGTTACATCCAAAGGCTAATCCCCTCTCAGGACTACACCTACCACAAGGAACTCATAGGTGAATGCCATCCAACTCAAAGTTGGGCATGTCTATTCCTATCTGTCAGCATCGCTGATACCTGAGCCATTAATCAAACTCCAGTTGCCTGGGCCACAGTTAGGGATTTATCCCATTAAGTGAAAGTGCTGAATGTACTCTATAATGTCTTAGTCTAACTCTCATCCCAGGTGATGTCTCTGTGTTGTGTTTTATCAATTCATTTTTTTCCAAGGTATGCCTAAGAACATTCCTTCATAACTTATCAAAAGAAAATCTCTAAATTCCTGTTTTTGCCCTTTTGACAAGGACTCCTTCAATTAGACTTCAGGTAGAGACTCTCTAGACTCTTCTGTATGAACTTCAGCTTACAAGATAACCAAAACATTTTCTATTTCCTCTATTGCTTCAGAATGTTAATGTGATAGAGCTGCTGTCTTTTTCTTTACCTTATGCATTGCTACATTTATTCTTTCAGTCACCTCTAATGGCCCTTGCCATTTAACCAGAAAACTGTTATCCGTGCAGGGTGCTAATATGGATTCTTGATCTCATGGATTAAATTCTCTAAGTCAGGTGTTCTTATTATAAACTTGTTGCACTTCTTGGGTTTCTGCATCTGCTCTTTTACTATTGGCATAAACAGCTTTCATCTGTCCTGCAAATTGACATTGTATACTATCACACTTTTAAATGGTAACATCTCTTTCCCCAACTTTTCTTAGCAATTTCAAGCAAACTTCTGAGGTGCCTGCATTACAAGAGTTCAAATGGAGTACATCCAGTTGAAGCTTGTAATACCGCTCTTATCACCAACAGTAAGTATGGCAACAACTAGTCCCAGTTTTGCCATCTGTGTCAATAACTTTCCTTAGAAAATGTTCACTGTTTTATTGAATCTTTCCACTAATCCAGTAGTCTGCCTATGGTATACTAACATCTTCAACTGGTTAAACATTAATGCACTGACAACACTAATGTCATACTGTTGACATAAAGGGAGTGCCTTGGTCAGCAAATATCTCTGTAGGAATACCCACTGCAGAGAATAACAGAATATGGTCTTAAATAGCCTTAGTGTTAGCATTGTGTAGCAACACTGCTTCTAGAAAATGTTTTGCCACAATTATTAGTATATACTGACACCCATTTCTAGATTGTACTAGTAACTGCACAGTGTCAACAATGCACTCAAATGCCATCTCTGTAATAAGCATTGCTATCAATAGACTTAAATCCAGGATTGGGTAAAGCTTTTTTGCCAATCTAGACAAGAATCCCATAAATTGTCTCTCTCATATCAAGACTGGACAGTAAAATCTGGTTAGTACTCTTGGCTTACTTTCATCCATCTCTGCATTATCTCCTAATATTTGACTACAGGCTAGCATCATCATTAGTGCCTTAAAACATTTTGCTATTAGCAATTTATGCAGGATTGCCTCCACATCTTTGCTCACCCTGTATAAGAGGTCATCTTTTTAACTCCAAACAGGGATTAGAAGTTAACGGAAAGTCCTGTTCACTGTCACCCCATACAAATTTGATTATATTATCTTTTGTCCTGCTTACTATCATTTTCCCATTGCAATGTTTTACACTTTATGCGGCTTATCTATCAGTCCACTAATTTAAAGTTACTTTCTTCATTACTCTATTATTATTTACCCTTTATTGACCAGATTAGTCCCAATAGGCTACTGGTGTCTTTTCAGGGGAGAACTTAAGTGATATTTATATTATTAGGGGAAATTTAGGCAGAGCATCAAGGAATTTCCCATACTCTCTCGTTGCAAATAGGAAAGTAATGAAACCACAGACTTCCTGCTTCCATTACAAGTGCAATGGCAGCTCAGAGAATCAGGGTGGGAGAAGAATGGAGCCACAGGAGATTTGCTGTGGTAATGGCATTCTTATGAAGGCAGTGGAGCCTTCATTTGTTCAGGATGAAGTGTCGGAAGTCAGCAGGAGAGAGGAGAAGGTGAGTAAGCCCTCTGATTTGGAGTTGTGCTGTGGTGAGTCATAAGAGAAGCAGTTAAGCCTTCCACAGAGCTCTGGGATGCTATGGCAGCCAAGGTGGGGGAAAAGATGGTCAAGTCTTCTTTTTGCATTAACGGAGTTGAGGAAGGGAATTTAAGGAAGGAAAAGGCACTCAAACCTTTTGCTGACTCAGAGAATTTGTTTCAACAGAGTCTGTTTGGAGGAGAGGAAGTGTCAGGAAATGGATGTGCTCTTACCACTCTCCTGTCAGGGGTGGGGAGGGGTTGCAGGATGATTTACTATTGGATATGCTTAATACTAGTGAACCTGCAAATGGGAGAGAAACTTCATGGGATGACATTATGGACAAAATTCAAGTTGGAGAAGTGAAGAAAAAAGTTGTATGTAGAAATGAGAGGAAGAAAAGAAAAAGGATATGAGTAATACAGGGACAAGGGTAAAAAAAATGCTTTTAGAATTTTCAGTAAAGAAGAGGAAGGAATGGACAGGTCTAAAGTTTGGGATAATGTAATAATGCCTTTAGGGACAAAGGCATCTGAGGTAAGAGCTTTTATTCACATTAATAAAACTTTATGTGATATATTTGAATCTGGTTAAATTATGACACATTTTCTAGGAGACAATGAAAAAAGAAAGACTGTTATCCATGGAACAGGTGCATGTTTAAAGCATTTGGTAGAGAAACAAAGAAAAAATGCATATTCAGTTTAGAAATTAAGTGGAAAAAGAGACTTTGAAAAGACATTTAAGTAAAATGTGTAGAGATGCTATGGACATTTACATTTCTAAAGTTTTTGAAAATAGATGTTTATGGACAGGGGGATGGAAATGTAATATGTTGCTGAAAATGGGGAATTAAAATATTATACATATCCCTAGTATTATAAATGTTAAAGGAGGCAAAGGTGTTGTGAAATACTGGGCCCAACCAAAAACATTTTTTTCTGTGGAAAATCATATAATTTAATTAATAACTGTGATAAAAGAAATGTTATATACGTAAGGAAATGGGGCATGATGCAAAAATGTGATTTAAAATGTTATAGATGTGAAAAAATGGTCATATGTGGATGGATTTTATAGAAGTTACAGATTGTGTAGAAGGGGAATCAGACATTAACCAAAAAGAAAAAGAGCAAGAGCAAACACACAGAATAGGAGGTAGTGGGAGATGATAAGGATAAAGATGGAGAATATAGAAACGAGCCTAATAAAGAAAAAGAAATAGAGGAAGGTCCAGAAATAAGGGATAATGAATATGTACAATGAAATACAGTAAACAGAAAGAAAAATCCAGTTGGTAAAAGAGTAAGAGAGAGGAAAAAAATGCAAAAGAAAAAAAAAGAAAGGAAAAGGATGACTAGAGTGAAAAAACAATTTAGCAGCACACATAAAAAGAAAGAAAAGGACAATTGTAGAATAGTGGTCATAAATGTAAATGGTATGAAAGGCTCAGTTAGAAGATTAGGTGTTTTGGAAAGGTGCAAAAGACTTGATACAAATATTGTTTTAGAAAACATATGATTTTTAAATGAAGATGAAAACGTACAAACATAAATATTATGGGGAGGTAATGTAATATGTACTTTGGAAAGAGAAACTTGTACAGGTGTTTGTATTTTATGCAAATATTCAATTAAAATATTAGACATGACTTTAGTTGTAATGGGCAGACTAATATTTTTAGATGTGAGATGGAAAAACAGGTATAAATAATGTTTGTGCTTAATGCATATGTTACAAGTAAAGAAAGAGAAATATGTTTAAAAACTTGGATTATACAGTAGCAAAAATGGATATTATAATTGGTGGGAATTTTAACTGTGATTTCAGAATAAAAAGCGTGGGGACTTCAATAACATGTTAGAGGTAATTAGATATGGCAAATTTAGTATATGGAGCTCTACTAGATGGACATATGGTAGAGTGGAGGATAAAACAGAAATAGATTATTTCTTCATATCTTCAGAGACCAGAGACAACAGAAGAAAGCGCAATAGAAACAGGGTTTTCAGATCATTTGGTTAGGTGCTAAGCATTAAGAAGAATATATAAAAATAGGCAAAGGGAATAAAGAGAATTAATGAAAAAGGTGGGATATAAAAAGAAAAAATGATAGCAATGGAATTTCAATCTGTATGAGAGATTTCTATAAAAAATGGTCTGAATGGTGGATAGTATTTAAAGAAAAATATAAGAAATGTTACACAGAGTGGCAATTAGATAATAAGAGGGAAACACAAAGAGATTATGATAAATTAAGAAATGGGGCATTTACTAACATAGAAAGAAATGACAGAGAATATTTTATTAAAGAAAAAGAAATATATAAGATGAATCAAGAAAAAAATAAACACTTATTACATAAGCAAAGATATTTTCTGCAAGGAAGAAAGGAAGAAATGTCTCCATATTTAAGTAAAATGGTTAAGGAGGATAATAGTATAATGAGAGAAATTAAATATGTAGCAGGAGAAATACAGAGCAAACGAGAAAAATAATGGAAACAGTGTAGAGTATGTAAAAGAAATGTTTAAAGAAAAAAAGAAAGGAGAGCAAAGAGCAAAGATGCTCTTAGAACAGGATAATAAGGAATTAGAAATACATTTAGAAGAAATAGACAGAATGTTAGCAATAGTCAATATAGAATCAGCAGGAGGACCTCATGGAATCGAATATCAAACATATAAAGATGTTATTCTGGCAAAAATGTTTTTTGGAAGTATTGAATGAATGGTTAAAAGGAGGATTTAAGTATAAAGAATTATGCAGTGGTATTTTAAAATGTATGTGGAAAAAATGGGGATGGAAAGAAAATATGGAACTGGAGACGTGGTATTAAATAATACAAACTATAATTTTTATGAAACGTATAAAGAAAATAATGGAAGATAAAATTCATAACATAATGGAAAAAATGATATATAGTGTCAAAGGGAAAGTAAGTCAGAAGTTAATAATGACAGAGAATTAGTGAATGATTATATATATATATATATATATATATATATATATATATATACAGGAAAGAAGACATGAAAATAGTGACAGGCGACCCGAATAAAGCTGTTGATTCTATACAACATGAAATATTATTGGAAATATTTCAATCTTACTTTAGTACTAAGGTAAAAAAAGTGTGTGCTACTGCCTATGAATATGACAAAATAAAGGGCTTGGTAAATAGCTGGTTAAGTTAGGAGATAAATATAAAATAGGATGTACATTAAGTAGCTTCATTTTTGTACTGGTAATGAATGTGATATTAACTTGTATACATCAAGATATGAAGAAAGAAGCATATGTTACTATGAAGAATATTAAATTTCCTATTATGTTATCCTACTCAGATGACATCATACTTGTTACAAAGATGTGAAAGCAATGATAATAGTATTAAACTATTTAAATGAAATTTTAAATACTATAGATTTATATTTAAATACAATAAAGAGTAAAGGTTTGGGGTAAAATTGGAAGATGTGAACAATTGAATTTAATATGGAAAAAATAACAGTTTGGGGAATACACTTTGGAAAACAAGAAATAAGAGATTTACAATGGAAAAAGAAGATAGAGAAAATGAGACGCATGCGTATGATTTGGAGAACATTTATGTTATCATTTAAGAAAAAAGTTTATTTAATAAATTCAATACCAGATGGCAAAAATGACATGCCTAGCTACTGTATTTGTTTTACCATCAGAATATGAAATAGATATTTGTACTATTGTATTCTCATTTTTATGGGGTCCCAGGCTGAACCCTGTTAAAAGAGGGATTTTTTATATTGGGAAATATGTAGCAGGTTTAGGACTAATCAGTCTTGTGGTATATGCAGCTTCATTGAACCTGTATAAAGTCCTTAAGAGGTTGAAAGATAATAATGATGAATTACGAACTAGAATATTAAAAGAAAAATATGAGAAAGAATGGAAGCTAGTATTAAGTTTTAAAAGAACAAAAGAGTGCACAGATGCTGAAATGCAACTTTATCAGGAAAAGATAACATTATTCAAAGTAAGAATAGATAAAATCAAAAATGAAAGAAAATATGGTATAGAATGTTACTTGTAAGTATTTTTATGTTTACTCTTGGAGAGTTACAGGATGAGAAAGCCAAAACTATACAAGAACAGTAGGAATGAAGACTATGGCAGAATGCCAAGATTTTTTTGTCGAGACTGACTATAAATAAATTACCAGTAAAGGCCAATATGCCTTATAAAAATTAGAAGAAAGAAAATGTGATTATTGTAAAGAAACTGAAACAGCAGGACATGTATTTCTGAAATGTAAAGAGCTGCAAAGTTATGGAAAACATTAGGTGATTTAAAATACTTTTTTGATATAAAGGATGTGAATGATGTAAACCTAGACATGATTGAATATGCCTTTTTATGAAAATAGAAACAACATAAGATGGACCAAAAATGTGTAATGTAATCTGAATTATCTGGAATTAAAGAGTGAAAAAATAATGTTTAATGGAAATGGAAAGTACAGTTGTGTACCTACCATAAATGTAGATGTTCGAGTGTATTCACTGTTGCAGTCATTACTCTAGGGTTATCCTGCTGGCAGGCTACCGGCAGTTGGCCAGAATTCCAATGTCTAGGTCCAGCGTCAGTTGCTGTCACCTCTTCCCTGACGTCAGCGCGCCAGGGGTATAAAAGATGCAGCCGACGCCATTTTCTTCAGTTTTTCTTGCCCCAGATGTCAGGTGCCCCCAAATTGGAAGGTTGAAGATATGCCAATAAGTATGCATGCACAAAAATAACATTTCCTTCATCTACAAGCAAATACACCACATAGGTTGTATAGGATAGAGAAGTACAGATAAGTCCCAGCAAAGAAAAGGGGGATGGTGGGTGGGTAACCTGGACTGCAACAGTGAATACACTTGAACATCTACATTTATGGTAGGTACACAACTGTACTATGTTCATCGTGTTTCACTGTTGCAGTCATTACTCTTGGGTTGAATCCCAAAGCTGAGAAAGGGTGGCTGGGCTAAATAGGATTAGGAGAGGCTAGAAGGCCCTGCAAAACTGCAGTGGCAAAGCCTGCTCTGGATTTAGAGTAAAGAGGTAAGTGGTAGTGCTTTGTAAAAGTGTGCACTGAACTCCAAGTTGCAGCCTCTAAGATGTCTTTGGTTGGTACTCCTCTGAGGAAGACTGCTGCTCTGGTAGAATGAGGCCTAGTGCCCTTAGGCACTGATTTGCCATGTTGAGAATAGCAGAAATGTATGCAATGGCCTATCCATTTAGAAATAGTCTGTTTTGAGATAGCCTTTCCTTGTGATCCTGCGGCATATGATACTAAAAGTTGCTCAGTCTTTCTGAAAGCTTTAGTTCTGTCCAAGTAGAAGCATAACTGCCTGTGTATGTCCAAAGAATGCAGAATTTTCTCACCCTTGTTCTGTGGATTTGGATAAAAGGTAGGCAAGTGAATGGTTTGGTTGAGGGCCACAATGGACACCACCTTAGGCATAAATGTTGGGTTTGTCCTCAGAGAAACCCTGTCTGGATGAAAAATGATAAAAGGTTGCACAGCCATGAGTGCTTGTAACTCCGAGACTCGTCTTGCATTGGCTATTGCTAGGAGCAGAGCTGTTTTCCAGGATAAGAATTTTATATCCGCTGTTGAGGCTGGCTCAAAAGGAGGCAGTGTGAGTTTTTCCAAGACATAATTGAGGTCCCATGCTGGAATTGGTGCTCTCCTTGGAGGCCTGATGTTTTTGGCCCCTCTGAAGTACTGCCTTATTAAAGGATGAGAAAAGATAGGTGGTTCCGTATTGTAATGGGCTAAAATGGCAGAGGCATGAATCTTAATTGATGAAAAGGAAAGGCTTTTGTTCAGCATCTCAGTTAGGTATTGTAAAATCTGAGGGATATTTGGTACATATGTGTCAATGCCTTGTTCCTGGTTCCAAGCACAAAATCTCTTCCATTTTTCTGCATAAGATTTTCTGATACTGTGCCTCCTGGCCTCCAAGATAACATCCATAACTGCTTTTGAAAAAGGAGTGTTGTGAATGGCTACATTATGCGCCATGCTGCCAGATTTAAGGTCCTGAGTTGACTGTGTAGGATCCAATTGTTTTGTTGGGTCAGCAAGTGGGAAGTTTGAGACAATATCCATGCTGGACCTTGAGACAAGCTCTTTAGGATTGGGTACCAGTGCTGGCATGGCCAGTCTGGTGCAATCAGTATCATTTTTGGCTTCTCTTGTCTGATCTTTAGGAGTACCCTGGGAAGGAGAGGCAGTGGAGGAAAGGCATATAATGTTAGATTTTTCCAGATGAAGGATAGGATGTCCACTCTCCATACTTGTTTGTGATAAATCCTTGTGCAAAATCTCTGCAATTGGCAGTTGTGAGGGGAGGCAAATAGATCTATGTCTGGGCAACCCCATTTCCTTGTTATCATGCTGAAGACTTGAGGATCCAGTTTCCACTCATGGGGATCCATGAGGTTTCTGCTTAGTTTGCCTGCCAGAGTATTTGTTTTTCCTGACAGGAATTGTGCTTGCAGGTGAAATTGATAAGTCAATGCTGTGTCCCATAAGGTCATTGCTTGTCTGCAGAGGGGGGTAGGAATGTGTAGCTCCCTGCTTGTTTATGTACCACATGACCGTAGTATTGTCTGTCTTTATCAGTAGCTGTCCTGGATGAAGTAGATCCTTGAAAGCTGTCAGGGCATTCTGAACAGCTAGCATCTCTTTTTGATTGATGTGAAGATGCATCTGGCTTGCAGGCCATGTGCCCTGAATACATTTTCCTGCCATATGGGCCCCCCATGCATAATCTGATGCATCCGTTGTCAGTGTCTGTTTGGCTGTGGGTAAACTAAATGGCAGACCCTTGTTGTGGTGACAGGCCTCTGCCCACCATTGAAACTCCTGTTGCAGGCAGGAAATGAGTGTAATTACTGTCTCTAGGCTGTGGCAATGCTGAGTCCAAACACTTTTTAGATACCATTGTGGTTTCCTCATATGCAGTCTGGCATATGGAATTAGTAGAATGCAGGATGCCATGAAACCCAAGGCCTGCAGGATTTTCCTTGCAGATAACTGGGTCTTTGTTGCCAATTTTTTGAAGTAAGAAGTCAGTTGTTTTTGTTTGTCTGGTGTGAGATAAGCCATCTGGGCAGTTGTATTTAAGCTTTTACCCAGGAATATTATCTCTTGAGAGGGCACTAGTTTTGATTTATTTTCATTTACTGTGTACCCTGGGCCAATTAGTAATCTTTTTACAAACACCAGATGCTTTAGAAGAATGTCTTTGTTCTCTGCTTGAATAAGGCAGTCATCCAAGTAGGGAAATATTTGAATTCCTCTTTGTCTGCAAAATGCAATTACTGGTGCCAGGCATTTTGTGAAGATCCTGGGTGCAGTAGATAAACCAAAGGGCAGTGCAGAGAATTGGTAGTGCATTGAGCCAGCTATGAATCTGAGGTATCTTCTGCAAGATTGTCTGATTGGGACATGCAGGTATGCCTCTTTTAGGTCCAAAGTTATGAGCCAAGTCTTCTTGCCCAGCATGGGCAGTAGCTGCTGTAGAGTCAACATCTTGAGTTTTGGAACCTCCAGAAACGTATTTAGTGCAGACAGGTCCAGTACTGGTCTCCAAGTTTTGTCCTTTCTGGGCACTAAGAAAAGTCTGGTGTAAAATCCTTGCCCCTGCACTTGTTGTGGTACTTGTTGAATGGCCCTCATGTCCATGAGGGCTGTAATTTGCTTTTGTGCCTCTGCCCATTGATTGTGTGGCAGGTCTGGCATACCTTTTGACCTTGGTAGGGTGTGAAAATGGAACCTGTAGCCTTGGGACACTATGTTCAAGACCCATTTGTTTTGGGTAACCCTTTGCCCTTTGCCAATTTGATGAAAAAAGTGCTAGTTTTCCCCCCAAGGGGGCTGCCAAAAGAAACGTGCTTGGATCTGGCAGAGGAAAATCATTGGCACTGTTTCCTGTAAGATTGTGATTTGTCTTCTCTAGTTTTGGAGGTAGGAGCACCCCATTGTTTAGGCCTGTATGAGCCTTGGGGGCTGAGATCTGCCTCTGGGACACCTGTATCTGCCTCTTTGTGGTTTGTCTGACACTGGAAAGGACCAATTTTTAGAAGGCCAGTTCCTGCTAAATCTGGGTGGCTGTACCTGTAAGAAATCCTTAACTGTCTGCGTGGATTTCGCTTTATCCTCCATTTTTTTCAACACCTCTTCTGCTTTAGCACCAAACAAAGTATCATGCTATAATGAGGCATCTAATCATTTTGCTTTAACATGATCAGGCAGATTCTGTTCCTTTAACCAAGCATGCCTACTAATAACAGAACCTGTAACAGCGGCCCTGCAAGAGGCCTCCAGTGAATCATAACCACATTGCAAACTATGCTTTCCCACTTGTTTAGCTGCATGCAATAAATCCTGCATTTCCTTGTTCTCTGAACATTCAGTATTTGTCAACAATTTCTGTTTAAGCAGTGACATTAAATATTACTGATATTTAAGCAAATGAAACTGACAATTTAAAGCCCTTACAGCCAAGGTAGCAGAAGTGTAAACTTTTTTTCCCCCATCTGTCCAGTGCCCTAGAATCCATATCAGAGGGGACAGGGTTTTTTGCAGTGGAAGCTTTGACCCCTTTGGGACCCTGAGATATAGTTTCTGGGTCAGCAGCGGGGTTTTTATATAGGAATTTATGAGAATCCGTGACCCTGTAGTATCTGTCTGGCTTAGCAGGTGCAGGGGGTAAAGAGTCAGGGGACAGGCTGGACTCTGAAAATACATCATCTACAATGTCTAGAACAGGTGGAATAGCTAGGGGTCTGTGCTGAGGAAGTAGCAGAAAGTCTTTGAGCCTTTTCTTAGATTCAGAATAATCTTGGCTCTCCCAGTGGAAATGCTCCCTCATAGTATGCAGGGTTTCCCCAAAAGAATAATCCTCAGGAGGAGAGGCTGAAGGAATGGATTCTTCAGCATCAGAGTCCTCATAGGGAAGCATGGAATAATCCTGTTCAGAAGAGGAATCAGAGGAAATAGAAACCTGATCAGAAGAATCATATTCTGTCTCTTGCCTAGGCCTCTTATTAGGAGGGGGATGGGAACCCCTGGTCAAAGTAATTAGGTCTTCGGCTATTTTAAGCATCTGTTTTTTAGGCATGGAAGTCTGAGTAGGAGAATGCTGTACTTGTTTCTTTGTCTTTGAAGCTGAAGATGGCTTAACATATAGTTGTGTAGGTCTGAAGACACCCTCAGAAGCCAATGCCTGCTCAGCGGCTCCAGACCCATCTGAGGGAATGATTTCTGAGTGTCCAATATCTAGAGTATCCAGAGGTCCAGTTGGCTCCACATGGGAGTTGGAATCAGCCTGTGGATCTGAGGTAGCGGGTGCCAGGGGCTGCGAAACCACCTCACTGAGAACCAGCGAACAGGCGACTGGCCTACCGGAGGCCTTGTCATCGGTTTTGGACCTCGGATGCCTATCCTTTTCCTTGTCCTTGCGTTTTTTGTAAACTCCAGTCATCGGCTGTTCTGACAGCATTATATAGTTAAATCTTTGGCCAAAGTAATGAAATGCAAAATCGAACCGACGCTTTACAGTGCGTTGGTTAAATCTAGCACAAAACCGACAGCTAGCAACATTGTGATCAGGGCCTAGGCAAGGAATACAGTAAGAGTGAAAATCCTTATGAGGTATTCGCTTCCCACAAGAAATACAATTGTTAACTTTTTCTGACATCGGTCTGGAGCAAGAAAAAAGTTTCCCCAACAGGGTATTTAGCTTTAATGAAGACTTCGGTTCTGAAATTCGGATTTGAAAATCTCAGGAATAGGCCGACCGGCACTTGCGAACTGCTTTTGCTTCGGGCACCGCACGGCAGGAAAGACTGAAGAAAATGGCGTTGGCTGCATCTTTTATACCCCTGGCGCACTGACGTCAGGGAAGAGGCGACAGCAACCAACGCCGGGCCTAGACTTTGGAATTCTGGCTGACTGTGGGTAGCCTGCCAGCAGGATAATCCTAGAGTAATGACTGCAACAGTGAAACACGATGAACATCTTGGCACCAATGCTGGAAAAAAATAAGATTTTGGCTTTGGAAAATGAAGTAGGGGACAAAAACTTAAGTAGAACATTGAACATATGAATAAACGGAAGATTGAAATGTGTATATTAAAAACTTTAATGTACCTAATATTGTGACTAGTACAAATATTCTTAAAACAAAAGACCCCTACTGTTTCCAATAGGTGCTATGGGATCTTTAACTTCCACTTGAGTTACCTCCAACTCAGGAAAATGGGGCCTTCGTTTAACATCTCATCTGAGGGATGACACACTCAAGAGTGCAGCCTCACCTTACACTGCACTACATTAGTAGTAGCAATCAATTTACCTCTTTAGTAACTTCCACCTCTGTAAAATTTTAGAATGTATAAAGATAACTACTGTTTGTGTATAAGTGTAAATAGAAATGTAACTACTCCGTGTGTAACTGGAACTTAGTATAATGCAACATAAGCAAATGGAGCTTCTCTCCCTGACCCATGCTGAAAATGGGCATTACCCAGTCAGACTTTCCTGGTTAACAAAGTCAAATAAATAAATAAACAAGACCTGGTGTGAGAATAGAACCCGCAACCTTCTTCACCAAAGGTAAGTGTACTACTTGTCATGTCATTGATACTGTATAACAGTAAAAAACGCGACAGAAGTAATCAGTAGCAGCAACTGAAAACAGTTTTTTGTCTGCATGGGCTACACCCCACATAGGTGTGTACTAGGCTAATGGCCCTGGAGCCTTTACAAGCCTAGCCCATAGGATTACCTTGGCATCATGCCACCCGACCTTAGTTCCTAGTGCTTCTGTCGAGTAAAGCAACTGGAGTGATCCCGAGGTGAATTTTCTATTTTACATCCACTCATCAAGATTTCTCTTGAAGAGGGCCAGTGAGGTGCTCAGTTTGACATGTATGGGAAGTCTGTTCCATAGCATGGGCAGTCTCTGAGTTATGAACCTGTCTCTCCAGCATGCTCTGGTGATTGTGGTAATGAGGTTGAGGTGTCTGGAGTCTGTGGTGTGGAGGGATTGGGATTTCTTTAGATGTAGCATTTCTAACAGAGCTGGGTCAGACATGGCTTTGTAAGTCAAGCAGAGATCGCCTGTAAGTAGGCAATATGAGACAGAATAGTTGGAGTTTTTTTAGTCCGTCCATATAGGACAAATGTTTAAGGCCTAGAATCCTCTTTGTGAGATACTTTTGTGGCCTCTCCACTTGCTGGTAATCTCTCTGACATCTCTAAATATATTAACTCCTGAGTCTAAAATTGGTCAGTATTGATCAGTGCACTACAGTGGTAAACAAATATAAATAAATAAATTCTAACATCACAGAACGGTGTGGACAGGGAGATAGCTCCTTAACCTTATTCTGCTATAATCTCACTATGCTGTTTAACTAACAGTGATTAATTTATTATAACATCAGGAAACTTTTTTAGCCAACTGCATTATCAATCTACTTAATATAATATGTATATATATATATATATATATATATATAGAGAGAGAGAGAGACAGGAAGAGAAAAATATTTCTGTGTTTGTGTGTGTGTGTGTGTGTGTGTGTGTGTGTCTGTATCAATCTGTCATTTCAACTATAAACTAAATAACCATTTTCTGGTTTACACACCTGAGTATTTGTGCACTGTTATGTCTGAATGGTGAATGAGAGACTTAGGTTGACTACACTGACTGACAGTATTTTTCTTCAAAGCACAGGACCTACCTTTACAGTTAGATAGAATGATCAGACAGATCAAAACCTCACTGCCTTAGTGTTTTAAACATTTAGGAGCAATTTATTATATGCAAACTCAGACAAAGCCAGTATATGCTTTATCATCATACAAAACAGAAGTAATAACATGTACAACCATAACAGAGTCTGGAAGAACTCCAAGCAGGGAGCAAGACCCATCACATTCCAAGAGAAAAGCTTTTAATCAAGCATACTCTACAGGCTTAATGTTCTTTTTCTGGCTATTTACATTATCACTAACTGCGTAAGTGTATCATTATATGTTAGTTTAGATGATCAATGAATTATCCCAAAGCTAGTGAAATTTGTTTAAAATGCATTAAACAAGCAAATTGTTTTATATTTTACTCAGCTGTGGCACTTGAATAGCTGAATACAGCAACAAATAATGGAGCTTTAAATTGCTACATTTCAAGGCATAAAATCTGTTAGTACACACTGTGTGAAACTGGCAAAACAAGAAATAAGAGGGAGATTTGAGGTTAAGTATCAAATTGTTACAGGGGATATGGTTGTAATTACTCTGAGAATGACTTAAACAGTTCCAATGCAACATTACTCTGCCAAAGTATTTTGAAACGTGATGCTAGAACAGTTAAAGTCCATAAGCTGTTTCTTATTATATGGCTCTTGCCTTTTATAAATAACTCCTGTCATTTTCACTTTAAATAAGCACTGAACTGGCTACCACAGTAATAGGCATTAAATAAGATTACTAACCACAGCATGCAGTAACCAGAGTGATTGTGGTTTTTGTCTCCTGGGGTCCTTGAAAACCACAGCTCTGGCTCAGCACAGCACAGTAGATGATTTATGGCACACACTGAATCAGTCTTGCAGGCTACTGTAGCTTCATTGCATTTTAGAAAAGCAAACCAATTCTTTGGCACTTGCTGTTCGTATATAAGTTAACTACCAAACAACTTTCACATCACAGGACAGGCATTGTCACTGCAGTATAAAATAAACCAGCTAAAATGCATCTTCCTAACTTGTGTGGAAATAATGACATAACTGTCAAAGTTCAGTTTTACATAGATTATTTTTACATTTCATTTGTTTTCATTCTCTCTCACTCTGTCTTCAGTATTGCCATTTTAGTGACTAATGTATGTTCTTGCATTAATGCACCTATTTTATATATATTAGCAAAATGATTATCTTAAGCAATGTTTTTATGCCGTGTGTCTAAGATGCATCATTGGATGATAAGTTGTATGACCATTGTCAATGCTGATTAAACCTAAATGATTATTTTTCTATTGTTTAAAGATTGTGTGTCCACTGTTCAGCAAATATATAAAATTTAGAAATCTGTTAAGACATGTAAACAAGAAATATTGCATAAAAGTGGCAGAATGAGGTAATAAAACCTGATGCAGTTTTTATTAATTTACAATACAGTTAAGAAAAAGTACAATTAATACTTTGTTTTGAAGCTGGGAGGTTACTAACAAGAAAAATACATATGCTAGGAGTCTTAACATGAAACTGCACTCACTGGAAGCAGTCCTCACCTTGGAAGATGCAGACATTTCTGCAGTCAGACACCTGGTTCAAGGCTGTGGAGAACACCCCAGCCATGCTGGGTTACACCTCTTTTCACACATTCTGACCACAAACTGAAGGCATGAAAACAAAAGGAGCCACTGTATCAATATTTATTAAAAATAAATACACCTCTAGATTGGTTAAACAGTATGATTCCTGGAGATACGGCAGGTGCAATTAACTGTTTGTAGGACACCTATCCAAGTCACTGCCAGCTACAAGACCCCCTCCATGAATCAGGACACCCACTCTGCCTATTTGGATCTACTTGAGGCCATGAAGATACATCCGACCACCATGGTTTTGGGTGACTTTAACTACCCATCCACTGACTGGGTAAATTACTCGTGCTCAAACTCACTTGACCAAAGGTCCCTCGACTTCATTAACTCCGAAGCCCTGAACCAGCTGGCTGACACCCCCACAAGTGGTGCCAACATTCTGGATCTGGTGCTTACCAATATGGGGGACCACTGTAGCACCTCCACTATGAGGTCTTCCCTGGTGCAATCTGACCACAAGTCAGTCTCATTTGAAGTAACTAGCACACCTGATGCCCCCCAGCAGCAACTAAACTAAAAAACTTCTCCAAAGCAGACTATAACCTCTTACGGGATGGTATAAATAGCTTCACTACACTTCCCCCCTCAGATGGAACTGGCAGTTATGCCAAGTTCTACACCAATGCTTTATACAAACACCTGTATAACTGCACTGACTCGGCCATACCCGATAGGACCAAAAGAAGCTCCTAAAGGAAAAGCAAACCTGCCTGGTGGACAACTGCTATTAACAGGATTTACAATAAGAGGAAGAAATTGCTAAGAGTAAGAGGGAGTGAGTCCTAAACTGGAAAAACTGCCTCCACAGCTTAAACAAGCAAATAAGACTTCTTGTGAAGTCCTCCAAATTAAACTATGAATCCAAATTAGCTTCCTCAACTAAGAACAACCATAAGGCATTCTTTAGTTACAATCATAACCTAAAAGGAAAGGCGCAGATTTGTGCCAAACAGGTAGTTAATGATACCACATATACTGAGCCCATGGACATAGCTAACCTGTTGACCAACAGGTTCTGTGAAAACTTTACTCCCTTGTCCCCACCACACATACCCCATGACATCCCTACCACCTGTCTCATGCCTGGTACCTCTAAAGAGCATTTCATAAACTCTCTTTTCAATCATAGTCTAAGCACAGGCTTCATCCCAGCTCAAGGGAAAATGGCCACTGTTATTTCCTTGCACAAAGGTGGTCCTTCCACTGACCCCAGGAACTATAGACCTATTAGCCTGACTAGCCTTATCTGCAAAGCCATGGAGTGCATCATCATGGACTTATCAACAAAGATCTAGGTAATCTCCAAACAACTGACCCAACTCAGTTTGGATTTGTCAAAGGGAGATCATGCCTGTTAAACCTGATGGACTTCTTCAAGACAGTCACCAAGGCCCTGGATGAGGGGAAATCTGTGCATACAGACTACCTAAACTTAATCAGAGCTTTTGACACTATCCCCCACTCAGGTATCACTGACAAACTCACCTAGCTAGGTATCAACCCCTATATCATTAGATAGGTCACTAACTGGCTCACTGATAGAACACATATAGTCAAAATAGGGGAATCCACCACCAGCAGCAGACTTGTAAAAAGTGGTGTTTCACAGGGATCAGTCCTGGGACGTCAAATGTTTGTAATCTATTTCTCCAAAGTACAAGCAAAACCTAAAGCTCTGTGGCTGACAAAGTTTGCTGATGACTGCAAACTGGCAGAGGTCATAGTATCTCCAAATAATGTCAACATCCTACAAGAGGGTCTTACACAAACAAACTACTGGTGCCAAAATCATGTCCTTAAACTCAATGCAAAAAAATGTATTATCATCCCTTCCAATTAGAGCAATGTTCCTGCTAACTACCACATCAATAGCAACACCCTAAATATGCACTCAGTGGTGAGAGACCTAGGCACTCAGGTTGACAGCAACCTTACCTTTGACCACCATGTCTCCATAGTGGTAAGAAGAGCATTCTATATTGCTCACCAAATAAGTAAGGCCATTGCCTCTAGAAAAAAAGAAGTTATAACCTCCCTTTACTCTTCCTTCATCAAGCCAATAACCAAGTACAATGTCCCTTTTGGTATGTATCTTTCCAAGCACCTGCAGCAATTGGAGAGACCACAAAGGTTCCTAAAAAGGAAAATTCAAGGTCTTCAGCATCTCTCCTATGTAGATCGTCTGAAATCACTGTCACTTTATTGTGTTTCATAAAGACTATTCAGAGGGGGTCTATGACTTGCATGTAAGGCAATCACTGACCCTGCTTTATTGGAAATGCTGCATATCCGCAAGTCAAATTGTACACAGGTTACTCGCTCTAAAGACCTTAATCTGGTATGTGACTTTAATAGAACCTGCTGGAGGGACAGATTTGTCTCCCAGAGGTTACCACATCTTTGGAACAGACTCCCACGTCGTGTCAAACAGAGCACCTCATTAAATGCAATCTGGACAACTGAATGGGTAGCCGTAAATTCACTCCGGGGGTTCCACCTGTATCCCTCTTGGACAGGGGCAATAGGTGCTGATCATGGGAATAAGGGTAGAACTTGGCTAGGCCTGTAAGGGCCCTAGGGCCATTAGCCTAGTAACTTCTTATGATCCTATGATCCTAGATGTGGCCAATGCCTTTGACACTATTCCTTGTGTGTAAATAAGCTTTAATGTAGGCCCTTATGTTGTAATATAGACAGATAGCAAACTAGCTGATAGTGACCATGTACTTAAAGCAGCAGATGTCACCTCAGAATACAAATGATGACTACTGACATTCCTTTGGGCTCAGTTCTGGGACCCGTTCTCTTTGGTGTCTAATTCTCAGATCTTCAAACCACTAAACTGGCTCTATGGCAAACTAAATTTTCCAATAGCTGCAAGTTGGGTATTGTCATTTACATAGCATCTGTTATCATGTTACTACAAGGGTTAAACTATGCAAATTCATTGTCTATTAGAAATGGGTTAGAATTAGTTACAAAGAAGTGTAGCATTGTCTCTTTTGATAAACAAATCTCATCAACAGGTTACAGTATAGACACCACACCATTCCAGATTGATGTAATTGTCAGAGATCTCAATACCTTTGCAGACAACTCCCAGTTATTTGTCCACCATGTAGCAATAGTAGTCAGGAAATCCTTCTATCTAGCCTATTTAATAACTAAAGGTATTATTCCCTTCAGAAGAAAAAAAGTCACCATTTAATAACTAAAGATATTGTTCCATCCAGGACAAAGGAAGTCACCATTCATCTATACATTGTCCTGATCAGATTAATTACAGAATACAATGCCTCTTTGAGTATATATCCCCCTCCAAGTACATCACAGTTAAAAATACCCCAGAGATTCCTGACTATAATAATCACCAGATAAAAGATCCTCAGCTACCAAGACAAGGCTGAAGCTCTAGCCATATACTCTGTGTCTGACAGACTTCTGCAAGGTAATTTATATCCAGCATTCCATGCTAAGGACCCAACCTTCCTTGAACTCCTGCATCTTCACAAAACAAATGGCTTCACAAACACTCAAACTAAAAACTTGAATTTCCATCAAGAAATACATACCTTGTCAGGGTCAAACGAAAAAAACGTTTCCAAAGCTGACTACAATCTCCTCAGAGCAGATATAAGCAGCTTCACAGCCACCATCCCTTCAGTTGAAATTAGCACTAATTTCCAAACCTACACCAATAAACTATATGAGCACCTTCATAGCTGTATGGACTCAGCAATACCTGACAGGACCAAATCATCTGCCCTCAAGGAAGAGAAAACCAGTCTGGTGGACAGCAGCAATAAATAAACTCTACAATAAAAGGAAAAAAAATTGCTGTTCAGAGCCAAGAAGGAGCAGGTGTCAAGTTGGAAGCAATCTCTCCTTTGTCTGAAAAAGCAAATAAGGTCACTGGTGAAATCCTCTAAGGCTAACTTTGAGTCCAAATTGGCCACATCCACCAAGGACAATCACAAGGCCTTCTTCACATATGTCCGCTATCTCAAAGGTAACACCCAAATCTGCTCTGAACTGCTGGTCAGTAACACCATAGATATAGCCATCCTGCTGGCAGACAGGTTCATTGAAAGCTTCACCCCGCCCTGCCCCCCATCAGTAAACCAGGACATCCCCAGCACCTGCACCCCCCCTCCACATCACCAGGGAGCAGGTCCTTAATGTCCTCTCAAAGGCAAAAAATACAGTCTCCATGAAACCCGATAATATCCCTGGCTGTATCCTACATGAACTCAGTCATGAGTTCTCAGCTCCATCAGACACCCTATTCAACCAAAGCCTGAACACTGGCTTCATCTCAGCTGAATGGAAGACAGCAACTGTCATCCCTCTACACAAAGGTGGAGCATCCACTGACCTAGGCAATTATAGGCCCATCAGCCTAACTAGCCTGATCAGCAAGGACATGGAACACGTTATCATGGACCTTATAAACAAGGTCATCGGCAACCTCCAAATGCTTGAGCCCACACAGTTTGGTTTTGTCAAAGGGAGATCATGCCTGTTAAACTTGGTTGACTTCTTCAAAACAGTCACCAAAGCCATGGACAAGTGAAGATGGTGCACACTGCCTACCTTGACCTAGCCAAGCCTTTGATACTATTTCCTACTCGGGCATAATAGATAAATTCTCCCAGCTAGGCATCTACCCATATGTTACCAGATGTGTAGCTAACTGGCTCACTGATAGAACCCACTCAGTCAAAGTAGAGAAAGCCACCTCTATTAGTAGAAGACCCGTAATGAGTGGTGTACCACAAGGATCAGTCTTGGGGCCTCTACTGTTTGGGATATACTTTTCTGAGGTGCAAGCCAAAACCAGTGGTCTGTGGCTGACCAAGTTTGCAGATGACTGCAAGGTGGGCACTGTCTTAAATTCCCCTAGTGATGTGAATATCCTCCAAGAGGGCCTTATCCAAACTAATGACTGGTGCCAGAAGCATGGCCTCAAACTGAATGCCAAGAAATGCATCATTATCCCCTTTGGGGAAAATGTCATCCCCACTAATTATCACATTAATAAATAACGTACTAGTAGTGCAATCAGTCGTGAAGGACTTGGGCACCCAGGTTGATAGCAACCTGACTTTTGACCACCACGTTGCCTCCATTGTACTGAAGGCTTTCTACAAGGCCCACCTCATAAATAAGGGGATTTCATCCAGGAACAAGGAGGTCATAACATCCTTGTACTCCTCCCTTATCAGACCCATTATTGAGTACAATGCCCCCTTCTGCATGTACCTTGCCAAGCACATGCAGCAGCTGGAGAGACCACAGAGGTTCCTGATCAGGAAAATCCAGGGTCTCAAACACCTATCCTATACAGATAGGCTAAAAGCCCTGTCTCTCTACTCAGTCTCAGACAGACTGCTCAGAGGTGACCTGTGTCTGGCATACAAGGTCATTTCAGATCCAGCCTTGATGGAGTTGCTGCATATCTGTAAGACAAACTCCACTCACGCAACCTGCACGCAAGACCTTAACCTGGTCTGTGACATCAATAGAACTTGTTGGCATGATAGATTTGTGTCCCAAAGACTCCCCTGTCTGTGGAATAGATTCCATCTCCATGTCAAGCAGAGTACCTCTCTAGCCCTCTTTAAGAGCAACCTGGATGACTGGATGGGAAACAGAAAGTACACCCCTGGGATCCCACCTGTGTCCCTGATGGACAGGGGAAACAGGTGCTGACTTTGAGGGAACATGGGAAAAATTCTTGGCTAGGCTTATAAGGGCCTCTGGGCCAATAGCCTAGTATCATAAAATGAACCTATAAAGCATCCGAGAAAGACAGATTTATTAGTTTAGTGCATCTCCACCTCTGGAATAATCTTCTGTTTCATATAGACAGTATGATACCCTTAATTCATTGAAAGCAAACCTTGACAGCTGGATGGGTATCTATAAATTCATCCTAGCCTGACTTATTTTACTCCTCCTCCAGGCAGGAGGTGCCCTGTGTTGGTTGATATTGGCAAGATAATTATAGCCCATGTACTGATTCTCCTTGCTTTTAAAAAATGGGAGTTTTACAGACAATTTATAAACTGTGTATTAAGTAATCATGATTCCTTAACTGACAGCTTAGCTGTCAAACTTTTTTAGGATTTTCAACAGCTCTACAAGTCAGTGTCCAGGACAGATGTCCCTTTAGCCCTAATCTTCCTAGACCAATATTTATAATCCCACTAACTTTACTTAAATTTGCAAAGTTCTAAGAAATGCAATTACCCTGCTTAAACTTTCAGTGGAGACCCATAGAATAGAAAAGAATAATTATATTCTGTTGTCTTAGCTTTCTGCCTGACATTATCTACACATAGCAAGTTTATGGTTTATTGCAGATTAGTAATGTTAATTTAAACGTTTAGAATTTTATTAATTATCTTTTTTTCAGATGCATTCTGCTTCTGTGCTTTTTACTTTATTACAGTTATCACAATTCCTTTTTGGTTAAAGTACTAGAAAGTATTAACTGATTAGCTGATTAATTGATCACTAAGTCCACTGCACGTTGTGAGAAGGAGACAACTTTCCCTACATGTCAGTTATTCACATGCACACACAGACTCGTCCACATAGAATAATAATGCATTCTAGCTCTTTTCAGATGTTAACATATTTACCTCTAAAACTTGTTACTGAAGTTATCCCTTGTAATAAACTGGGTTACTCAAAGTAAAACTCTATGAATTTTCTTTTTCAAACTGACTGACTGCTTTAGGTTGTTTTGAAGATTTGAGATTCACAGACACATTGCTCTACCAAAAGCAGCCTTCTCAAAAGAACACTTTGGTATGCAGCTAAAATAAAGTATTTTTTCTAAACAACCCCCCCCCCCCCATACACATGCAGGAAGCTGTTCCTCTTTTGAATGTCCCTATTTATATCCATAACTGTAATGTGTGGAATGACACAACCATCCATCTATCCATATCCCCATTTTTACACATGGGGTCGGGGTGTCATTTCAACAATGACAATCACTTAAAGCTAAGGTTTACATTGACGGGTGGCTAGCCCGGCTGCAGTAGTTTTACAGCACCACACACCAACATGCACACTCATACCTTTGTCAGTTTGGAGTGTCCAGTCCACCTACAGGATGTCTTTGGAATGTGTGAGCGCACAGATGAAACCCACACAAATAGAGGGAGGACTTGTAAACGCCACATGGATAGCCCCCCCCCATCTGAGAACCGAACCAAGAAACCTCTTACTGTGTGGTACCAGCACTGTCTGATAAACCACTGTGCCACCCTGCAGTCCCTGGCCTAGGAGGCTAATGCCTTATCCAGTAAGCCATTGGGGTCTGACTGTGGAATGTCACACCTCTAGAAGCCGACACACACTTTGCATGCCAGAACATTTTCTGAAAAATCAAGTTAATAAGTATAAGCCAAACTAATGCAAATATCTTGTGAACAGTAAATGCTATTTAAAACAGTATAAGTAGTAATGTTATCAATAACAAGTCTCCATTACAATGATAATAGTGAGTGTGTTCACAATCTTTAGATCAGTACTGTTATGCATTATAATGCACACAAACCCAGGATTCTGTTTTTCTCTAAAGTTTCACAGCTAACTTAATATCTTGGAAACTGTACAGTCCAAACATATAGCATCAGAGCACATTTGTTCAGATAGACTTGAGCTTTCACATGAGAGCAAACAATTTCTTTCCAGGTGCTTGTTTATTGAGATACTTACAGAAATATGAAAAATGTGCTTGCGTATTTACGTAATTAACAATATAAGACATTGAATATTTCTCACAATGTACAACTTAAATTGCAAATATCAATAGCAATTTAATTCAACATCATCTAATGTTTTACCTGATGACGTAATAGTTTGCAGATCAAATGGTTATGGAAATATTAATGTACATAAAGAAATTTTGCATACCTTCATAATTATTACACACAACAAGCAATATATCCAGTATAGTCTATTACACAGGGGCAGTAACAATGCATTTTTCTGTCACTCACCCCTAAGTTTCCCACCATACCCCTCAATAACATACAGCTTTCTCAGCTATGAAAATATTAATATAACTATAAATTATGAATTACAAGTGACAAACAGTGATTAATGCCTCCACAGCAGGATATCCTAGATTGACAATCTTAGTATCATTTTGTTACTTACATCTTGCCCTTCCTTATGTCTGAATTGGTAAATTATTTAGTTAATGAAGCCAGACAAAAACATGTCAGAATACCATAAGATGTTACAGGTGTTAAATGGAGGTGTGCAAAAAAAGATACTATAGGTGTGAATAAGTTACCAGGGTAACCTCTGAGGTCACTGCACATCAGGAAAGTGCAGTTTCTCTACTATAGTAGACTCAGACTACAGGAACATTCACCTATTGTCATACACACATGCATAAACTTGGAAGAGGTAAAACCAGCACAAAACCACATCAAGAGGGTTGTCACTACTCACAGATAAAAAAAATCACCGAAAATTTCAAGTTAAAACTTTAATTGTGAGTGTTGTTGTTCACATAAAGTTAATGAACTTCTTCTGACATTTAGAAAATGCATCAAACAGATATATAAGAACACAGTAATTTATGACATCACAAAAAAACACCCCTTTCTGTGCTAAATAGATAGAAATTAGCATATTTAAAAACACTCTTTGGATTTTCCATTTAAACCAGTCTAGCAGCTTATATTACCACCTAGTATATACCATATAGAAGAATCCTAAAAATATTTTTATCCTAAAATTAGAAAATTTTAAACTATCTCAACAATTTTAACTTCAAAATGCATTTTAAGGAACAATGGTCATTAAGTCCTGGAAATCAATGTGCATTGAGCTTCAACTGCCATAGAAGCTCTCTTTCCTCTAATTTCAAAGACCATGGTCCCCCCTTGATATTTGCTTCTACTTGTGCAATAATTAAATATTGAAAGTAATGATTTGGTTTGTCCAATACATGCCTAGCCAGGGCATTTGCTGTATTTTGTTTACCTATGCTATACTGATGTTCGTATATCCTTTGCTTAAAATGCAAGTCTGTAAAAACAGCTGCATAACTGGCACTGAGCTAGGTAAACTACCCCTCTTGTATTACAGTCATATTAGCCTGTTATTATATATTGCTCAACCGAAACAATGAAAGATGTTGTTAATTGGATGAATTTACAATAGGGAGCTATTGAAGCTCAATGCACACTCATTTCCAGAACTTAATGACCATTGTTCGTTAAAATGCATTTTGAAGTTAAAATCATTCTCGAGATAGTTTACATTTTTCTAGTTTTAGGATAAAAGCATGTTTTAGGATTTTTTATATGGTATATACTAGGTGGTTATATAAGCTACTAGACTGGTTTAAATGGAAAATCCAAAGAGTGTTTTTAAATAAGCTAATGTCTATCTATTTAGCATAGAAAGGGGTGATTTGTGATGTCATAAATTACTGTGTTCTTATATATCTGTTTGATGCATTTTCTAAATGTCTGAAGAAGTTCATTTACTTTATGTGAACGAAAGCGCTCACAGTTACAGTTTTAACTTGAATTTTTCGTGGATTTATCTGTGAGTAGTGACAACCCTCTTGACGTGGATTTATACAAACACACACACACTCACATACACAAAAAACACTTTTTAACCTATTTGCAAACTGAAAAATATGGTCATTTGAATTAGTAAGAAGTGGCTAGCAGTTGAAATTTTACTTTTGCTAATTTGGGCTCTGTGAACTAAGATCTAGGAATGTATGCTTTAATGAACTGACCAATTATCATACCAGGTGAATGAAGATATGCAGACTTGCAACTTCAGGGCAGTAAAGATTTTCTGTGGGATTCAATAAAGTTTACATGGTGGTTTTCCACCATGCATTCTGGCATGATGCGCACATGGGCAATGAAACTTTTAAATTCAGTAAAAACCATCTAGCGGCACGCACCCCTAACATGATAATTTCTGTATAAGCAGCTGAATTGCATGATAATCAATGAAGGAAACACAATGGAGCTATTCAACAAGCTATAAAGCATCCATGTAGACTCTGTGCTGGTATTCCCCTTGAATTCCAAAACATTTGGAATACAGGCACGGAAAGGAGTCTACATGGACAGAATAAAACATAAAATCTGTGAGATTTGTACAGATCTGACCTTAACATGTGAGGGTAGGCTGGATGCAACAAAAGGAGAATAACAATAGCAACATAAATCAATTTTTTGCAATAACACAAATGCAGCTTTGTTCCCCCACCCCCAAATGAACAGTACACTTGTAAGTAATGCAGAAAGAAGTGCAAAGGTGTGTGCTAATAAAAATTATTATAAAACAGACATAGTTACATGTCAGCATATCTAATATGTAGCTGAAAAAATGCAGGCATATCATCTTAAATTCAGTATTCCTCTGTCCTCGACACATAAACACTTTGGCTCCCTTTCAGTTTCCCTAGCTACATGGTTGCCATCTGATGTAAATTCAGGGCTGTCAGCACAGTGAAGATGCAAATGAGGTCTGAACTCATTATAACTGCAGAATACCAATAAATTGGATCCATGTAGGGATGTAAACATAATGCAGGCACTCCCTCAATGTTTGCATTTAATGGATGGCAACTGTGAATGCTTACATCAATTGGGTGTGTCAGGTTAGACTTACAAAGAGTTACATTACGTCTGTCGAGGATGGAATTGCAAGTAAGCATCTCACAATTCACCGGTTCTGTTTCATTAACCTCCAACCTTCTCTTCCATTTGTGTGTAAACTGTGTTTTCTCTATCAGTTTTTTATTATTATTATTTTATTATTTTGGCCATTCTTTGCATGATGTGGTACTTAACACAATCACAGGCAATGGAGAATAATGGAAGGTTTGACTATGCTTACCTTGTTTGCACGGTGTTGCACAACAGGCAGAAGGGAGACCTTAAGAATGACTAGCACATAAGGGAAAGTCATTTAACTCTTCCAGTGGCATCATTGCTAAACTATAATAGTACTATGTGTGCAGAATACTCCTGCTATTTAACTAGCTCTGTAGCAGCAGGTGATAATGCAGTGATATGTTCCTTGTTGGGGCCATATGGTACTGGGTTTGAATACAGCTGTATCCAACACTTTTAACTACTTTTGCTTTACAGTTGGTATGCTTTGGTTCATGATGCAAACCAATGCACAATAATGTGTTAAAAAAAAGAAATGGGGAAAATAGGACAGTGATGAAATGGGGAGCAAGCAGGGAGAAGAACAAATGGAAAGCAATACAGGAATGCACAGGAGGGTGGTAGGAAAGAACCATAGCTATCCATTTCAACAGGAAAAACTGATAATATATGCAGAATATTAGATGAATTTGGACTGTCACCTCCAGGCAGAGGGGTGGCCACAACACAATCATGTTGTATAGTCAATTGGACAAAATCAAGTGTGTCAAGAAGACACGTGTGCAAAATGGAAAGATATGTATGGGAAGATTTTTTTTTGAGAGAGAGGTGCCATTTTTTCTTTTGGAGAGAAAGAGAGAGGAATATTGGGTAAGGGACGTAGGTATGTCTGGGTCTGGTAAGCTGGGCAGGTGAGGAAGCAATTGCAGACAGACAAGACAAACAAGACACAGGGATGGTGATGAACACAAGAGGTCACTGGACACTATGGATGGGGTGAGGGTGGGGACATCCAAGACCCATGGACATCAAGCTGGCTGATAGTGAGAATCGATTCCTCATCCCCAGGACTGTCAACACCGTCACCTCACTCTGCCACTGGCTGGAGTATTGACATCTCCTCCTCCTACTGGTCCTCTGTAAAATGATTAAGTGTAGCCCCTCCATCCGGAGTAGGCATGCACCAACAGTGCAGTGCACAGCCCAATGCACCATCCCAGGCAGTTCAGCACAGGTGATAAGCTCAACATCCCTGCCACTGCTCCCAGATACGACCACTGGCCTATCCTCAAAGGCAAAACTACTTGAGGGGGAAGGTAGTGCAGGAGCAGCAGATGTTGTGCTGTCAGGTCGGCTCCCAGACATGCTAGGCAATGGTGTCAGGGCTGGTGGAGTGGGGACAGGTGGATTCTGTGGAGCAGGCCTACCCTGCTGTGCTATGAAGAATTTTCTGATGTGGTGCACATGGATGACATGGACACATTTTAATTACACGTAATAAAACAAAAAAAAAGAGAGAGAGAGAGATAAGGGTTGGGCTGAGAGGAAAAAAAGAGATGAGATTAATATATTCATATGTAACATGCAATGCATTCATACAATTATTTGACTCTATTAGCTTAACCTTTACTCTTAAGACTACCACCCCCTAACAGATAACTTATTACTTTTAAGATTAGCAGCTCCTAACAGATGCATACTATACTACAGATTGCAGCAAGTACTCCTTTACATGTGCATATATTGCACATATGCATGTTCCAGTTACCCAGAGTACCGTTTACAGCGCAGCATGTGTGCCACTGGTATAGAACTTTTATTTTAAACCTTTAAGTTACATATAACTGAAGAATTAACAGTTATTGTATAGTTGGGAAGTGTGGTATTTGAACCCACCACCTGTGACTAAAGTCTAATATTGTTCTCTTGGTTTGTGCTATACAGTAATGCATGCACACTTGCTTTTACAGTTGGCATATGCACGTTCAATCTGAGACAACTGTATAAAATACCAAACAAGCTATCTTTGTTTGTGCTACAGACTAATGCATGCATACTTGCTTTTACAGTTGAGATATGCATGTTCAATTTCATACAACTGTATAAAATACCAAAAAAGCTATCTTTAACTTTTAATATTACATTAATACTACTCTTTTGCTGCATATATACCACATGCCTCCCTCATCCTCAACAGTCTACTAGCATGGGTCCTAACATTGCACTTCATCTTCATTGCAGCTGTCGGAAAAACAGAACAGAATACCATTATGAATCACAGTTTTGCCTATATTCAGGCTTTAAGCCTTATAAGTACACTTATTCTCTGATCCACATCATTTTTATTTTACTTATTTTTATTTATTTTACATTTGTTAACCGGGAAAATCCAGCTGGACCAGGTCCATTTTCAGTGGATGCCTGGGGAGAAAAGCTCCACAATTAACATATAGTAAGTAGTTAATACAATGAGAAATATACAAAAAGAGAAGACAATAGATTGCTCACAAGCAGATACATTCAATAATTTGTTCTCAATAGTTTACAGGCATTGCAGGATTGAAATAAAGTTAGATTAACATTTACAAATAGGTAGAATAAACATGACTGCATGTGCTATTTTTCACTAGCAGTACATACAGTTTAAGACAGTTTACATTTCTAGTAAGTGTACACTGAAAGAAGTACAAAGACCAGTGTGGCTTATTATAAGAAGTATGTATATCTATGTGAGTAAAATAATGTACATTCTAGATTGGAGTTGTTTGGAGGAGAAGAAGAAAAGGTAGAGAGATTGTCAAGTGATACATGGGCAAACCCAAGTTGTCCTGAGATGAGATTTGAGTAGTTTTTTGAAGTTTGTGTTTGTTGTTGCGGAGGTTATATTAGTGGGGAGATTGTTCCATTTTTTGGCTTTGATGTGGGAATATAAGGCTTTACCTGCAGCGTTGTTAGCAGTTGTAATACTGAGGAGTGGTTTATTGGATGAGCCGAGAGGGTGACTGGAAGAGTGGGAGATTAATAGCTGCTTTAGGGCTGGAGTTTTTTCTGAGTAGTTACTGATGTTAAAGGCGCAAGTGAGTTGTTGGCAAGTTAGTAAGTGAGGAAATTTAAGCCATTGAATTTCTTTTAGTACTTGGCAGTGATGAGTTCTAAAGGGAGAATTGTTGGAAAATTTGGCAATTTTGTTGTAGCATGACTCTAACTTGTCCAGATCTGATTTTTTAGTATGGGCAGGATTGGTGCAGCATAAGTAAGTGTTGATAAGAGGCGATTTTGAGCTTGGGTGATTCTTGCTTTTGCTGTGAGATAGTTTTTGTGCCTGTAAAGAGTTCCCATTTTTTATGGACTTTCTGGATAGTTTGTGCTATGTGTAGATCAAATGATAGGTTGTAGTCTATTTCAACTCCTAGGAGTTTTGTGTGGGTGGATGGAGAGATGAGAGTGCCATTCCTAGATGAGATAGAGAAAATAGAGGGGGTAGATTTTGTTTTATTAGGGGTGAACAGGAGAAGTTTGGTTTTATTGGGGTTGAGAATGAGTTGGATGTCAGTGATCCAAGTTTCAACAGCAGAGAATGATTCTTGGGCTAGTTGTTTTTGGGTGTTTACAGATGGGGCTGCGCAGATGAGTGTAGAATCATCTGCATACTGAATTAGTGAGGCTTGCTTGGAGGAGGTGTATAGATTGTTTGTAAAGATAGAGAAGAGTAGTGGGCCTAATATTGAGCCTTGTGGTACTCCTATAGAGTTAGGGAGAGGAGGGGATAGTTCATTGTGCCATTGTACAGGTTGTCTGTCTGATAAGTAGCTTTTGAATCAGGCGATAGTAGGAGAAGTAAAGGATAGAGAGTGAAGAGCATCCAATAGTTTAGGGTGTGAGACCATGTCAAATGCTTTAGAGAGGTATAAAAAGGTAGCATATACATAGTTGTTGTTTCTATGATGATTAACCTGATTGGTGAAGGACAGAAGAGCAGTAGTTGTACTATGGTGAGGGTGGAATCCATGTTGGGTGGAGGAGAGAAGATTGTTTGTATTCAAGAATTGCATGACTTGTGAGCATATGCATTTCTTTAGGAGCTTAGATAAGGGGGAAATAATAGCTATAGGCAGATAGTTGGAAAAGTCATAGGCTTTACCACCTTTGTGAAGAGATATAATGCAGGATATTTTCCTTAGTTGTGGTACGTAAGCTTCCTGAATGGACCTGTTTATTAAGATTGATACTGGATATGATAGGGAGTCAGCTGCTATTTTTAGGAAGTTAGCAGGTATACTGTCTGCTGCAAGTGTGGTATGTTTTAGTTTGAGGAGGAGTTTTTTTAATTTTAGATGTAGGGACAGGTGAGAGAGAAGGATGGTTGGTTTGTAGACTGCTAGGAGGGCTCCCAACATTTGTGGCTAGTGTGTTATTAGTGTTCGTTAGTTGGTTGGACAGAGTTTGGATTGAGTTTATGAAATGACAGTTAAGCTGGGAAGCTATATCTTTGCTGTTAGTATAAGGGGTGGTAGGGGTGGGGGTAGCAATTGTGCCAGGTTTTAGTAGGGAGTTGATACTATGCCAACATTTTGGGGAATTTTTTGAGTGTTTTGGAGACCTAGGAAGTAGTTTTGTTTGTCTAGTTTAGTTTGTTTTTTGGCAAGATTCCTAAGTTGTTTATACTTTTGCTTGGTATGGTCGGAGTGTTCTTGTTTCCATTGTTTCCAGGCCTTGTCTCTGGTTTTTAGTAGGGCTCTTGTGTCCATACTTAACCATGTAGCATAGTTTGCTTTGGTTTTTATCTTTCTTATTGGTGCAATGGAATTTAGAACTAAGATAAACATATTTTTAAAATAGTCTACTGCCTGATCTAGGTGTAGGGTTCTTAGAGGCTGCCAGTTACATTGCAGTAGGATGTTGTTTAGGTTGTCTGGGGTTAAGTTACGATCATCCCTAATGTGTCTGTAGGTTATGAGTTTAAGAGTATTGGTTTGTTTCCTTAAGAGGAAGGTGGGGAGATGGTCACTGAGAACATCAGGTAAGCATCCGGTCTGATAGTGATGTTTGGGGCTATTTACTAGAGTCCAATCAATAATGGTTTGTTTATGGCTTTTTGACTTGAATTAGTTGGGTGAAACCATAGAGGTTAATTTGGTTAGTGGGGTTGCAGGCTTGTCAGTCAGTATAGAGGTCGCCTAATAAAATTGTTTCTTGAGGGGAGTTATGATTCAGCCATTGAAGGATTTCTTCTATGGCTGGAGAGTTATTTCCAGGAGGAATGTAGCAGCAAAGGGTGTTAATTTTTTATCTTTGTTTATTGGTAGGATAGTGCCTATGGTTTTGGCGTTTTGAAATGTTGGTAAAGGGGTATGAAATGACTGGAGGTTTATTTTGTTTTTGAATAGTATTGCAACTCCACCACCTTTCCTATTTTTTCTATCTAGCCTTAAGATGTTGTAACCTGGTGGTAGAATTTCATCGCTAGGGATATGTGGTTTCAGACAGGACTCAGTAATGGTTAGAATGTCAGGAGAGTAGTGAGTAATAAAAGCATATAGATCCTGGAGTTTATTGGAAATACTTGTAGCATTGATATTAATGATTAGAAGATCAGATTGAGCTCTATTGGGGAGGCTAGTGTCACCAGCGATAAGGAGTATTTTACTGAGTTTGAATATGTGTTTGATAGCATAGGTTAGGTTTGAGAGGGATTCATATACTGCTTTCTTATTGATAGTTGTAGATAGGTGGGTGTTAGGAGTGTGTAGCATAATACTAATGTTAAATAGTGTTGCACAGACTGTAAAATATATGTGGGAGTTGGTGTGTTTTACAGTATGTGTTGTGTGGAATGAGGTGCTGTCTACAGGTAAGCTAGTTTGTATGGATGTAATGTAGGACAGGGAAGTGAGGGCTAGTAGGAGCAAGGGTAACAGGATTTGCATTGTAGTTTTTTTTGGAAAGGTTCAAGTAGTGTTTGTTGCTGTGAGGTGGAGGTGGGGGTGTGGTGTGTAAATTATAGTATGGGTGTGGGGTTTAAGTAGGAGGTACTGAGAATTAGCTAGGACAGATGATTGGAGCAGGAAGTATGTCAAGTGACTATGGAGAAGTATAAGTTCAGGAGTAGTGAGGGTGGGTGGAATTTGGGGGTAGTGGAGCGGAGTGAGCCTGTAGGGTGAACGAAGCAGGTACAGACCCCCAGCAGAGGTGAGCACCAAAAAAGTATCAGTGAGTGGACATGAGGGCTGAACACTGATAGTGTTGTAGTGACTGTTGATATTCTGTAATTGAGCTAAGTAGATAGGTAAAAGTATAATGATGCACATAAGGTAGACTTGATCAGAGGAGTTGCTAGACCTGGAAAGGGTACTGATAAGATGGCTAACACCAAAATACCTTAATTATGTTATGTTTGGTACTGGATAGTTAGAGAAATAGTATGGAGGTTTGCTGCCACCTACTGGGGAAAATGGGGCATCCCTGCGAGTGTGCATGCTGTCGGAGCTCAGGTCAACCTCAACTAAATGGAGTTTAAGTACAAATTCTGTAATGCAGATAGGGGAATTGATTATCTTATTATTATAAATAATCACAGGAACTTACATGCACTTAATAGCACTGAGCACATTTTCTGGGAGAATAGGTCCACTGCTGTGCCATTTTCACCGGGCTGATTGCTTTCCTGGGTGGGAGGAAGTTTAGACCGTGCTGAATGCACTTAATATCACTGAGCACGTTTTCTGGGAGACTACGTCCACTGCTGTGCCGTTTTCACTGGGCTGATTGTTTTCCTGGGTGGGAGGGAGTTTAGACCATGCTGAATGCACTTAACAGCAATGAGCACATTTTCTGGGAGACTAGGTCCACTGCTGTGCCATTTTCACCAGGCTGATTGCTTTCCTGGGCGGGAGGGAGTTTAGACCGAGCTGACGGCGTGCACACAACACGTTGCGAGTGGAGTCCGTTCCAGTGGATGTATGGCCTTTTTTGCTATTTGGGGGTTGCTAATTCTTCTTCGAAAAATGAGGTCTTCCTTTAGTCTTCCTCTGTTCCATAACCTCAGCTGCTGATTTAATAATCTCTCCATCTTTGCATCCTCTCATTTTGAATCCATACAAAAGATTTTGTGAGGCTTCACAATAGACCTTATCTTGTTTACATAACTTAGTAGTTGTCCTTTCAATGTATTCTGATAAATATGCCCTGGGTGCATACTAGTACTGTACAACAAGTTGCTCTTCCAATATTCCTTTCAAAACATACTGCTGTTGATACTGCCATCTTCTCCAACATATAACACAACATCTAAAAAATATGTCTTAGACTTGGATGCCTTCATAGTACACTTAGGAATTGATGTAGTTTCTTCCAAATATGAAACACATTCTTTAAGTTGATCCACTGTGCCTCCCCATAACAGAAACACATCATCCACAAAGCGTTTATAGTATTTCATGTGTGTGTAGAATGGATTTTCGTTAAGAGCATATGTTTCTTCCTATTTCACAAACACAAGGTTGGAATAGCTATTTTCACTTGGGATGCCCATGGCTACTTCCCATTTCTGCCAATAAATAGCTTCATTGAACACAAATATATTATTCTCAAGTAATAATTCCAGGAGCATACATATCTGTATGACCACCTCATTATTATATTCATTTCTTTCATGCAACAAAGCTCTTACAGAGTCAATACCATAATCATTTTGAATGAAGGTAAATAGACTTTGTATATCCATAGTCACCATAGATGATTTATTTTATAGTCATATTTGCTCAGATGTTTGTAAAGGGAATTCAAAAAATGCTGAGTATCTTTCAAGACTAAAAAGCCTTACTCAATACGGTTTTGAATTTCTGTTCTATATAAATCAAAGCTGGTTCTGTGGCCCATCCTTTCCCTTCAACTATTGGGCACATGGGAGGGTTTTCCCTATTTTTGTGAATTTTTGGAAGACCATTGATGCAAAAAAAAAAAAAAATACTAAAGATCACATGGATCAGAGAAAAAGAGCAATGCTAACTTACTCTAGTGATGTTGGTCGAGCATGCGACATCATTAGAGAAAATTGGAAGATACTTACTACT
Source organism: Protopterus annectens (assembly GCF_019279795.1). Taxonomy (NCBI): domain Eukaryota; kingdom Metazoa; phylum Chordata; order Ceratodontiformes; family Protopteridae; genus Protopterus; species Protopterus annectens. The sequence continues at coordinate 1,400,163,255 of NC_056731.1, forward strand.
GATCAAGAAATCAAAGATACAGTGGAGGATAAACCATCCTTTTGCTTCAAGAACAGCAAGAATCTTAAACAACAATTATGTTATGGAAAAAGATCAAGTAACAGTAACAGATCTGACAGAGTTGGAACATTTCCATTCCGTCCATGTAAAGCATGCAGGCACATTTACAACTGTAATCAGTTTATACACTCTATTTCAAGTAAAACCTATATGCGGCATCTTTACACTGACTGTAAAACCAAAAATGTCTATTTTGTGATCTGTGCCTCATGTGACAGTTTCTACATGGCAAGATGAACATACAACTTAAAGAGAGGATCTTGCAGCACAATAGGGATAGTCATCTAGGAGACATTAAGAACACTTTGGCGAAGCACATAGTATCCCATCAAGGACACACTTTCAAATTTATGGCTCTTCAAATGATAACAGAAAACATTAGAGGAGGTGACACTGTGAACGCAACAGAGATCGCGGAAGTAAATTGGATAGCCAGCCTTCAGGCTGACAAATCACCAGGACTAAATGGCAACATTCCACTTAAACCTGCCCTAAAGGGGCGTAGATTATTTCAAAACCGATATCAGGCAATGGCCCTATAAACAATCAATGTTGGCTGTTATAACATTTTTAAATGCAAGCTAATCCCTAAATTTGCAAATAGAGGGGTGAGAGATGCTCCCATAATGTTAACTGGTCAACAATAGTTTACTTGACCAATGCTATGTTATTTGTGTTATGTTCTTAATTCATTACCTAACAGTACAGATTATCTTGGATTGGTATACAAGAATTTATTAGACCAATAACAACTGAACAATGGAACATACTTACTGATTCATTCTCAGCGAGTATGGACTGACATTCTGTTATTGCTTGGTCAATAGTAGTCTGTTTGACCAATAATATTTTACTTATGTCACATCTCTTATTGGCTATTCGGGTGTACAGAATGCCTTGGATTGGTTCACAACAATTTACCTGACCAATACTAGTTTGATAGTGGAACATATTCTTTCATTCGCTTTTAGTGAGCACAGACTGACTCCTGTCATTGATTGGACAAATAGTTGAATAATGGGACATGTCTTTTAATTACATTTTTATGATTATGAGCAGATTCTTGCCACTGGTTGGTTAGAATTATATTTAAATAGATGTCAATAATGTGTTTTTAATAGATCGGGTGAAGAGTTTTTAACTCAAAAGAGCTTTTCTCCATTCCGTTTTGTTTTTGTTTTTTATTAAAGTGTATGCTTCGGACCATGGTTGTCAGACTGTTCTTCATAGTGAAATTTAAACACTGAATAGGTCAATGAGACAAGAAACTTGATGAGTACTGCTCAGCTAAGCACAAACTAAATGCTCTAGTAATTAAAAAACCTGTCTAGACAGTAATACCACAAGAGTGTAACCACAAACCTTTGTCAAAGGGAAATTGGAAGTTGTTTAAATTTCTCATTAAGTATAAATCTGAAAAAAAATGAATGAAAGCTGAAAAATAAGAAGAGCATTTTGAAGTATGAACAGCTACAGGACCAAAATAGAGTCTGGTCAACAATATTTGTGAGAAACAACAAAAGAAGGAAAGTGGGCATTGAAGAAGTAAAAGAGAGAAGGGGAGGACAGCTTGGAAATATTATAGTGGACAAATTACAGAGAGTGCTGTAAAAGATATAGAAACAGGCACGTCTACATGGAATCCTTGTTTTGTGGCTTGATGCTGTTAGTTATGGTAGAAGAAGTTTTTAATGAGTGGCTGAGAGAAAACGTGAAAAAGAGAATTTTCCATTACTGCAGTTAACTTTGATTTGGGAAAAGGGTGAAGGAGAAGAGGTATCCATGGGAGACTACTTACATGTTTCTATGTTGATTATAAACCACCAGGTGACAAAGAAAGCAATAGAGGATGTCTGCTATAATGAAACAGTGAGCAATGACCGATTTGTTATTTTTAATTAAAGAAATCATGGAGAGGAAATTAAAAAAGAGAGAAAGTGCAATGATTACTTGTGACAGCATGGATGCTACAATCACTCTCATTTATTTTCCATATTATATATATGTTTTTTGAGAGAAGATAAATGATTTAATACAGACTGCATTTGGTGGTTGAGCTTATCGTTAACTGATATTTAGGAAATGAGTAATGAAGTGAGACACCAGTACCCATTACGTCCAGTTATATTCAGTTTAATGATGAATGCAGTAATTAGTACGATACGAAGGAAACAGCGGGTTAGAGTTGGTCTATGTGACAAAGAATTTTTCAACTAGACGTTTTTAGTTGTACAACTTGTGCTGATGATTATCAGTAGTTGTGAGAGAAAGAATGTATATTAAGTATGGTATAAGATGACCAAGGGTTTGTTAGAAAAGATGGGCCCGTGTTTAAATAAAAGTAAAGATAAGGGGCTAGGTGAATGAAAATGTGCTGAGGGATTTTTACAGAGAAGCAAATTAAGTTATTAGGTACACAGTACCAGGGATATAAAATAGCAATATAGAAGGAAAAAGACTGTAAAAAATGATAGATACAGTACATCTCTGAAAATCTCATTTAATGTCATGTAGAAATAACATTTATTTAGCAAAATCAGTTTTGTTGGAGTTTGTCAGTCATTATACTGCTGTATATCCAGTATCATAGTGTGTAGAGACTGTATTAATGAAGATTTTCTTTTCTGTATTTTGTTGTATACAATTAAACTCAATTAAAGATGTATTTTGTGGCAACTGGTTATGTCAATAAAGATGTGGCCATGGTTTAGTAAATAGGTAAAGGGAGTTTTATCTTCTGTATGGGGGTTGGATGCCCCCCCCCCCTTATCCAGGTCATTCATAGCTTGAAATTGAACATCACTATCCGCATCTGAAGTTTATGAAGCATACCTGGTATTCTGTATAATCTGGAAGAGAAAGAGTTTTACAAATGTGAGGTTTATCTGTTTATTTTTCCTAACTGGCTATGTGATATGTCCTAAAGCTATTATAAGCAAGATAAACCCTTCCAGAAGATTATTTATTAAATAGGAATGTTATTAGAAATTCATCAGGGTAAACTGAAAAGTTTTGAAAAAATCTTTATTTCATGTATATACAAGGAAAGTGATAGTATAAAAAGAAGTTAGGAGTACAAATGAAAAATAAGGAAGACAGACTCACTCACAAATTCATGGGGAGAGGATATGGAAGATGGTATATGTTTTATTAATGGTTACACACATTATATTAAGCAATTTTTTACTTGTGCGACCACTAATGCTGCATCTGGAAATAACTATGCTATTACAAAATCTATGCTACATTAGAAATACTGCCGGAATGTTTAAAACTAGAAATTTATATCATCTGCAGGACAGATTGTTATTCCTTATTTCAGCACTCAGATGAACATGTGGTCATGATGTAGTCATGGAAGCTTGATTGTTTAAAATGTGTAATTTTGTGTATAGCCCCAAACCTATGGCATGGTAACATTGACCAAAGGCTGTTACAAGAGGAAGTGAGACTGATTTTAAAGTATAATACTCCGCTATCTGGTGGTATGAATCAAGAGGTGCATTAGGGTATGTGCCGTGATGAATAATGTCTTGTAGATTGGTTAATTAGTTCAATGAATAACTCAATGAGACAATTTCATTATATGTTTTGGTGTCTAAGATTAATAAACAAATGATTAAATGACATCATTTTATGATACATATTGGAGTGTAAGATTGATCTGTTAACCCTTTTTGAGGGTATGTTGTGCTGAAATGCCAAGGGTTAGTGCAATAAAATTTGACTCAGTTCAGTTTTTTTATCCTGTCCCTCCTACAGAAACCTGTGCCTTTTATACTTCAAGGAGTTCTGCCACTTCAAGAATAGTGATTCTAGTACATTCTCCACTCTCTTACAAGATAAATGTAACTTTTTTTTTTTTTTTGCTTTAGAAAGCCTGTCATTGCAAGGATGATGGGCAGGAAGGACATTATATCACCAATGCAACATTGACTACTGCTGGTTTATGTTTCTCTGACATGACACAATAGGTAAAAGGATCCCTAAATGGAAATAAGGTTCTGACTGTTGTTTGAGACACTGCTGGGGAAGCTGCTCCACTGCACATCTTTGTTATATACACACACACACACACCGTTAGTATTATACCACTACAGCCACTGAAAACCACACAAGCAATCACATGTGGCTCAGCTTGTAGTCTATATAACAGGATTCTTCTAGCACTATCTAATCTGACAGACTGTACAACATAACTCAAGTCCCTCCTCAAACTCATCTTCTCATACCCAAACTCCATCCTTCTTAAATAAATTATGATGCACATTAAACATTGATCCTTATCCTGCCACTCTCCCTTCTCCTCTTTTTACTACACCTTACTGACACCATTCCCACCTGTCCATCACTCTATGTTAACAGCAAAAGCAACTCAAAAGTAGAAATGATCATGAGCACCTCCTTACCTCTTAAGAAGTATACACCTTTTCTTACATATGTAGCTAGAAGGCAAAGCATTCTTCAAATCTACTACTTCCATAACTTAAATAATCATGCTTCTTATTTCAAAATGTTTCTTGTCAAACTAAGTCATCTACTGAAAACACAAAGACACTGGAACACAGGTGTGACGTTAAGACACTTACAGCTAAATCTGGCACAAGCAGGTGATATTCATCCCAGTCTGGGTCCTAGCCGTACAACCTGTTCTCTCCTCTATCCCAAACAACAAAGAAAAATTACTTAAAACTGTCTAGTTATTAATCCATACAGCCTGAACAAGAAATGGTTCACCCTTGAAGCCTGGCTAACTATAGAACAGCTACACATTCTGACAGTCACAGAAACCTGGCTGAAAGATGAATATTTGTTTATTACACTTCATAAAGAATAACTATAAAATGATTACAGACAACCAGCCCAGGTGTAGGCCAAGAGGAGGATCAATGTTTTTAATCAAATCACAGCCATTAATTTCTGTTATGAATTATAAAAGAGCCACTGAAACTAATGGCATAGATCCTAATGGGGGACAATGTCATATCACCATGTGGGGGGGAGGCATTCCAGCCTACATATCTGCATTATATACATTCCTCTTCCTTCAACTAAAACAGAAATTCTGGAAAAGGTCTTCTTGAACAATATTCCAAAGCCTGCATCATATTAAGATTCTTCAGCATAAATGCTACTGGTCCTCAAGCCTCAAACCTGATCAAAATACTGTGCAGGTTCAGTCTAGAGCAACTTATCAAAACTCCTACTATATCTAATACCTCCTCTGCTAAAAGGCTACATAGAACTATTCATCATTAACATCCAGCACAAATGCTTGTACTTTAATGTACTGTATAATAGTATTAGTGACCCCTGCCCAGTTATATTCACTTAATCCTTTAAAATGAAAAAGGCTCTCCCGAAAATCATTATAAGTAGACACTTTCCTCAAAGGAAACAAGCAGATCTAATCCACTATTTAAACTCCATTGACTGGTGACCACTCTATGTACAAACTAACGCTAGAACTACTCTAAATTTATTATTTGATATATTAACACCCATTCAGATATTCTTTATCCCTTTACACAAATAACATTAAAAGAAACTACTCCCCAAGGCTAACTGAAAGCATTTACAAAATGATGAAACAAAAGAACAGGACATGGAAATCATGGTAACAGGACCCATTAAATACCCAATTACAGGAGGCTTATGTCACACATAGAAATGCATCTGGAATTGCCACCAATAGCTCTAAATCAAACTACCTTCACCAAAACAAGACTCTCTTGCCCATAACCCTAAATATTTTTTGAGGGAACCCAAATAACTCACTGATCACCCTTCGCCACATAAATGCCCCAAGTCTTCTCCCAATACCTCTACCATTTTTGCCACTGAATATAAACTCCATCTACTTATCACCAGAAAGGAAATTACAAGCAATTTCTCAAACTCATATTCAACTAACACTCATGCCATAGATAACCCTACATCTCAACTTTACCGCCAAATTGTATACACTGCTACCTTTTACTACTCTACAACAACTGTAAAAGTAACCAAAAACCTCCTCACAAAACTCAATAAATCATGCATTAAATTTTAGTAAACTCCATATTTATTTCCTTAAACTAGCAGCAAGAAAAAAATAGCTAAGCCATTAACACATACATATCTTTTACCTATCACTAACCTCTGGTAGTGTACCACCTGCATTCAAACGCATGGTCATTATTCCAAAAACTTTGGCTTCTGCCTCCATAAAAAGACTACATGCCCATCTCAAATCCCCATCTTATTACTAAAACATTCAAGAAAATACTGTATAAGCAACTCCTTAAACACATTAATAGCTACAGCCTACTCTGTGAACAACATGGCTTCCTTAATGCATTTGTTATTAACTACAGCCCTGTGTATTGCAACAGATACAATTTACAGCAACATTAATGACAGCCTCTTGACCACTGGTGTCTGCACTGATATGCCTACGACCTTTCAGACAGTTGATCACAATCTCTTATGCCATAAATTAGCAAGGCTCAAATTTGGAGACAATGCAGTTACCGAGATCACACATTACTTAAAGAATAGATCCTTTCAGGTACTTTCTAATAATTCACTCTCTGACTTTAATACACTAAAAGTACCACAAGGATATTTGCTTGGCCCTCTACTTTTCTTGCTATTCATAAACATCACCTTGCCAGTCATAATCTAATCATGTATGCAGATGATATTCTACCAATTGAAAGCTGTAAAATAGAGTTCAACCTTCAGAAAAAAATACAAGATAAACTCTCACAACTTTGTTCACAGGCAACTGACAAGTTCTTAATTAAGGCCAATAAAACTAATTTATGCCATTAAAAAGGACTGCCAGTAATGTGACTGAAGAAAGAAAATTGCCACAACCTTATTTAACGTGTTTTCGTCCATTTTAATGATCATGAACTTCATCAGAAATGCCATCCATACATTTTAAATCATTTAAATAATAAATGAACTATCTCATGTGATCTAAAAGACCAATGAAATGCATAAAACACTTGATATGCTTGCTAAATGCAATACTTATAAAAATTAATTGCCTTTTTTAAAAAAGCACACTAAAAACATCCCCATTAGAATATTTTGTACAAAACTATACAATTTTACTTAAAGCACATAGAAAAAATATATGTATGTATGTAGTGAATAAGTACACACTTAATTATAACCTTTGTGCTTGTAAAAAGCATTTTATATTAATCATGTCATTCAGTCCAGGAAGCTGGTCTGCATTAAACAGAATCTGCCACAGGGTCTCTTTACACTCTAAAATTACTTTAAAGTTCCCAGTAAATATGTCATCATTGACTTTCTCTAACACAAAAAATGAAAACTTTTTGTAATTTAAGCAAGTGGTAACATGCTTGGCCAAAGCATTTGACATATCCTTTTTCCGTATAGCTAAAATGTGTTCATATATACACTTAAGTGCTCTTATAGTTTTCCCTATATAAAAATGTTCACAGGAAAATCACATAGCTACATAAACCACATTTTTGGTCTTACAAGTGTAGTGTCCTCTACTATGAATAATCTTATTTGCATGCTTGAAAAACACTGTGTTGGTACCTGAAATGTGCCTACATTGTTTGCAAGTTCCACAAGAGAACATACCAAAATTGGAACTAGTCTGAACATCATTGTACTCACAGGTACCTCTCTCTAAAATGATCTTGATGTTAACCATCTTTTTATACGTAAAAAGTGGAAACTTACCAATGACAGTACACAAATCAGTGTTACCCAACACTACTTTCCAATTATTCCAAATAATCTTTCTAATAATTACCATCTCATTAGAAACTGGAATAGGAAAAGCCAACCTATAACTACTAGAAACATTGTCCACAACATTACAAACTAATATCATGCCATTCTCCACCTTCCAGTGAATTACCATCCCTAAATCAATTTATTATTAAAGATAATAAAAATAATCACATTCCTGAACATCTCTGAACAAACATATCTAGGTCTGATCCTTGATCTTTCAATAAACCTCAAGACTCAGACAGACTCAATCACCAGCAAAGTTTAATCCCAACTTAAACATTGCTATAGGATCTCAGACCTTTTCAGTCTCTTTGCTAGGACTACAATTGAAAGAAATGTCTTGATTCCAAAACTTAAATATGGCCTACCAATTCTTTATCTCCATTCTGCCTGCAACACAGAAAACCTACAAAAGATGGAAAATAAAATTGGCAGGTTTATCCCACAGGTAGATATGCATACACATCACTAGTGTATTATGAAAAAATCCATTTAGCTACCTATGTCCAACCATGCCACTCTCCTTTTTGCCCCCTCCTTTTCAAAATCCTAAACTTAAGTTACTGCCCTCCTTTATGCTGCAAACTACCCATGAGGGAACCAAATTACTCCCTGAAGCATACCAACGAATACATTGACACCTTAATGAAACCTCCCTTCAAAAGTGTAATAGGTTAACGGGCTTTCTCTAGGATTGCTCCTGCCACCTAGAATCACCAACACTCACAAGTAAAAAATCCCCAGTATTTATTGACATTCAAAAAAGCTTAAATAATCACCTTCAAAATGAAGCTGTGTGCCGTTGCCTTTGTGACACTGGTTAAATTAACTTACATTCTTCTCTCTTTCCAACTTGTGAAAAGGGACCCTTCCAACTCTTTCATTGTAATGAAAGTCCAGTTTTGTAACATTAAATACACGTTGCTTATACTTGCCATACTTTACTTGTACCAGATCTTGTTCTTGTTATATACTATAGTCATCAATTGCCTGTTTTCAATATTTAAACATTTATAACTGTATATATTTGTATATCATACTGTCTTATTAATAATGTCTATACTTTGTATGTTATTATTTTGTACATCGTTTTATTTTTCCTTCTGGGTCATGGCAGAAAAGGGTCTCATGACCACCTCATCCACCCAGTTATCAAAAGACTAAATAACTACAAATAAATAATGAAGTTAGAAAGTTTCTAGAATAACAATTTTGCCTTAATATGCATTTTCTATAGGCTATGAAGTCTGAAACGTTAATCTCTTTTATTATGCAATGATTTCAATACTCAATGACTTGAAAGAAAACCAAACATTTTATGAGGAACACCCCCAAAAAATGAGACATAAATCTGGACATTCTGCAATTCTAGACAGTTCAGATGTATGAACTCAAGCAGTACAAAAATGGGGTCTATATTATATACTCGAAGTTTTATAACTGCGAATACCATATGATCGACACCATATGGTCGAAGTTATAAAACTTTAAATATATAAAACAAATAAAATAAAAGAACAAACCCTAAACTAAGGGTTGTAAGCAGGAGGGCAAGCCCCCTGCACCCTCCCACACCTCGCTCTTTAAATATACCAACTCTGAGACCACACTATAATGCGGTAAAGGGAAGATTTCCCTTTACTGCACTGTAGTACAATCTCGGAGTTGGTATATTTAAAGAGCGGGGGGTGGGGGTGCAGCCCCCCCATATGTGGGGTGAAGGGGGGCTTGACTCTCTGCTTTAACCCATTAGGTTACTTTTTTTTTGTTTCGTGTTTTTTTTTTTTTCACTGTTCAAAGTTTTATAACTTCGATCATATGGTATTTGAAGTTATAAAACTTCGTTCATATAATATAGACCCCAAAAATGCAGGATAACGTTACTAAGTTTGAGGGCTAGTTTACCAATAATGACATCATCTTCATCCTTAGCAATCAAAGCCTGCACTGTTTGGCTTTCCTGTCAACTCGGCTGATTGCTGTTACCACCTAAAGACTACCCATTACTGAAATGGCCCCCCTGAGGTAGAGGAATAATTCAAGGATCTCAGATTCTGTCAGGACCAAGGACAGGTATTTATTGTTTATGTAGGAAAACATTGTGTTTAAACGATGTTGATAGGGTCTCCTCATTCACTCTGTTTTTTTAGTCCATTCCTTTCCACCAAGCCACAGTTTAAGGAAATGAGCATAGTTGCACTTCTCCCCTCTTGGTGTCTTTACTTTTCCTAGGTGGTCTCAATCTGCCCTTCTATGTTGTCAGCCTATGGCATAACCATCTTTGCTCTGAAGTAAGGTTTCTAAAGATTCCCTTTCTAGGTCTGTCTAATCATATCATCCTTCATTATGTAAACAGAGATCACAGATTCTCCTCATGCACTTAGCTAGAAAAAAATTAGGTTAAAGGGTATTTTGAGATATGTTAGTGGCTAAAATCTAGAATTCTTTTTTTTTTCTTGCTTGTGTATACATCTTGCGTCAGGTTCATGACCTACAGTTAGGAATCTAAATGTGTTAATATTCAGACAAAGTCATTTAGGGCCCTGCTGTAGCTTTGAATTCCATACAACCTTCTTCATATTGTATTTTTTCTCACTGCAACTAGGAATTAAACAAATACACAAATATGCAAAAAAAAACCTTTAGTGTTACGTATTAAACTATTATGCTGTAAGAATGAGCAAACCTAACATTTTCAAGACTGTTATTCTTGCAGCAGAGAAAACAAAGCTAACACAGGTGTATTATGTATAATGTGGTGTTAGTGCACTGATCAGACACATTTTAAATCTAATAATTGGCAAAATTTACTGCATGGAGAGCATCAGACTCCTTTATATACTAATGGGGTCATAGTACATATAATGTAAAAGTCAGACTGTGAGAAATCAATTATATCCAATGTGGCTAATTTAGAAAACAAAACTATGGAACAGAGAAAGAAATGAGACTATGGTCAGAATTCTTCCATTTAAATATGGCAGTGAAAACTTGTAAAAGAAAATAAAAATGTGAGATGACACTGCATTACAATTAGAAGTGTCTGAAAAATATCTGGAACTGGAAATAAAAAGTGGCAACCAATACCAAAATGTATTTAAGAGAGATAATGTGAGAAATGTAGCTCAGTGGGCATCAAATGTGCATTAAAATGGTCTGGTAGGACAAGGAAAAAATAATCGATGCTACACAGTAGTGCTGCTGTGAAAAAAAACACTAAAAGAGTGCAGTGATAAAGGAATTAATAAAAATTAAATTACACACACAAAGTGCATGTGCAATTATAACAATTAAGATTTATCCAGATATATTATTCTACAAAGGAAAAGTCAGCTAAGTATTGCAGCAGCATGCATATAAATTACTGAGTTAGCCTCTCTATTTAGGATATAGAGGGACTCTCTTGACACAAATATATTACATTCCATAACCTGTTTCTCCTGATTATTAACCTTGAGAGCAGCAGCCTATAAATCATCAGGAAAACAGCTTAAATACATCATTTTTCAAAAGGTGCATGATTATAATCATTTCCTACATTGGGGTATGCAGACATGAAAAATTCATTTAGTAACTTGGCATTATAAAACAAAATGTAATGAATTTTCAGAGAAACATAGATCATGTTCAAATGAGAAAGTTGCACATTTTAGCATATCTTCTTTGGGTAACTGCTTTCTTTTTCTCTTGATAGGAAGACAGGATGTTCTGAAACAGATGTGTTTTATTATGGTCCATCTGATTTGGAAATAGCTCTAAATTATGTGCAGTATTATCTTGTCACCTTTATTTTAAAACAATATACAGTAACACCATCCTTTGCTCTCACTTCGCTTTCATGTCTATTACACTGTGATGTAAATGGCTAGCTCTAGAAGCAGGTGTATTTATAGGCTCTATATATTATGAAACTTTGGATTATGAAACTTTGGATAATCACCCAAGGGTTTCTGAACTTATGAAGTTTGCTTTTGTTGACACCATTATGCAGAAAGACACTGGCTATCATAAGGCAGGGTCTGGAGAAGCTCCAGACCCAAATTTCAAATCTCATGGTATTGATATTAATCTGTAAATCCTGATATAGGTTCATAGATTAGTACTAGGCTAATTGCCCTTATGGGCCATTTTAAGCCAAGCCAATTACCCCCAGTGAGAATCAAACCCTGTACCTTGTGTCTGTAAGATAAACACCTTAACCATTATGCCAACCTCATATGTGAAAGGGTTTTCAATAACAGTAGCTAGTTGTACAGTGTGGTAGCTAACATTAGTGGACATTAAAGGTAAAGGCACAGAACGTCTAATGACCCTGACATGTTAGAGGGTTTTCAATAACAGTAGCTAGTTGTACAGTGTGGTAGCTAACATTAGTAGACATTAAAGGTAAAGGCACAGACCTTCTAATGGCAGACAGAAACGGACTGACATCTAATCAGTCCATTTCCATAGATAATAGACAAGCTGCAGATGTTTCATAACTAATGTCTTTTTTCACAGGCTTGTCCCATGGATTCATGACCTGTTTAACAACATAACAGCACTATATTCCTGCCATTCTACACTGTACCTTCAAATACTACCCCCTTTTTATCATCCATCTGTCTTTTTTGAAAGGAGCTATGATCATGGAGTTTTGATTTACATGAGGTACCCAGAAATCTCTGTCTTCCTCATTCTCTCTTTTCTCAGGACTGTGCATACTAAGTTACTCTATTATGCTTTCATATGGTTTATGGTGCAAAATGTATATCATATGCACACACTCTAGCTCATCTGTTTCCTTGCAAAGATGGGTTCCCCATAAATGCACAACATTCTGTGATCTTGCTGTCTGTAAGAATGATAAGAGCTTCTTCTTTTCTGCTGGGGATGTCACTTTGTCTACGCTTTTTATCTCACTAGTCTTCCTTATTGTTTTCTTCACATTGCTTATATACATTGAAGTCATCTGAGATGTGTTCCCCCCAAACATTATGCTGATTTTTTTTTTTTGGGGGGGGGGGATTATTTAAGCTGCCACCTTTTACATCATTGTTCCACCCAAATTCTTTTTCATCATTTTTGTGCCTTCCTGTATATTTGTCCTGATGCATCTTTCACGTGTGTGTGTGTGTGCACACGCATTATCAGCAAACACACAGAGTTATCATTCTAAACTTCTGAAAAAGTAACTTATGAAGATTTAGAACAGACTTGATGACAGTGTTCTCAACTGTGCAAAATCTCTTGCAAAAACTGTTACCCACACAGTCCCCTACAGATGACTGAAATAGTTTGGCAAAACAAAATTCACTGAATATGCTCTGCTAAACAATATTTGATGAAAAGGTTTTCAGAGTGAAGGTAACCACCCTAATTTATTCCCCCTAAATAAATAAATCCCATTGCATATAGTAGCAGCTTGAGATACTTCTTTATTTATTTATTTGACCTTTTTGTAGCAGGCAAACAGTTGTCACTAGTGTCTGTCCAGAGTCTCAGACACTAGTAGTCATATGACTCCCTAATCCTAAGCTTATGTTTCCCCATAGTGTGGAATCTCCCAGTGAAGTGTTCATAGTTGCAACCCTAGGTATTTTTGTTTTATGTCTTACCCATTCCCTGCTCTCAAGGGCAACAAGCAATGACATAAAGCCATTAAGGCCAAAAACTTTGTGTATATTCTAGCATTTGTAAAATAGATTGAATACTTTGATGTCTGATTTACTAAAACAGATTTGGTGAACTGTATTTCACCAACTCGCTCATTAATAATTTTTCATACTTCACCTTATCCTCTCTGCTGTATGTCCACGCTACCATATTAGGACTTCTAAGGCTGCCAAATTTATTCACAAACATTTTACATGATACCATGTGAAATAACTTGCTAAAATCAAAGTAGTTCACAGTAATCCTATGGTCTACTATACTATCACCCAATCGAATAATGTCAGAAGTTTTATTTTAATTGACCTTTCTTCTGTAAATCCATCCTCATCTCTGTTCATGTGACCCATTCAGTTCCATGTATTCTGCAGTTATTTCCTTCATGGCAATTACATCATTATCTTGACAAATGAAGTCAAACTGTTAATTCAGTAGATTACAGTCTTTGCCTTGATCTCGCATATGTCCATTCCTAGTAAATCTACAAAAAAATGATCAGTAGCAGGGGTCAGATCAACATATTCCAAAACAGCAAATAAACTAGAACAAAGGGTTAGCTTACACCGAAGATGATGGGAGTTTAATATTCAAATAATCTAAAAAATGATATCAACAAGCACTTTCACACTTACTCCTTGAGTGTGAAAGCGCTTGTTGATATCATTTTTATGCCATTTGGATATTAAACTGCTATCATCTTTGGTGTAAGCTAACCTTTTGTTCTAGTTTATATCCATTCCTAATGTTCAGTTGCATTACTGATCTCCTCCCATGATTTTATAAAATGGTATCCATTAATGAGTTCCCGCTCAGTTCTAGAAGAATTCAGGACAGAATTCTATCTAGACCCACTGTTTTGTCTGGTTTTAGAAACACTAAAACCTTAAAAAAGCTCTTCTCTAAAAGGTCTCCAGTACAGAAATCTCCTCATTTACTTTTAAAATTCTTTTTTTCCATGCACATATATTTCTCACAAATATCTGCTGCTTGTGTGATGACAGTTTGCTGAATTGCATTTGTTCTTCAAGAAACTTGTTATACTTGTTTTCTAGTGCTTTCCTGATGCAGTATGTCATTATCCAGAAACAAAAGATTAGCTTGACTTAAATGGTTAAAAAGACTGCTTAGGTCACCACTTATCAAATGATTGCTATTTCAGATCCTATACATATCTCCATTAGAGAACACCAGGTCCAAATCTGCTTTAATCATGTAGAGTTTTGTACTAGATGTCAGGGGCCTGCACTTTATTGTGAACCAAGCTTGCTGTTGGATACAGCTACACAAAATTCTCCAGTAAAAATATGATATATTAAGGTCACATGTGGACAATGCCCAACCTTTCATTGCTATGGTAAAGATAGCTACTATTATTATTTCCTACCATGAAACAGGAGTTCAGTATACAACCCCTATGCATACTTTCATTCCCAGTCCATGCTGTTACTCCCAACACACACCTATTCTCTCTCCTACTTGTTTACTCATGATTAGGCTATGTCTCATCGTGTTCCATCCCTTTGTCTTTGCTATATTTATCCTACTGTGTTGATATCTCAATCATGGTTTTCTATGAACATTTTTTTATTACTGCCACAGTATCAAGATATTGCTCTTCTATCTAAACATGCAGTTTGGGTACATTTGTCTAACCCACAGGAGCTGACATACATTAGCTGCCATTTTTCTCAGATCCTGCACATTTTACTTTATTCTAATATAAACTTCTTTGCCTCTCCCCATACCCATTTACTATTTTGTTCTTGTTATGTGTTTTACACTATTGGACTTTAGATGTTTAACTCTGCTGATGTTATGAATTGTGAGGCCAGGACTCTGCAATGTTTTTCCATGACAATTTATTCAATTAATTTAACTTGCATGTTGATGAAATGTTTAAACCTCTTTCTTAGAATCCTGGTACCCTCCCTCACAGAAAGATAAGAGCCATCATAGTAGTACAGGCCTATATGAATTCAAATAAATCTTCATTTCTCAGTGGAGTTAAAAATACTGAGCCATGCAGTATTCGACTATTTGTCGAATCCAGTTAATTGGAGGATATTGTATAGCCTCACTCACACCACAAAGTCAGTACCTCTGAAAGTGCTCTTGTATGTTTCACTTATCAATGGGCCTCCTTAGTCTTTCAAGGTCTTCATGCACTGTGCTAATTGTTTTCTTAACCAGGCCCTTTTTCCTTCACAGGTAAGGTATCTACCATCCTACCTATGAAACTATACATCTAGTGCTTAAAAATTGTCCCTGAACCACCTAGTAACTGCACCACACACTCACCTTGCCACCCTGACTGTTCCATCCCCTACACCTACCCATTTAATAATGGACTCCCCTACCAGGACCTGTTTCTTTGGGTCTCTTTTCAGATACCCGAATCATTACTCACCATCTTGCAGTGATGTCTCTAATGAGGTACAGATTAATGTTCTAAGAGCAAAAGAATTGTGGATACATGCAGATGAAAGGCCATGCTTTTGTTCCACTGCCATCATCCCCTTAATTATAGCTGTGATCCAAATGTGTCTCTGGCTAAGCAATCCCTAGGAAATCACTGGTAGTTCTTTTGGTCCCTGGGAGAAAAAGGATATAAAAGAGTTACCAAACACCATGGCTAACTATACCAGAAATTAGCAGTTTCTAGTCTTAGCTCTGTAAAAGAAGCCTACAAATGGGGAAGAAGTTGTCTTTATAGCAATTGCATTTACAGCTGTTTGTAAAAATGTTTCTATAGTCTCCATTAGCTCACTCATTTTTTTCATTCTATTCTGTTTGGTACATCTCATTAATTAGAATAAAAATAGAATCTTTGCAAAAATCTTTCAAAATTCTGAAACTATTCCAGACAGTAGTTCAGATACCTAATCCTGCTGCCCCTTTCAGGGAAGATGTGCTGACAGGATCAGATCAGAGGTCTGTCCAGCTAAAATTAATAGAGCATTAGATCAAGGCAGTGTGCACATTGTATTACACTGTGCTGGGAGTTATAAAATCCCATTCAGTCAGTGGACAGATAGAAAAGTGCAACTGGGATTAACACTACATAATTCCTGCATCAACCCTAATTGTGTAGCTCATAGTTACATATTTTTAATAGCTGTGCAGGCTTTTTAGGCCATTAAAGTGCAGACTCGACCTAGATTCTTCTAAAAAAAAAATAAACCACACAACTAGACAAATGTTTATGTAACTTTTAGCATAGGATCATAGGTGGTTACTACTAGACTAATGGCCCTAGGACCCCTACAAGCCTAGCCAAGTTAACCCTTGTTCTCAAGAGTGTCTGTTACAGGTAGACACTAAATTAGCACCTATTACCCATATCTAAGAGGGACACAGGTGGAATCCCTGGGGCAAATTTATGGTTTCCCATCCAATCATCAAAATTATGCTTAAATAGGGTCAACAAGGGGCTCTGCTTAACATGGATTGGAAGTCTGTTCCAGAGATGAGGTAACCTGTGTGAGATAAATCTGTCCCTTCAGCAAGTTCTATTGATGTCACATACCAGGTTAAGGTCTCATGAACATGTGATGCATGTAATGTTTGACTTGTGAATGTGTAGTATTTCCATTAAGGAAGGGTCAGATATTGCCTTATATGTAAGGTACAGGTCACCTCTGAGTAGTCTGTATGACACAGAGTAAAGAGACAGTGATTTCATTCTTTCTACATATAACGTGCTGGAGACCTCGAATTTTCTCTATAAGAAACCTTTGCGGTCTCTCCAATTGCTGTAGGTGCTTAGAAAGGTACATACCAAAAGCAGCATTATACTCTATTATTGGCCTGATGAGGGAAAAGTACAAGGGGGTTATAACCTCCTCTTTTCTGGAGGCAGTGCCCTTACTTATGAGATGAGCAACATAGAATGCCCTTCTTACTACTGTGGAGACACGGTGATCAAAAGTAATGTTGCTATCAACCTGCATGCCCAGGTCTCTCACCAGTGATTGCATGCTTAAGATATTGCTATTTATGGAGGAGTTTGCAGGAATATCACCCTTGCCAAAGGAGATGATAATGCATTTTTTTGCATTGAGTGCAAGTCCATGACTTTGGCACCAATCATTAGTCTATGTAAGTCCTTTTTGCAGGATATTGACATTGTTAGGGGACTGAATGACTGCTCTTAGTTTGCAGTCATCATCAAATTTTGTCAGCCACAGTCCTTTAGTTTTTGCCTGTACTTCAGAGAAGCATATTCTGAACAGTAGGGGCCCCAGAACAGATCCCTGTGGTACACCACTGTTTACTCGTCTGCTGGAGGAGATAGAGTCTCCTATTTTGACTGTATGAGTTCTATTGGTGAGCCAGTTTGCAACTCAGCTGACAATATATGGGTTGATACCTAGCTGGGTGAGTTTATCAATAATGCCTGAGTGGGTGTTGGTGTCAAATGCCTTGGCTAAGTCCAAGTAGGTGGTATGCCTAGTTTTACCTTTGTCAAGGGCTTTGGCGACTGTCTTGAAGAATTCCACCAAGTTTAGCAGGCATGATCTTCCTTTGATGAAGCCACACTGGGTAGGGTCGAGTGTTTGTAGATTAACTATATCTTATTGATAAGGTCCATGATGATATGCTCCATGATCTTGCAGATAAGGCTAGTTATGCATATGGGTCTATAATTCTCAGAGTCCATGGATGCACACCCCTTTACGCAAAGGGATGACAGTGGCCATTCTCCATTCAGCAGGGATGAAACCCGTGCTAAGGCTGAGGTTGAACAAGGTACCCAGCAGTGTTGCTAAGTCCTGTTTTAATCCTTTGAGAACGCAGCCTGAGATGTAGTCTGGTCCCATTGAGGCTATGTTTTTAGCCTTGGAGAGGACATTTAAGACTTGCTCCTTGGAGATACTAAGTTGGGAACAGGTGGTAGGAATGCCTTGTGTTACATGTAGCGGGGACAGGGGAGTGATGTTTGCACTCAACCTGTCTACCAGCAGGCTGGATCGATCTACCGGTTCTGTATATGTAGTACCATCAACTACAGGTTCTCCACAAATTTGGGGTTTTCCTTTAAGGTTTTGGATGTAGCTAAAGAACACCTTATGCCTTTCCTTAGCTAGGGATGCTAATTTGGATTCATAAGAAGCTTTAGAGGACTTTACAAGATGTCTTATTTGCCTATTTAAGTTGAGGAGGGAGTGCTTTCAGGTGGGAAACCATAACTTCCTATTCTTAGACAGAAATCTCTTCCTCTTATTGTATAGCCTGTTAAAAGCTGATGTCCTCCACGTAGGTTTGTTCTTCCTTAAGGATTTTGCTTTGGTCCTAATAGGTATGGCAGAGTTAATACAATTGTATAAATGCTCATCTAAATCATTAGTGTATATCCTAGCATTATGTATATCTAATTGCACGTAATCATGTTTTTTGTGTCCACAGAGTGATGTTTATCACTGTTATAAACAGGTTTAAAAGGAAACATTTAAAATACCAGTTTTAAGTTACAGTACTTTGAAAACCATCAGAGCTGCCACTGTTTTTGCTTGCTTGATGCACGTGAACCATTTTTAAGTACACAAATGTCATTTATTCTAGTGCTGGGCTTTTTAAGAGAGCAATATGTGAAAAATTGCTTATTGAATGGTGTAAGGAAATATTATTATGTGTCCTTCCCAAAGTACATCAGGATTTATATAATCCATTGGGTTAACCGGTTACTTCTGGAATGGGCACTTTTTCAAGATCTGTGGATGCTTTATTAGATGAAATTTTAAAGCTTCATCTTAAGAGTGTTGTTTCTTATGTAAGAATAGCAATGACCTATTCAAAATATTATGAAGGTTAAATGTCAGGAAGAAATGCATTGGGTTCCATTACAGACAGACAGTCTGCATTCTAGTATTCAACAACACGAGTTATTAAGGTTGTGGTGCTCTTTTTAGGAACAGGTCTAGAACAAGTTTATTTTGCCACTGTCGCACTACTGAACAATTCATTGTTTCGGTTTATGGGAAGTACTATTAATAACAGATTTTTGGGCTCTGTCACTCTGAACCTTCCTTACATAAAATATATACAATTGTGACTGCCCATTAAAATATGTTACCATGCATGGAATCAGACTGACCATCTCTTACATACAACAGACACAAAAACATAACCATAATATTCTTCTAGTACTACACTGAGCTTCTTGGTGGTCTTCCTGGCAATAAGCTTAGTAAGAGCCTATGAACTATGAACCTAAGATACTATGCACTTAGAATCAGAACCATATATTCATTGATCCCACATAAAATGAATAACAAATAGTTTATGGGCTGTATTCAATAAACCTTATATGACTCGATCACTCTGTGTTCTCAGCATGGCAGGACGCATGCACAATGGTGCGCCAATTTGTATTCAGTAAACAGATCTACATGACATATAGAACCACACAAACCTGGTACACATTGTGCCATGCTAATTTGTGCATAATCAACTGAATTATATGCTAATCGAAGTTGGCAGAGCTATTCACCAAGTTATAAAGGAATTGTGTACATTCTGTGCTGCCATATGCCCTGCACTCCAAAACCTTTTGGAATACAGTCACAGAAACTAAGCAGGAAAAAAACAATGTTAGGGGGCTGCTGCTCTTCTTCATGTGTATGTGCAACAGGCTCAGCTCCATGCTACTGCTGCTGCTGCTAATAGACCCTGGGCAAGGAGGAGAAGGGTATTTAGACCCTGTTTAATTTTTCATGGTCTGCATGAAGTGGAAATAGTAGCGAGCTAAAGGATGGATAGACACACTCCAGGAAATATGCAACCTCTACTGTTCTTACCTGAGACTAAGGGCAAATCGAGGGGAACCAAAACCTGTGGAGACCAAGGTATATATAGCACTTAGAATACAGTAACCTTTCAGAGATCCACAGGGGTCATTTTGGGGGTGTCACAGGCATCAGCATCCAGGATTCTACACCAGTTCCTGAATGCCATGCTACAGCATGCCAGTGATTATATATATTTTTCCCTATACCCCTGAGGACAGATCTAGAACTATGCAGGAGTCCTAACCCATAGCACATTTCCCTGAAATCTGGGGTGCAATATCCTTTACCACATTGATATCAAATCACCACCTTTGAAACAGAAAAGGGTCTACATCAACAAAAATGAGTTCCACTCCCTTAACTGTCAGGTCATGTGTACTGCTAGGGGAATCAACCTGAATGTGTGTGCTGGCAACCCCAGCAGGAACACCATGGGGTAGGGGTATGCATTTCACCACCACTAGCAGGGTCACAACATCCACATGCAGGTGAGGAGTCAAGGGAACACCCAACTGCTGTGGGTGTAGTAGACATAGGCATGCAAAATATGCCCTTCCCTGGCCAAAAGACAATGCATAGCACACATGATGACCATGTAAGGGGTACACATTTCAACCTATGCACATACATAGAATAATACCGTTGCCAGGCAATGCTCACACCCTTTACTTCCCCATGTAATGACTGTGTACTGCTAGCATGAGACAGAGTCAGCCCTGAATTACAACAGTTGTAACTGCAGGACTGTCAATTGTGAGTGTGGAAACTGTAATATAAAAATAAATATGTCAGAACATGAATGAATGACAGATACCTACATAACTGGAACTTGTAAATGTACCTAAGCAGAATGTGTGTGAGTTGTCCAGCAATGCCATCAATATCTGACAGGACTGACATCTGTACTATATACTTATGCAGTTTACCAAATAACCTGCCCCGTGCAACTAAAATACCCACTATAGAAAAAAAGTCCAAAGTCTACGTATCCCTACATTCTCACAAGTGGAGTAATAAGCATGACTGAAAACAGTCTCCTCACCTTCAAGTTTCTGTGCTACATGGTTACCTTTAGTGTATATTCAGCCCCCTGAGCACTCTAAAGTTGCAAATTAGGTGTGAACTCATTAGAATTTCTGAATACTAAACTTTTGGCTTTGTGCAGCAGATGTAAACATAGTGGAGCCTCTACACCATTGTTAGGTGTTAATGGCTTGCAACTGTGAATGATTACTCTGAGTGAAGCAAAACGCAGTAATTCACAGACACCCTTCCTTGAGGTGGGTGTGTCAGTGAGGATATACTTACAAAGTGTGGAATTAACTGCGGTGAGTTTTTAAACAAAACTAAATACCACACAGGTATATTTCTTTGACATAATACTACAGTTTCCTGCCTTTGCTGAAAACTGTTGTTGACTGTCATGTATTTGCATCATACATTGAAAGAAAAATTAGAGGATATGCACTAGATATTTTCTGTCTGATAGTAAAGCAGAGATAACGGAAGCATTCCCAGAATACGCAAAGAAGGCAGAGTAGCGGTTTTGCAAACATATTCATAAATATTGTGTGATAATTCATTCCACTAAATAAGTTCTCTACACATGTACAATCAACTGAGACTGTCCATATGTATGACCTGTTTAATACTGGATAGGAAATGTGAATTGCTTGTATGTGCATTATAGGTTCATAGGTTCATACTAGACTATCTGCCCTAGGGCATTTATAAGCCTAGCCAGAGTGTGTTTGGCTTTCGCCACCCATTTTAAATTAATTTTGCTATGTCCTTTTTCGAGGTTAGTATACTGTGCCTCTGTCTAACAGTGACACAGAAGTGATACCCGGGATAAACCTACGATCTCCCATCCACTCATCAAGATTCCTCTTGAAGAGAGTCAATGAGGGACTCTGCCTAACCTGGACTGGGATTTTATTCCACAGTGAAGGGAGCCTCTGGGTTATGAATCTGTCCCTCCAGCATGTCCTATTTATTTCAGTGCTGAGGTTCAAGTCTCGAGCGTGTAGCTCGATGGGATTTGGATTTTTTGAGGTGCAGCATGTCCCTTAATTCTGGGTTGGACATGGCCTTATACGTCAGGCACAGGTCACCTCTGAGCAGGCGGTATGCCACTGAGTAGAGCTGGAGTTTCTTTAACCGGGCAGCATATGGCATCTGTTTGAGCCCTTTGATCCTCTTGGTGAGGTACTTTTGGGGTCTTTCCAGTTGCTGCAGGTGTTTGGTAAGGTACATCCCAAAAGGGGCATTGTACTCGATTATGGGCCTGATGAGGGATGAGTAAAGAGGCACGATGACCTCCCCTAATCTAGATGTGAATCCCTTCATGATTAGGTGGGCTATATAAAATGTTTTCTAACCACTTTGGCCACGTGGTTGTCAAATGAGAGATTGCTATCAACTTGGGTCCCCAGGTCCCAAATTACTTCTTCTGTACTTAATGGATTACCACCTATGTGGTAATTTGTGGGCACTTTGTTTTTGCCAAAGGGGATGACTATACACTTTTGGCGTTTAGCTTGAGGCCATGGCTCTGGCACCAGTTGTCTGTTTCTATGAGGCCCTTTTGGAGGATGCTTGTGTCGGCTGGAGAGTCGATTATGGCGCCAGTTTGCAGTCATCTGCGAACTTGGTCAGCCACAGTCCTTCTGTGTTGGCCTGTACCTCCGAGAAATATATACCAAACAAGAGAGGTCCCAGGACTGAGCCTTGTGGGACGCCACTTGTAACTGGTCTGGAGTCTGACATGGCTCCAGCAATTCTAACCATGTGGGTTCTGTCCTTGAGCCAGTTTGCAACCCATCTAGTGACATAGGGGTTTATATTTAAGCTGGTGAGCTCATCTATAATGCCCGAGTGGGGTATTGTATCGAAGGCTTTTGCGAGGTCCAGATAGGCTGTGTGGACCACCTTCCCTTCGTCAATGGCCTTGGTGACTGTTTCAAAGAAGTCAACCAGGTTTAAGAGGCAGGATCTGCCCTTAACAAAGCCAAACTGGGTAGGATCCAGTGTCTGTAGGTCCCCAATATCTTTATTTATGAGGTCCATGATGATCCTTTCCATAGCTTTGCAGACCAAGCTAGTCAGGCTTATGGGGCGATAGTTTCCAGGGTCCGTTGAGGCACCACCTTTGTGGAGAGGGACCACTGTTGCTGTACGCCACTCTTTGGGTACATATCCTGTAGTAAGGCTGAGATTGAACAGTAGTTTTATGTTTGGGTTTAGCTCTTCTTGGAGTTCATGTAGGACGCAGCCTGGGACACCGTCTGGTCCCATTGATGCTGTGTTTTTTTGCTTTGGAGAGGGCGGCTCCCACCTGAGCATCTGAGATGTCAGGGGGGCAGCACTCTGCTGGGATAGATATTTGCCCTTTTGGTGGGGAGGGGGGGGAGAAGTTTGCGCTGAACCTGTCAGCTAGGATGTTGGCAATGTCTGTGGGATCAGTGTATTTTTTGTCATTTTGGACTAATTCTGAGCATATCTGGGAATTCCCACCCAGGTTCCTAACATAACTAAAGAAAGTCTTCTGATTATCCTTAGTGTCCTGTGCAATTTTTCTCTCGAAGCTGGCCTTTGATGATTTTATGAGTGCCCTTAGTTTTTTGCTAATACTGATCAGAGATGCCTTCCCTTTTTGGGATTTTGCTCTATCATGTAGTAGCTTCCTCCTTCTATTGTATAGTTTGTTTATGGCTGGGGTCCACCAGACAGGTTGTCTGCCTTTGGAGGATTGGGTCTTGGTTTTATTTGGGATTGCATGATCCATGCATTCCTGAAGGTGTTCATAGAATGCATTTATAAAGGATTCTGCGGTCTGGGCCGTATTTTCCACAGGCCCGGGGCTTTGAAGGATTCCACCTCGGTTTTGAGGAGTGTGAAATTTGCTTTAGAGAAGTTTTTCACTGTGGTTTTCTGGGCAGGGGTGGGGTCGGGATGTGAATATCCAGTGAGATCAGTTTATGGTCTGATCTTACCAGTGAGGGACACACTTCTGGTCTGGAGCATAGAGTCCCCATGTTGGTGATGATCAGGTCCAGTATGTTTTCCCCTCTTGTGGGAGTGGTAACAAGTTGTTCCATAGCATTTGAGTTTATGAATTCTAGGAACCTTTGGGCAAGGGTGTTGGAGCTAGAGTAATGCTCCCAATCTATGTTTGGGTAGTTGAAGTCGCCCAATATAATGGTGTTCGGAGAGACCTTCATATTTTCCAGTGTTCTCAGGAAGGCCGAGTGGGGTTCCTGGGTTTGGGAGGGTGGTCTGTAGCAGGCTATAAACTGGAAGGCAGTTTTACCCACTGTTAGTTGCACATGGATAGTCTCTGATGCTTCGTGCTTTGCCAACAACCTGGAGGTGTGGGTATCTTTGATGAATATCGATACTCCCCCTCCTTTTGTGGTTCGGTCCAAGTTTTGGGGCCAAAAAGGATGGTATGAGGTATAACCTGTTAGTGCTGGGGTGCTCTCGGGAGTCCTGAACCAGGTTTCTGTTACTGCACAGATATCGATGTTCTCCATGCTAAGGAGAGTTTCGAGTGTGTGCATCTTGAGGTTTAGACTTCTAGCGTTGAGTAGCATTACTCTTAGTTTCTTATCCCTTGTGATACCTATGGAGGTGGGTTTGTCTTTTGAGCCTTGCCTAAAAAAGGCACTATGGGGGTAGCAAGAGCCTTTGCCAATATCCGAAAGCCCAAATTATTTGATTACTATTGCAAAGCTATGTCTCTGGCAAGGAGAGATAATTCACTTACAACTGTGTTATGTAAGTGCAATAGTGTGATGGTTCAAATCCAGAACTGTCTAATTGTTTAACCTTTGTTTCTCTTTTTTTTTATCTTATTTTATTATTTTTTGCCTTTATCATGTTTACGGCTCATGGCATAGTGCAAACATGGTTCACTGCTTAAGGAAAAAGTAAAAAAAAATAATTTTAGTCACTGTATA
The DNA here is from genome assembly GCF_019279795.1 of Protopterus annectens. Classification (NCBI taxonomy): domain Eukaryota; kingdom Metazoa; phylum Chordata; order Ceratodontiformes; family Protopteridae; genus Protopterus; species Protopterus annectens. The sequence continues at coordinate 1,400,188,486 of NC_056731.1, forward strand.
CAGCACAAACATGCTTAGCAACATTGTGCAGTGGCCAGCATCATGAATATTAATGACTGCAGAAATTCTACCTGTTAGCTGACTGTGTCTGTGGCACAAGATATAAATACAGTAAGCTAAATAGAGAACAGAGGTAAAGCAGGGTTGGAGTCCCACAGTAGATATTTTTAGTGAGGGGGTCATAATGAGTACTTGCACAAGTAATAAATGTTGGCTATTATCTTTTCCATTTGCGAGTTGCCTACCTGAGCACAAACACAGTTCACTGCTTAAGAAAAAGTGAAAAATTTAATTTAGAGCTCCTTTATCAATACAATCAGGCTCAGCAACATTGCACAGCTGTACACAGTATAAACTGAAATGAGTGAATAAAGTGTCCCCTTTTTGAAGAATTGTTAGTCCCTGCATGAGTCATGCGTTTAATACAACTAATGATGTGTCATGGGAATGCTGACAGCATTACTTACATGTATTCTTCCTTATTTTATCAAATCCAGATGTTAATTGCTAAGGGTTCCATGCCATCTGCACTTGCTCACTGCTGATTAGCACGCAAAGTAGCTTACCTGTTTAAGGAAAAACGTGAACATTTAATTTGGTGCACCTTCCTCTGCACAAGCAGACTCGGTGGCAATGCATGATCGTTGCACTCTGGACAGTGCTGAGTGGAGGAAATACACATGCTGCTTAGCTTTCCCTGTGGTACCAGGTATGAGTGCAGTGAGTTCATGGCCATAACACTGGTGAGTCGGGGTTTAAATCCAGCAGACTCTACATTTTAGTAAGGGGGAGGGTCACACAGTCATTGCTCCCAAAACTTTCATTATAAAGGTAACACTGTGTACCAACTGATATGTATAGTAGGTTGATTGACAGAAAAGTATCATTACTGCTTGAATACACATACTTTTGTAGGTATCACAGCTCATTAATAACTGACACATGAACCCCAGTTGATTGAGTGTGTAACTGGTTTAGCATGACAATGATGATATACAATAAAAAATGCAGTTGCATATCTCAGATGGACACAGTAGTTTACTGAAAATCATCTACACCCCTCCCATTACCCAATTATAACTGTAAAAGAAAATATAAAGTGTGTAAATCCGAACAAAATATGTGCCAAGTCATCCCACTGATCCCTCTAAAGTCAAGGCTTAAAAAGCCAAGCCATTGAACATTTAAGTGTTGACCATTGGACAAAATATGACCAGGCTTACCATCACACATGGCAAAGATCACTGCCAGTATCACATCATCATTGCTGTTTTATAAACTCCCTTTGTTTGGCAATGTCTTTCTTTGCTTACCATCACACAAATGCTGATTTGTGCAGATGATGGCACAGTATTAGCGCAAGTGTGACTCACATTTCAAGAATTCAGCTTGGACTTGTGAAGTAGCAGTGTCCACTGGTGCTCATTGTTAAACTGTTTGAAAATAGGGACATGCAGTAACTGACTTGATCGGGGTTAACTGCAAAATAGTTCTGTTTCTCGTTAATGTTCCATGTGTTAGACTTGCAAGATGTGTTATGGGAGAAATTGCTGGCAGCTGATATGATGTGCATGCTGAAGTCTATCTTTGAAATGCTGTGGCCAAAGTTTTATACATAGGTATCTGTTGGCCTTGTCTTCCCTGTTTGCATGACATTAAGTGCCAAACAAACATGGTACACTGCTTAAGAAAAACATTGAAAAAGTTAATGTAGTATGTCTTCCTTTGTGCAAACAAGCTCAGTGGAAATGTATGGCTGTCAGCACTCTGGACAGCACTGAGTGGGGAAAATACACCTGCTGCCTAGTTTTCTCTTGGCACAGGGTGTAAGAGCAGTGAATTCCTGGGCAGAGTATAGGTGAGCCAGAGTTCAAATCCAAGTGATTCTTTTTTTACAAATATTGTCAGGATGACATTAGCTGAGTAAATGTGATCAGGACTGCAAATGTGACTGTCAATGACTACTCTAAAGTATGTGTCTTCCTCAAATTGTGTCAGTAATGCCTACTTCAATGCACTTGTATATGACAGGATAAATCTAACTAAAAATTATTTTCCTAACTAAATGTTATATATATAACAAGTTGATAGTAGTCTGTCATTCGACACCCATGTAGCTAAAGTAGTTAGGAAGACCTTCTACATTGCCCACCTTATCATGAAGGGATTCTCATCTAGATCAAGGGAGGTCATAGTCTCCCTTTACTCATCACTCATCAGACCAATGATTGAGTACAATGCCCCATTCGGAATGTATCTGACCCGACACTTGCAGCAGCTGGAGAGGCCACAAAAGTTCCTCACCAAAAGGATAAAGGGTCTCAAAAATCTGTCCTATGCTGCCCGACTGAAAGAACTCCAGCTCTATTCAGTCGCCACCGCTTGCTCAGAGGTGACCTTTGCCTAACATACAAGGCCATGTCAAACCCAGATTTGATGAATATGCTTCACCTCAAAAAATCTAGATCCATCAGAGCCACAAGGGCAGGAGACTTAAACCTCGACACGGCTATTAACAGGATGTGCTGGAGGGATAGATTCATCACCCAAAGACTCCCTATGCTGTGGAACAAAATCCCGGTACATGTGAGGCAGAGCACCTCGCTGGCCTTGTTCAAGAGAAATCTTGACCAATGGATGGGAGATCGCAGATATACCCCAGGGATTACCTCAGTGTCACTGCTCAACAGAGGCACAGCAAAATAATGGGTATAGTTCCCCATACTAAAGGGGTGGCGTAAGCCACAAAACGATGGGCTAGGCTTGTAAATGCCCTCGGGCAGATAGCCTAGTATGAACCTATGAACCTATAATCTAAACTACATCCTCTATACCATTTAAAAGTCATATTAAAGAACTAAATAAACATTTATTACTTTCCCTTAATATCCCAGAAGACACAGAATAGCACCGGATCATCATATTAGAACATGACCTATTCCATCTCCAACAAAATCGAAATATATCAACACTTTACTGTTATAGAGTGTTTTAACATTGTTGGAAGGATATACTGAAAGAGGAACAATTGCATACATCGATTTCACTGCTTGAAAGGTGCTATGCTACACTCAGAGGACAACATTATGCATAAGTTTAGCCTTGAATTATTTACACGTTTAACTTTAGGAAGTGTTAGACAACTATACATAAAACAGCAGAAAATGAATTACAAAATTATCCAGAATTATTAAAGTACATAAAATCGGTCTTAAGTATGTTTTCTTGACCGATCTTAGAAGATATACTCAATAATATTAAAATGCAACTCTAGTACAACAGAATCATATAGGAGATTTCAGTATCAAATTAATTATCTTAACATCTCTGAAATAAATAAGAACAGAATTTTGCTAGCAGAACAGTATTATCTTTATTCTGGAGATTTTACACCTGGAAATGTCTAAACATGTCTTTTTATATTCCTTAAAAACTGAGAAAATAGCTAAAACATACGCCTGGGGATTCAATTAACTCTGTGTAGGCTTAGCATGGAGCCTACATGGAGTGTACAGGTTTCTGTGATGAGCAGCAGTGCTAATCGCATATGCAGGCTACAGATCAAGCTTACATGAATCCAAGCAAAATTTCATGGCCAGCAACAGTGTTGTTTGCCAGGAAACCATGTAAAGCAGCACGAAGGCATATAGAACATGCAGAAAAGTTTACCTGCAGGCAAAATTGCCCTTCGGAATTGTGCAAACTGCAACAATGATAACCAGAGCTGCAATGAATGCAGTAGTAACACATTATAGAAAAGTCAATGCAGTGCAATGTACACTATGAATTTTTTTTTTTTTGGCATACTGAAATAAAGGCTTTGTGGTGACCATCAAGGGTACATAGAATGCAGGGTACTTTTCCGTTATCGGGGCAACACTTGTAAAGAGTGCTGCACTGAAGACGTCGTTGTGTGATGGTATATACTGAGCGACTTCAGGCCTCTCTGTGATGTACCAGAAAATCAAAAGTTATACCACGGAGGGGACGAAATTTTAAGGTGAAAATCAGGAAACCTTTAAAAGGATGTATTACAACATACTATTAAAGAAAATGTGTACACATCATCACTGCTGTTAAGCAACTGTAATGGCAGTGTCAGTGAAAAAGTCCCAGCGCAAATTTAATCAAAAAATACAGGTTGTAATGTAATTGCGTAAAATGCTTTCTATGCATGATGGAAATGGAACGTCTGCACACATCAGGCTTTCTTCTGCCAAAAATAAATAAAAATTCTGAGGAACTGGAAGTCATTTGAAGTTTGGAGTCCTGCAGTCTCATGGGGTTCAGATGGCTTCAGACACTCTGTCCCATCTGCATGCTACTATTTAAAATTTTCTTGACCGTCACGGAAGTGCATCCCGGACAGCTCTTTGCCTATCAGTCAAGACATGCTACAAATCAAAACATTCAAGTGCAGACTCCAGTGAGACTCCCGCAACACTCATTCAGCAACACTTGATGGCATTGTTGCAGCCCTGCTTCTACTGGGGTGTACTACTACACCTTCAGAAGTGAAAATAACCAGCTAAGCAACCGTTAGTGCTCTGTTTTTTTGACAGTGTGTGTGCATTTGCGCTTTAAAAACAGAAAATATGGTGTATAAAGTGCAATTCGTTCAGGGAGGGGGATTACTAACATGCACAAAGGGAGAGCAAGGCTTTTATAAGTATTCCAATACAAAACAACTGTGAAATCATTGCGAGCGCATTTTAACATTCTAACCGCTCTTTACAAGTGTTGCCCTGATAACGGAAAAGTACCGAATGCAGTATGAATACACTAGTCTGAAGAAGTGTGTGTATTGAAAAGGCCCACAGACATGAATGGTAGGAATAAAGAAAGAGGAAGAGGACATATGAACATGGCAATGTAGACCAGATAAGGACATGTCAATGTACATACACTCCAAAGACAAGTCAGTAGCATAACATTAATCACATATGTACAAACAACAGTACATACTGCTGTTTACACCTCCTGTGCAAGTATATTTATATCATCACACATTATAGTATATTATGTGACTGTCACACAAGGTTACATATCAATGGATATGGGTGGTTGTGACATAAACATCCTAACATCACTGGAGAGCACATTTAGCAAGGACAGTATACACAATAGGAGTATGTGCATATTGTGAAGGTGTGCAAAATGAGTTGCTTGAGTATGATTGAAATATCAGCATAGCTCTCAGCCTAGCAGGGCTACATGGCAACAGGCTCATTGAAAACATTAGACAGAGGCAGGCACAATTATGGACAATTTTAAAATAATACCACCATTAATCTATGTCACTGACACAAAATATGCAATTGTAAGTTATTATGCATGTTCCACAGTAACACGTGTACAACTGTAATGATTTATCAGTAATCTATGAGGGGAATACAACACACCTTCCTCAAAAATGACCAGTTTTTGGAGGTAAGTGGGAAATCCTAGCCAGTTGAGAGGTTTGCATGGCACATAAGACACAATGCATACCTTCAAAAATGTAACCCATGCCATCAATGTTCTCAATGAGCTGTGTATTTAATGGGTGCAGCACAAAAAGACTCATCACACATGCATTTTGTAGAACACCTTGAAGGGACATCTGCACTGTCAACTCCTAATGGCAATGCATCACATAGAATACTTATGTATGGCCAAAAAGATGTGTGGGATCTCACTGTGCCAAAAGTGGTACACTTGACTAAAGCGTCCCTGGATGACATAGGTATCAGCCATATGGATAAGAACACTTAAAAACAATGCAATAGTATGACTGTATTCCCTGTCTGCCACATCTAATAGCAATGGATATAGTATGCAGCATCTGTAATTGATTTGTGAATTCAGAAGTGATCTATCATAAAGAATGGTACATCACTGTGTGAGACTCATGGCAGTGCATCAGTTATACTCATGTGCACAGAAACTACAACACTGCAAACTCTAGCTTCAATGAGCAAGGAAGCTGTCACTGTGATATTGTTCACATACTAAGCAATACATGGAGTACACTTTTTATCAGCTCATGTCAAACCCAAGACATGTGCCACATGATCACTTTCATTCTGACATTGCCATAGAAAATGTTATACTGCCATGAAATCCAGACATGCATGCATATGTGTTCATGCAAACTATCAAGTGGTAATACTGACGTGATATACTGGTACATCCATGATGTTGTACAGTCACACTAGAGCTATACCTAGGATACAATTGAACTTCATAGCTTTATAGATGCATAGGAGAATACTAGGCTAAAGTTCCAAGATCCCATAAAAGCCTGGCCATATTTAACATGAATTACACAATTTTCAATAGATATGGGAACAATGTTCACAGTGGATGTGTATATGCTATGTTATCTAATACCAACTGAATATAACCATGAGGCACATGAGCACAAAACCAGCAGTACAATCATGATTAATCATCCATTGATCTATGTTGCAATTTAAGAGGGTCAGGAAAGGCCTTTGCTTTACGTGAATGGCTAGCATGTTCCAGAGAAGGGGTACTGTCTGAGAGATGCATCTATCTCTCTAACATGATTTATTATGTCAGATGCTAGGTTAACATCCCTGAAATGACTCTTGTGCAGTTTGCATTAACAATATGTAACATTGCCATCAGGGGCAGATTGCAGGGTGCACTGTAGGCCAGACACAGATAGAACATCAGTAGTCTGTTGTACACATAATACAGTCATAGGTCTTTAAATCTCTATGTATATGACTTCTGTTTACACCATGTATCTTCATTGTGCAAAAACTCTGGTGTTGGTTCACCTGTTGCAGATGTGTATTGAGATACATGCAAAAGGGTGCATTATACTCAATTACTGGTGTGATGAGGGCTGAGTACAATGGCATTATAATGAACTGATGTGGATGGCCTGCCCATACTTATGAGTTGTGCAGCATACAAGGGATTTGTCACCACTGTGAACACATGGTGGTCGAAGTCCAGAATACTATCTAACTGATCTAACCAGATCATGTACTACTGGGTGCACTCACAGGGGTGTGCTGTCTATATAGTAATTAGCTGGTATTTGTTTTTCAGAAAAAAAAATATGCTTTTGTATTCATTTAATGTGTTTCCATGGCTCTGGCACCAGCCATTTTTGTGCATTAATAGTTTCTGCAGTATATCAATAGTGTTCATGGATTCAATAATTGTCCATATTTTGCAGTCATCCACAAAGTTGGTAAGTCAAAGGCTGTCTAAGTTTGTCTTGACTTCTGGGAAGTAAATACTGAACAAGAAAGGGCATGTGCACTACCCTGTGATACAGCCCTGGTCACTGGCCTCTTCTAGGGCTAGTCACACACTTCAACAGTATGTGCCCCGTTGGTGATCCATTTGACTACCCACCTGGTGAAATATGTGTTTATGGACAGTTGAGACAGTTTATCTGTAATACCTGAATGTGGATTTGTGTCAAATAATTTGACCAGTTTTAGTTAAGTGGGATGTACAGTCATTCCCTCATCTTTGCCTTTGGTGACCTTCTTGAAGAAGTCTGAATTAACCGACATGATGTATCCTTAATAAGCAAAAATGGGTTGTGTACACAGTTGTGTGATTACCTGTGTCTTTTTTGATAAGGTCCATGATGATTCCTTTGATTGCCTGTAGATCTATAATTCCCTGAGTCAGGTGATGGTTCCCCCCTTGTTCAGATCGATGGCTGTTGTTGTACACCCTTCTGCTAGAACATAGCCTGTCTGGAGGCTGTGGTTAAGTAGGAATCCAACTGTGTCTGCTACGTCAGGTTGCAAGTTATTGAAAAAGGCAACCTGGGATGTTATCAGAGCCCACTGATGCTGTATTTTTAACCTAAGAGAGCACACAGATGAGCTGCTCTCTTGAGAAAATAAGGTGAGTAATGTTTGCATGAGTACTTTGGGTGATGGCCAGTGTGTATGTGGGGGGGCGATTTTTGATCCAAATCTGTCAGCTAGCAGACTGTTTCCCATGGTTGAGTATATACAGTGACATCCACAAACAGCTCTGCACTTAGTTGTGTATTCCCCATCTCATTTTGTACTTATTTAAAAAAATATTTGTGACACCACCTCCAAATGAAACCTTGGATATGCATCGTGTCACATAGTGGAAGTCTTCACACAGTCTTACAACTCAACTTATGCCACATAATTAAATCAACTGTACATCATATCCATATATGTTTTTCACTGGAAAGCTGTGTGTGTGTGTCCCGATAGATGCTGCACAAATGAGGTGGATGTGGTTCAAGTAGAACAGTTACTGACACAAATGCTATCAGTCAAACAATGCTACTGGGACTACCTCAATAATCCTTGTAAATAGCAACACAATTGTGCATACAATTAATTCACAAACAATTCTCACATAGCATTTAATGATGGTAGGTATACACATGCACACCTGTGCCATACTGCAAGTGTCACCTTGATGGTTGAATGAGAACTGGGTAGAATGTTGATGGCATATTCCACTACAAAAACACATGCCTTAGCAAGGAAACAATATACATAGCATCTTCCCATGTCAGCAGTTCTCAGGAGGCATATTACTACAGCTGTTATGTAAGGAACATATAATGAAATGGCAGCAGCAATCAATGCATTACCTCAAATCACAGATTGGAAAACGTTGTACAGCTCCAGTACATCCACACTTCATCACAGCACATGTGGATGACAGCAACATTGACATATACAATCTTCCTAGGGTCATAGACATTACTAGGTTAATGGCCAAGATCACATAAAATTCTAGCCATTAAAATGTCATTTAAACAACAAGTGTTATATCTATATGATGAATGATAGGAAGGGTATGTGTGTATGTTTGCCTGTGCTTGATTGTATTACATACTGACTCTGTCCATATGTGACTTGTGCACCACCCCATGAGAGAATTAGCAATCACACATCCAGTGGTCTGGGGCTGGCTTGCAAAGGGTCATGGAAGGACTCTGATTCATGATGTGTGTATGCATCTTTGAGATAATGACATCCTCCAATCTTTTGCAGGAAGGATGTTATATGAACAGAGTGAAAAAGAGGATGTTGGATTCTTGGGGTTATGTTTAAGGTTCACCGAAGTGGGAGTTGAATGAAAAGATATTCAAAAGATCATACAATGGCCATAATACACCACCAACCACACACTACAGTTGACTGAGGTCATTTGAACATTAAACCTGTGTGGGTATAGAAGTTGGATTCCACAGAATGTAAGACTGGAACCATCACATACGTCAGACTTTAAAACAGTGTCATGGTGCACTTTATAGAAGCTGATAGCATCATTGCGTGCTGAGAAGAAGTTGTTTGCAGGAGTGTGTGACACAGATGAGGAGTCACAATTTGGTGCATAATTGTCTCCAAAGATGAACACAGAATGTGAACTAACAGAACACACACACACACACACCAGTTTGCCACAGTGAGAATAGAACCCCTATCTAGTGATCTACAGAACACAGTACTTAACACAAGTGCCATTGCACAAGTCCTACTTTCTCAGTGTGAGACATTTCATAGCAGATGACATTATCTGTGTCTAGAATGTGAACTAACTGAACACAAACACCAGTTTACTGCAGTGAGACTAAAACCCCTCCTTAGTGATATACAAAACACAGTACTTAACACAAGTGCCACTGCACAAGTCCTACTTTCCTAGTGTCAGACAACATTTCATAGCAGATGACATTATCTGTGTCTGGCGAGAAGAAGATAGTAGTAGGAGTGTCTCACACTCTGTTCTAAAATGTTCTCCAGAATGTGAGCTAACTAAACACACACACACACACACACACACACACACACACACACATAAAACTTGACCACAATGAGACTAGAACCATTACCTAGCCATCTATGGAATGCAATATTTAACACAAGTGCCACAACCAAGTCTGACTTTTGTAGTATCAGACAATACTTTTTAGCAGATTACATCATCAGTGTCTGGTGAGAAGATGGTATTAGGAGTGTCTCACATGCTGTTCTAAGACAGTCTCCAGAATGCAAACTGACTGAGCACAAACACACACACATACTAGTTGATCGCAGTGAGACTATACCCCCACCTAACTATCTACAGAACACAGTGCTAAACACAAGTGCCACAGCACAAGTCTGATTCTCATAGTTTCAGACAACAGTTTATGGCCAATTACATCATCAGTGTCTAGTGAGAAGAAGATGCTGTTCTAAGATGGTCTCCAGAATGTGAACTGACTGAACACACACACCACTTGACTGCAGTGAGACTAGAATCCCTACCTATCTATCTACAGGACACAGTGCTTAATGCAAACACCACAGTGTCAGATAACACTTTATAGCAGATGACATCATCAGAGTCTGTTGAGAACAAGATGTTGGAAGGGATGTATGAACTTGCTGTGTAGTCATGTATCAATATAAAATGGGTCTATATTAGATGATCGAACTTTCATATGGTCGACACCATATGATCGAATTTTTGAAAGTTTGAATGTTTTAACGGAGATCTCCGTACAGCACGGAATGGGAAGATTGCACTGTAGTGCAATCTCAGAGTTGGTATATTTAAAGAGTGGGGGGTGTGGGGGGGGGTTCCCTTCTGCTTAAAATGTAGTTTGATCATATGGTGTCGACCATATGATAGTCGAACTTTTGAAAGTTCGATTATCTAATATAAACCTATAAAACTGCTTTCTGAATGAGACCAAACTCATGCTCTTCTGACTATGCACACACATGCACAAGTTGACTGCTGTGAGATTAGAATGCTTACCTAAGTAGTTGCACATGCTAAAGAAGTACTTAATGCAAGTGCCACAGCACAAATCTGAATTTTAAACTGTTGCAGAACACTTTAGAGCTGATGACATCATCAGTGTATGTTTAGGAGAAGATGTTGGGAGGCCTGTATGAAATGGCTGTGTAGGCAGGTATGACTGTAAAATGTTTGTTCTCCATCAGACTTGATTGCTGACAGTAGGATGCAGCCTCATGCTCTTCTGACTACTCACACACCCACCTACACACACAAGTTAACTGCAGTGAGATTAGAACCCTTACATAACTAGTTAAACACACTAGAAGTCACAGTACATAATGCAAGTGTGACTTTTACAATGTTGCAGAACACTTTATAGCAGATGACATGATCAGGGTATCTTTGGGAGAAGATGTTGGTAGGCCTATATGAAATGGCTGTGTAGTCATGTACATCTGTAAAAATGTTTTGGTTCTCCATGAGACTTGATTGATGTTAGCTGGATGCAGACTCATGCTCTTAAGATCATAGGAGATTACTAGGCTGTCAACCCAGAGATCATTTTAAGCCTAGCTGTTTCAACCCAATGTAATACAATAGCCAAGACTGCATTTTGGTGATAACTGCCCATGTACAGGAAGGTTGTGGGTGCTATCCCAGTAAGAATTTACTGTGTCCCATCCACTAGTCTGGGTTCCTCTTGAACAGTGTCTTAAAGGTGTTCTGTTTCACATGAATTGGCAGCCTGTTCCAAAGATGTGGCAGTCACTGGGAGATAAATCTGTCCCTCCAGCATGCCATATTTAAGTCACAGGCCATATTTATGTCACTGGAACAGGTAGCCTAGACCCATTTGATTTATGGATATGCAGTAAGTTCATTAGGTTTGGATCTTGGGTTGCTCTGTAGGCCAGGCATAAGTCTCCCCTAAGAAGTCTACACAATACGGAGTATAGTGACAGAGACTTTAGTCAGTCCATGTAAGGCACATGCTGAAGGCCCTTGCTCTTCCTAGTTAGAAACTTCTGAGGTCTCTCTAATTGCTGCAGGTGGTTAGTACAGTACATACTGAATGGGGCATTATACTCAATTACGGGCCAGATAAGTGCCAAGTATAGGGGGGTTATAACTTCTTTTGTTCTCAAGGTGATGCCTTTACTAATCAAATGAGCTATGTGGAAAGCTTTACTTACAACAGTAGACATGTGGGGGTCGAAGTTAAGGTCATGGTCAACCCGTGATCCCAGGTCCCTTACCACTTCATGGTTACTTAGGGTATTGTTGTTGATTTGATAGTGTGAAGAGATTTTATTGTACTAAATTACAGTGTCCAACATATAATGATTCTAATTATCTTTTATCTTTTTTTTTCCTTAGCCTCACCCCTCATCTCTCTTTTTTATTTTTATATGTGTGATCACATCATTCTGATGTCATAATTTTCTGACAACCAACAAAATGATTTCCAGCACAGGGAAGTAGGCCAGCCACCCCTTCAATGGATGCCACACCAATGCCCAGCACATCTGGGATGCAACCTGGGAGTACTGCATCTGCAGCCCCTGCACTACCTGGGCCCTCAACATCAGGTAGCATTACCCTGGCAGCTGGTGCAGTGGTAGCCAAAAGGGAGTATTGGTGGGGGTGGGAATTTTGTCACATGCCAGGAGCTGCCAGGCATGGTGTGTGAGGTCTTAGAAAGCAGCATTTGTGCACACCTCAGCCATATGGAGAAGTTATGTCAGGGAATGTAGAGAAAACCCAGACTTCAAGAAATATAACAGAAAGCCAAGTAAGGAGAGTGTGATGACAGTTCTGAGGGTGAGGACTAGATTCTCACTGTCCCCATTCTTGACGGGCATGTGCCTCCGATGTCCTATCCCTATCCCCAGTCATGGTGTCCCCCAAACTTTTGTGACCCTCACCATTCCTGTGTCTGTCTTGTTTGCCCTGTTTGGCTGCACCTGCTTCCTAACCTATCCTACTTACCTGGCCCAGACATTCCTATGCCACTTGCCTAACATTCCTGTAAAATTCTGTCTCACAAATAACTCTCCAGTTCGTACATGTATCTTCTTGACACACATAATATGATCCAATTGTCTATACAACATGATTGCATTATTATCACCCATCCATGTTGTGTTGACCATCCAAATTCATCCAATTTTCTATCCATGTTCATATAACACTGTTGAAGAAGTGGATAGCTATGGTTCTTTCCTAATTTACTTCTGCAGATTCTTATATTACTTCCCCTTTGTTCTTTTCAATACTTGGTCCCCATTTCACCACATGCCTATCTACCCCTTTTTCATACCTTTAATCTAGTCAAAAAAAAAAAAAAAAAAAAGAATCACACACCACACACACTGCAGAAGTCTTCCGTAATAAATCCCTTCAAGTTTTGTCTTCTGCATTTGTGTGGAGTTTGGCAGCGATGGTGAATGGCCTTTTGTGTCCTATGGCATTGGCCGCAGTAGTCCCATTAAATCTGCTCAGTGTTGTTTAAACTCACTGCACCAAAGGAACACATGCTTAAAGCAGAGTAAAGGCAGTCCTTTGAAATATTTACTGTAACAGTTACTTACACTGCTGAATATATAAAAATGCAAATCCATATGTGTACTATTGACATAAATCACAACTGATGTTTATTTTAGACTGTACTTCACAGTGGATATTGCTTCCCACATTTTCAGGAATTATCACATTTACTTACGTAATGCCATCCTGACAGAATTTGTAAAAAAATTAGATTATGTTGGATTTGAACCCTGTGTCATTTGTGCTCTAAATATGAACTCACTATTCTTACACCTGCTACCGCAGGGAAAGCTAAGTAGTAGGTGTATTTCTTACATTCAGTACTGTCCAAAGTGCTGACGGCTGCACCCTGCCGCTTAGCGTGTTTACGTGAAGGAAGGCAAACCAACAGAAATATTTGCTCATTGCCTAACTCCACACAAACGAGGAAGGCAATAGCAACAGTTCTTAATGCCATAAAATTTATGACACAACATTAACAATGTAACTTACAGTCTAAACACTGTAGTATCTGTCACATATTTCTACCATAGCATATATGCATAACTACTTCTCAAGTCGAAGTTGTATTAATAAACTGGGAATCTCGCTTGCACAAACATTTTGCCATCATTCGTGCAAACCAGTTGTTCGGCGGTGTGCTATGTAAAGAGGTGTTTGGCATGTATTACTATGGTTATTGCCCAGTTATTTTTCATCACATCAAAAGCCATTTAAAAACACAACCAAAGGGAATGGACTTGTCACTGAACACATATTTAATCAGACTCGTGTGCCCTGCACCCATGTACTTGAAAATGGATATGCCAGTAATAGGTCAATTGTCAACTACACTACAAGAATAAATAGCACAACTGCATTGGTACATTATTTAAAGCTTTACATTGACAATAGACATTGAGATTGTCTTATACATGACTTACTGTGGGCATCAATTCATCACAATATGAACACATCCACATTAACACTTGCATCCATGCTGATCACAAAATGTGTGTGTGTGTGTGTGTGTGTGTGTGTGTGTGTGTGTGTGTGTGTGTGTGTGTGTGCGTGCGTGCGTGTGCGCACGCGCATGTATCCCGACAGTTTATTGCATATAGTTGCTTTCTGTTAAACTATATCTCCACATTGGAACCAAAACAGAAAATCCAAAGTCCACAATTTGCACACCACTCTCATAACAGGATGTTACCTGCATCATATAATGATGATATCATCATCTATAAAGACCACTATGACAATGAAAAATCAGACTTCGATGATGGTGCAAATATTAACTAATGTGTTCTATATTCAATTAACCAAACATTGTGTGTGTGTTTCTATGTGTAAGTGTAAGTATGTGTGTATAGTCAGAAGAGAATTACCTCATAAATAAAGACATATGTGACCTCCAAACCCTGGATCCTACCCAATTTGGCTTCGTGAAGAGCAGATCCTGCCAGAAAGTGTGACCAGGGCCATTGATGAGGGCAAATCTATGCACACAGCATACCTCGACTTGGCAAAGGCTTTCAACACAATCCCACATTCAGGCATTACCGATAAACTTAGCAGACTGAATTTAAACCCCTTCATTGTAAGATGGGCTGCCAACTGACTCACAAACCGAACATGCATTATCAAAGTGGGTGACTCCACATCAACCAACAGACCTGTTCCCAGTGGGGTGCCACAGGGATCAGTGCTGGGCCCCTTACTGTTTATTATATACTTCTCAGAAGTTCAGGCCAAAACTAAAGGATTGTGGCTGACCAAGTTTGTGGACAACTGCAAACTAGGTGCAATTACTGAATTCCCAAATGATATCAGTATACTCCAGGACGGTCTTACGCAGACCAACGACTGATGTATTAGTCACTGTCTCAAACTGAATGCAAAGAAATGCATCATCATTCCCTTCAGCAAAACCAATGTCCCTTCACACTATCAAATCAACAACAATACCCTAAGTACCTACAAAGTGGTAAGGGACCTGGGATCGCAAGTTGACTGTGACCTTAACTTTGACCACCATGTGTCTACTGTAGTAAAGAAGGCTTTCTACATAGCACACTTCATTAGTAAATGCATCACCTCGAGAGCAAAGGAGGTTATAACCCCTTTATATTCATCACTAATCAGGCCCATAATTAAGTATAACACCCCATTTGGCATGTACCATACAAAGCACCTGCAGCAACCAGAGAAACCTCAGAGGTTTCTAACAAAGAAGATCAAGGGACTTCAGCATGTGCCTTTCACAGACTGACTAAAGTCCTTGTCACTGTATTCTGTATCATATAGACTTCTTAGGGGAGACTTATGCCTGGCTTACAGAGTAATCTCAAACTCAAACCTAATGAACTTGCTGCACATCTGTAAATCAAACGGTACTAGAGCTACCTGTTCCAGGGACCCAAACATGGCCTACAACTTATATAGGACATGCTGGAGGGAGAGATTTGTCTCCCAGTGACTGCTGCATCTTTGGAATAAGCTATCAATTCATGTGAAATACAGCACCTCTATGACACTGCTCAAAAGGAACCTGGACAACTGGATGGGGAACCGTAAATTCTTACTAGGGATAGTACTGACAACCTTCCTGGACAATGCAGTAATTACTAAATGCAGTCCTGGGTATTCACTAACATATCTATAATATTACACTGGGATGAAACAGCTAGGTTTGAAATGACATCCGGGTCAATAGCCAAGTAAACTACTATGATCCAATACATTTCTATACATCTTTACATATTTCACTTTCTCTTCCTTTCTTACATCATCCTGCCATTGAAAAAAAAAACTTTTATACTTTTTTTTTTATTTAATCCACCATTCAGACCAATTTTTATAAAAGTCCTTCATAGTTATATGATCCCTCCATAATTGCAACGGTTCTCACTCTCCAAATTCATCCAGTAATTTCTCATTTATTCTTTATATTCCCTTTCTTATTTTAATATACTCCCTTTCTTCCATCAGCTACATCCATGTTGTTAAATGATCTGAAAAATCTCTCTACTGTATTACCATCTGCTATACCCAACCTTCTGATAGTATAAAATAATTTCAGATGCAATTCTCTCTCTTTTTGTAAGTACACTGATTCTTATTCCACACAGCAAAGTAATCACATTTTATCATTTATTGTATTTTTAACATCTTTCCCTTTCTTTTTACATTTTCCCCTTAAATCGCAATTACAGTCCCCCGCAGTAATAATTTTCATGTTAACCACCAAATAATCAAATATTTGATTAAAAAGATTCTCTTTTTCTTTGCCATTTGTATGTGGATATAACACTATAATTCTATAAGCATATTCTCTCCACCTCACATCCACAGCAGTTAACCTTCCCATCCTTATCAAGTTGCATCTAATATTTTAACTGCTTTTTATACAATTCAGCCATTCCAAAACAGCAATAACTTCCTAAATTCTATATTATTTTTCCACTTCACATATTTTCTGTTTTCAATATTTCTTCACTTGTCAGGAATTTTATATCCTCTATAAGAATAACATCTACTTAACGTTTAGCACTTCATTCCAGTCTCTCTCTCTTACAATATTAATAATATTAGTCACAATTACAGAAAACACCTTGAAAATTATTACTCTTCCTTCTTTTTAAGTTTAATTGAAGTATTTCCATTTTCTTATATTTTATTCTTTCTTCAATTATATATTTTCTGAATTTATGTATAACTTTGATACTCAGATTCCGATATTTTGCGATTTTCATTAACTCATTCAAGCCTATAGCACCTTTTTTGTATTTTACTTATTTATTTATTTTATTTGTTTTACATTTGTTTACTGGGAAAGTCCAACTGGATAGGTTGTCCTTTTTCAGTGAAGACCCAGGGAGAAAAGCTCCACATGAATGAACTCATATACTTTGGTAGATAACAAAACAACAAAAATTAGTACATGTTTATGATATAATAATACTGAGTCTATACTAAAAAATATTTATGATAGCAACCAAGAACAACAAAAATTAGTACATGTATACAATGTAATAATTCTGAGTTTCTACAGAGATCTACAATAGTAAATAGAGGCTAAGATGGTTTATGTCAATTCACAAATGAATGGTAGTTGACATTCGCAGATTCTTAGGAAGGATGGACTTTCTTAACCAGGGTTAGTACATGAACATATCCATGTGTTAGTTAGATGGGTCTAAGGATCGTTTTGAAGTTTGTAGCGCTAATGTTAGTTTTTATTTCTTGGGGCAGTGAGTTCCAGATTTTGGATATATAATTAGAGTATAAGGATTCTCCAGCAGATTTGTTTGCTTTGGCTATCTTTAACACAGATTTGTCAGTGGACATTAGGACATGGTTGGTGCTATAGGGTTGTAGCAGGTGCTCGAGGCCAGGAGTTCTTTCTGGTTGATTAAGTAATTGATGGGCCATGATCAGTTGGTTTTGGGTTAGGAGGTTGGGCAGCTCTAACCAGGTAAATTGTCTCAGTGCTAAACAATGGTGGGATCCATAGTTTGATTCCATGGCAAATTTTGCTATTTTATTACAGTGCATGTTAAGTCTGTTTAAATCAAATTTCTTTAAATTTGTGAGGAATGGAGAAGCATACAGGAGGGTGTAGATAAGATGAATTCTAGCAGTGGTTGCTTTTGTGCTGTTTATTAGAAATGTGTTGTTTCTGTATAAGGTACTGAGTTTTTTATGGACTTTATTGTCTGAACTATGAGATTTTCGAATTTCAGGTTACTATCTATGATTACGCCTAGAAGTTTGGCAAGGGATACTGGAGAAATAATTGTGTTGTTGGCTGATGATATGTTGAAAGATGGGGGAGGGTCCCTGGCTCTGGTGGAGTGGAAAGGCATGAGTTTAGTCTTGTTGAGTTAAGAATAAGATCTGCATTATCTAGCCAGGATTCTACTGCTGTGAAGGACTGTTGTGTAATATGTTGAAGTTGCTGTAATATTGGAGCAGCACATATTAGAGTAAAATCATCTGAGTATTGGACCAGAGATGCATGCAGGGTAGAGGTGTGAAGATTGTTAGTGAACAAGATAAAGAGAAGACGTCCAAGGCTAGATCCCTGAGAAACTCCCAGAGTGACTGCCTGTAAAGGAGAGAGGTTTTCTTGTCATTTTACGATTTGATGGAGACTGGATAAATAATCTTGGAACCAGGCAAGTGTGGAATGGCCATGTTTGAGTTCAAAAAGAACCTTTAAGAGTTTATGTGAAACAGTATTGAAAGCCTTGGATAGATCAAGAAAAACAGAAGATACTAGATTACCATAATTTCTATGCTGATTAATGGTGTTGTTGAAGGACATTAAGGCAGTAGTAGTGCTGTGTTTTGATCAAAATCTGTGCTGAGTTTAAGACAGAAGATTGTTAGTTAAGAGGTAATTTAGTAATTAAGAATGAACGCATCTCTCTAAAATTTTGGATAATGGTGATAAGATTGATATAGGGTGATAGCTGGATGATTCTGTTGAGCTTCCACCTTTGTGCAATGTAATTATATGTGTATTTGTCCAGTTAACACCCATAGCTCTTTATGGCATCCAGACCTTTTTTTTTGGGTCTGGCTTCTTTAACTATATGACATACCAGCTAATCTTCTTTTTTCTTCTTCTTCTTACAGGCAGTATTATAAAGTGGCAGAGATAATTAACAAAATATCACTAAGACTGTAAATGTAGGATGTTCCATATTATAGAAATGAATCACTTTTTGCCACTTATCAGTAGCATAAGTAGGACAGGGTGAGAGGGGAAACTGTTGTGGGGGCAAAGTGTTTTGGGGTGCAATCAGCCAATCACGATCACTCTTTAAAGCAATACCGGCTTTTAAAACTTGAGTGTTGTAGCATTCCATGCAAGCAGGGTATAAACAGTTGCAGCCGTTTGCTACATTTGTAGCAAGCAGTTTGCTACATAAAAAGAAGAAATTATGTTTTTTAAACTACAATATGAGTGCTCTATAGCTCCATGCAGGCAAGGTAAAAACTATCAACTGTTTGCTACATTTATAGCAAACAGTTTGCTGCTGTTTAAGAAGAAGAAATTATTATTTTTTAAATGAAGTATGTTAAAGAAGGGTTGGGGCCAGGACACAGAAACAGGACCAGAATGGCTGGGCAGGAGGGAGGGGATTTGTCATGCAGCTGGCCACCTGGTTGGCATGCCAGTAAAAGGAGCATCCATTTTTTTTTGGTTTGGTTGCTTGTTTTTGTTGCTCTTCAATGGAAGAGCTGGGTAGGGGGTTCATATATCTAACTGCAATAAGTCAATCACTTACATGTTTCAGATTATTACAGTGAAATGTTTTTTTTTTTCACTTGAATAGCTGAGGGGAAGGGACCCATGTTCATAGTACTGGCACAGAGCTCTGATTGAACCAGCTGTACTTCTGCCACTTATTACTCTTATTTTCATATTTATGTTCACATTTTCATAACTGAGACACCTACATGCTATTGTGGGACATGGTGTAAAATGCTATGGAGGGAGACAGTAAAATTCATCATCAAAGTCCATTTACATCACAATACACTGGAGATACTCCAATTTTTTTGTTAGTTATTATGACAATAAGCAATATTTCTAATGTGTTTAACACTTCAAAAACAAGTGACTTCCAAACTATTGCAAGGCATCAGGTGAAACCTTAGATATTTTTGAAGAAAACTGTCACTGATATTTGCACATGTTCAGAGATATTCAGTGTTATTTATACTGATATTTATACAATCAAGTATATGTTTTCATATATCTGTAAATATTTCAATAAACATGCATACAGATGAGAATTTCTTGCTGTCATGTCAAAGCTTATGACTGGTTAACAAAAGTGTTATAACATTATATGCTTAGGTTGTATAGTTTACCAGGTATGACAATTTATTTTTCAAAAGTTTAGCAAAAATATAACTCTGGGTTTGTGTGCATTACATTATATTATAGTATTTATGTAAAGACTATGAATGTACTGACTGTTATCACTGTACAGGACACTTCTTACTGATAATGTTGCTATTTCTCAAATTTTCATAGTTTTTATTGTTCGCGAAATACTTACATTTGTTTATCCTATGCTTTTAAGTTGATTTTTCAGAAAATGCTGTGGAATGCAAGGATGTATGTAGATTGGTTCTGTTGGTTTGGTCGAAACTGTCAACATCTGTTTAATTGACCCCTCTTGGTTGATTATATAGATAGCTGCAAGTGTGTGAGATCTACAATACCGGAGTAGGGGAATATTCCTTTTCCCCAGGGACTGTGCAATCTTGGAGTTAGTAAATATAATTAGTGGGGGTATGGGGTGCAGGGAGCCTTGCCCCTACAAAAAACAATGTTTTAAAGCTTCATACACCTAGGTTCTTCCTCAGGGCATATGTAGTAAGTTGTCAAAGTTTTGGTTTTCAACATACAGTGGTTTACCTTCGGGACGTTGACGTACATATTTGTCAACCAGCTGAAGGTATAGCGTGAAGACTGCTAGAGGCATGACATTCAATGAAATCCCCACAAAAAAAGCTTTTAGCTATCCCATATAACCTAATTGTTCTTCTGTTACCATCCACATATAAAACACTTGGTAAATGCTTTTCATAGTTAAAAAAAACATCCACTTGCCACCTTCCATTCCAAATAAACATCTCATCTTTAACTTTCACAATATCAGAAACTGAATAACACATAAATGAAAACTAATGTTTAACATATTTTAACTCTATTTCATCAGTACAAAATTAAACAAACACTTTTTTTAATCAAGTCCCTTGCCCAGAAAATATAAATTCATTCCATGGGTACAGTCCTTTTTTCACAGTTAAACAAAAATGTTTCCACTATTCAGTGTCAAATGTTATGTCACAAAATGTCTCTTTCCCCAGTTGAATCAAGATCCAATGTATTTTGCTTCAAAACACAAAGGTAACATTAAATTATTACACACAAAATATCTGTTTTATTATTTCTTCTTTCTTCTCTAAACAACAAACCTTTCTTTTAAAAAAATGCATGCTACCTTTTGTTCTTCCAACTGCATCAGCATATGCTTTTCCAGATTTCTTCCCACCTGTAACCTTATGTCCATCCAACTTCTGACTCATTTCCTTTCCGCCCATCTCATTGTCCATTCTGAAAACCTTTTCCATCATACCCGACCATGAAATCTTAGACTCTTCTCCTGGATCACCTTTGTTCAATAAACCATCCAGATTTTCATCAGGCAAACCTCCAGAAACAATTTCAGTTATAATTATTTCTTCAAAATCCTGAGGTTTAAAGTCAGCTATACACTGACTATTTGTACTATCCACGTGTATTCATAAGTTTTCAACAGTTTTATTCAACAGTATTTTATTCAACAGTTTTCTGTTTGACAGAACCACACTGCTGTCACCAACAGAACTCCTCTCTTCTGTCTCCATTACAGTACAGCTTCTCCTAGCTGCCTCCATTCCAGGAACAGAAACAGGAAGTGCAGCAGCAAAAACCTTATCCCTCACAACAAAAAGAGTAAGGGAAGTCTCCCAATGTCCTGGCCAAATTTCCCCTGGAAGTATAAATACCACCTCAGGTATCCTCTGAAAAATGCTACTAGCCTAGTAGGACTAAGCCAGTCAACAAAAGATTAATAAAAATAAATAAAAAAAAAAAAACTGCAAAATTAAGCAAGAATATAATAGTGATTATTCAAATTGAAAATAACTAACCAAATTTCATATTAGATAGCCCAAAAACATTAGATAAACAATTCTCAGCCCTTACTGCAACAGATAAATGGACTAAATGAACAGAAACAAGTACTATTAACAATGTAACAACAGCTTGCAGAAAATAACATAGAGGATATCCAGTCAGACAAACCAATACAGCCAAAAATATAACTTACAATGGAAAATCTCTTGCCATTCACAGAAAAAAATAGACAAAATCAGGCCTGCAATTGCAAACGTACAGTCATATCACTGAAAGAGAAACTGATTTCTTTCATCTTTTCATCACTTACAGCACTTCATACCTTGGTTTATCATTCCTACACTGTCCTTCATACCTAAAAATGTCTTCATGCTGACTTTGTTGCTGTGGCTTTTTTCCTCTCTAGCTCAAGTGCAGTATGCTTTAACAGTTTAAATCACCATCTTTCAGACCTTATATACTCTGCACTTCTCTGATCCTTTAATTCTTGTATGCCTAGTTGTTTTTAGTTTTTGACTGATAGTACTTTATTTCTAATAATGAGCTGTACACATTGGAGGGAATTTAATAAGCTATACACGTTTTTTTTCATGTACGCATGGCACCATATTGTGTACATGAGCGTGAACATTTTCAGATTCAGTAAACCTCACTTAGCGGGGCGCAAATGTGTGCGAACAGGGAAAGTTCCATGGAATGTAAATTCCTGCTTAAGCAGGTGAATTTAATGCAAATTAGCCAGGGAATGTGATCCAACAACCTGAAAGGCATCCATGTAGACTCCGTGTACGTGGAAATATTTCATGTACAGAAGTCTACATGGAAAGAAGGGGATGTACAAGTCCACAAATACGGACCTAATTCCTCTGAAAAGGTTGAGTACATTTAACCCACCTTTACTCCCTGGTTTGTTATTCTTTGAACAAATTTGTGAATTGGATTTACATGACAAACTTGAGGGTGATAGGTATAGGCCTCCGGGCACTGTTGTTAATTTCACCAAACATGACTGGGAATGCCTGGAGTACTTGAGTTTTCAGAATGTCAGAGTTGTTAAGCCTGACAAGCGTGGAGGGCTTGTATTTTTTGATAATGAAGATTATACTAGACGAATGTTGAATTTGCTTGACTGACCATTATGGTTTAGCTTCCCTGAATAAGATGAATCGGGCCCAGCAAAAGATAAAAGTGTACCTTAATGACTTGTTCACTGAATCCAGGATTCCTTTAAATCTTTATAATTATTTGTCTTGTTTGGCTCCTATCACACTAGTGATTTTTGGAATTCCAAAGGTCCATAAGGACATTGAGGATCCACCACTCTGACCTATAGTTAATGGAAGAAATTCCATTACATATGCACTGGCGAAATTTGCGGATACATCATTAAAGGAATTTGTGGGCAAGTTTGATTACATTTGTAAGGACTCATGGTCATTTTTAAATAGCATCAATGGTCTAGAGTATAAGGATGATATTTTACTCTTGACCGTTGATGTTAAAGACCTCTATACTGTGATACCTGTTGATATGGGCATTGAATGGGTAACCAGTTTAATCAGAATGAAGGATAGCTCAGAAAGGAAAATTGAGCTATTAGATGGCCTGTTGGTCCTAATTTTGAATAACAACTACTTCATGTTTGATGGATGTTATTATTTACAGAAAACAGGGGTTGTGATGGGCTCTCCATGTGGGGCAAGTTTTGTAAATCTTGTAATGTCCCATTGGGAGCAACATCATGTCTTTAACAACAATCTATTTAGAAAAAATATCTATTACTACACTAAATATTTGGATGACATTGTTATTATGTACGATGGTACCACTGATGACATCCAGAACTGTATGACATACCTAAATGGGTCTACCCAGTTTCTGAGATTTACACATAACTTGGGTGTGGAAGGTATAAGTTATCTAGATGTTGAATTATATAAGGACAGAATTATAAAATCTTTTAAAGCTAAGATACACAGGAAACCAACCTATTCCATCTCATTCCTCCACTTCTCCAGTTGTCACCCTTACCAGCAAAAAAGATTGGTAGTGAAGGCACAACTGGTGAGAGCGTCCCGGATGGTGTCCGATGAGAAGGAATTTAGATTGGAATGTCAAGTTTTGTATGACATGTTCATGAATCGTGGGTATCCCCCACAATTATTGGATGATTTGGTCTGTGAAATTCAACATAAAAGGATCAATGGTGAATTTAGTCCTTTCTTAGCACCTAGGCCCCACTTGATGGATTCACACACCACTAGTGCTGGGCACGCACATTCTGAGAAACCTGATTCATTCAAAATTATCTTTATTTCAACCTACAGTCTTGATGTTCCTATTATAAGACAAATTATTTTTAAAAACTGGAACCTACTAGTGTCGGATAAAGATCTGGCCCCTATAGTAGAGTCGACTCCTAAGATTACGTACAGGAGAATAGCCAATATTAAAAACCTACTGGAGAGAGTAAAACCCAGTTTAACCAGGACTATAGGCATGTACAAATGTGAGAGTTGTCCATATTGCAAATATATGTTAGTGGGGCAAACGTTCACTGTCAGGGGTAAAACGTATTTCATTAACAAAAGGTTTAATTGCCTTTCCAAGAGTGTGGTCAGCTTGGCTACTTGTAGACTCTGTCTTTGTTTCTACATGGGTAAGACAGACCATAGACTCAGGGACAGAGTCTACGAGCACGTGTACAGTATTAAGAATTCCAGAGTAGAGAATGCTTTGGCAAAACACGTACATGAATATCCCCAGCACAGTTTTTGTTTTCAGATTATCGACCAAGTGGAACATGACCTTAGGGAGGGCCTTTTAATTTACTGTTAGAAATCCATGAACTCTTGTGGCAAATTAGGATCAATGCTTATAGCCCCCCCAGGCCTGAATGATATGTGTTCTTTTAGCCTGTATACTCAAGTACAGGAGCCTTCAGAGATAATTTACCTTGTATGAACAGTTCATCAACATCTGTACTCACTTTTTTATGGAATTTGTATTAATAGCACTTGATTCACTTTATGTATTCAGATCATGCTATTAAATAGAGTTTTTAATTTTTGATTATAGGGAGAATCTATTTATTACGCCACATACACATTCTACTTGTGTTAGGTTGCCATATAGGATCCCTTTACTTTGAATGCATTTTTTAGCTAAATGCTTTTTGCTAAATACTTTTGAATGCTTTTCAGTTTTAAGTCTTTTTAAACACAATCCTCTAGGAATAACTGTTTAACAAACAACATGTTGTTATTCATTTGTAGAGTCTTAATAATTGTGTACTTTTTAGGTGTTTGCTCTTTAATTTTTAATTAATTAATTCAAACATGTGATTAAGTTTGCTATATGACCTGCGACTTGAAGTGTCGAGTTTGTCTGATGACGTTTTAATGAATGTATTAAGATGAAAGCGCTTACTTAATTTGTTTTGGAACAATAAATCGACCTTTTTTGGAGTACTTTGGAGCCTGCAGCATTTTTATCTTGTCGTATACTGTTTAAATGTCTTACAGACTGGGTTTGTCTGCACAATAACTTGACAGCAGTTGCATCAGATGCTGTTAAAAACATCAAAAAGCAAGCATATGATATGTGGAAGACAGACATAGAAAGGTGAATATTACCTACAGCACACAGTGAATGAAACAGTAGATTCATTAGTGGAACTGGGTATACAGGCACCTCTGAATCTCAGCCTGCAGTACAGCTAGGTGTGGGATGGAGTCAGTTTATGCAACAGTAGCTCCCTGGTGTAAGCAGTGCACCTCCGACTTGTGCGTAGCTAAGCAATGTGCAAACAAGCCAAAATGCCGCTGAGCATGCTCACACACTTGGGTAAGTAGAGTCCAACTCTGTTGCCCTTCACACAAGTGTGTTTACATAAATATATATTTCTTAAATATTTCTATATTTATAAATGACATATATATATATAATATATGCAATATATGGAATTAGTGTTATCCAACAATTTTGTATATTTTGAAGGTGAATTTTTTAAGCAACACAGAAGTGTGGCAATGAGTACAGCTTCTGCCCCCATTTTTGCGAATATGGTGCTGTGGTCATGGGAGACATTTTTTGTATTGAATTCACCCTTCAAAACCTTTAATAAAATTTATTTAAGGTATTTGGATGACATTTTTATTTTATGGAGTAGTAATAGTGAACAACTAGCCTGTTTTATGGAGTTTTTGAACAACACTACAGATCTTTTAGAATTTACTTGCCATTTTGATCAGAGCATGATCAATTTTCTTGATATCATGTTATACAAGGACTCTAATAATCAGAGATATGAGTCTAGTATTTTTAGGAAGGCCACTTTTTCCAATTCCTATTTGCATTTCGACAGTCAACATCCTATTTGGCAAAAACAGAATTTGGGGAAAGGTCATTTTATTAGACTAAGTTGTTTAGTCTCTGATGATACCCAATTCCTTAATGAAATACACAAATTGAATGTAATGTTTATGGAAAGGGGTTATCCACAGGACATGTTGAATCAAATGTCCAAATGTGTTACTGACCAGAGTTATATTAGGTACCAGCCAATCTTGAGATCTGGCCATACTCCTTGTGGTTTAGACAATCATGGAAGACAAGGGCCATCTACCTCCAATGACCTTACTCAAGCATCTTGCAACCAGTGCTCTCACATATCTAATGATGATAGATTTGTACACCCTGTGACTGGACGTGTATATACTTTTAAGTTCTATGCTGATTGTAAATCAAGGGATTTAGTCTATTTAGCACAGTGCCAGTTATGTAGATTTTTTTATGTAGGAAAAACCAATAGGACATTACGGGAACGTATTAGAGAACATTTGTATGCCATTAATAAAGAGAACACGAGTAATGCCTTGGCGCAACATGTAATTGACAATGGCTTGACACATACCTTTAAATTCAGGGTCTTGGAAATGGTGAAAAAAAACCAATAGACTTGGTAATATAAAAAATCACACTGAAGAGGTAGAGTGTAGATGGATATTGAGGCTACAGGCGCACAAAGCATATGGCTTGAATGAAAAGATCTCACTTAAACCATTTTTGGTGGCTAGACCTTACAAACACTGAGTTTATTTGTATATTCATTGGTATCTTCCTTGGGATTTTAGTATATTATTCTAAATACTACCACAATATGAATGCCTTATTGGTGGCGTCATTTGATGCATATTAACTATTTTGTTTGTTTCATATTTATTGTTTTAGATAGTTTATAAATGTATCTTTAAATTTTAATTGTAAACTTTAATTGAATGATTTTTTATGATCGTTAATTGCTAATGCTATTTAAGATGATGTATAATGCTATGCAGTTATTGAAGTCTGATGAAACGTTTTTTGAACGTGAAAGCGCTCACTTGGATCCTGCATTTGTGTCATTCCATTAAACTCTTGAAGTGAAGACTGGAGTCATTCATTTTTTACAGCTGTGGTGTACTCCCTTTTTTGTTTGCTCTTTACTCAAGCTTTGGTTTTACCATATAGTAGGGATATTGATCCACTGAAGACTAATATTGCCAACCACTGGTCTACTGTATTTGTGAGCTTAGGGTCAACTTACAAGCTTGATCCTTCCTATAGGTTTGTTTATAAAAACAATAGGAATCTCAAAAGTATTTTTGAATGGTATGGGACATGTCATGACAAATTTATGAAGAACTGGGGAATGACGTAATGTGGCTCATGTAAGCAATGTAGGTTCACCTTGGAAGGTGACAGCTTTCTAATACACAAGTTTCCTGAATTGATTACTGTCAATGGCCATTATGATTGTAACACAAAGGGTGTCATGTACATTACATTATGTTCATCCTGCCCAGCTTTTTATGTTGGCAAAACCATTGGTCCTTTGAGGGTACATACTTACCAACATATGTATCCCACTGGTAAAGCCAACCATACTAATGCTTTGTACTGACACAGTGTGATATGTAAAGAATTTAAAAAGTTCTCCTCAGTTTTGGAAAAGGTGGACCAACTACAAAGGGGTGGTGACTGGGAGACCTTGGAGAAAAGGGAGTTCTGTTGGCAGATTTTGCTGAATGCCACATGTTCCCCAAGGATCAATGATTTGTTTTAATTAAATCTTGTTGTGGCCTCACAGTAAGACGCTGTCCGGTTCGATTCACAGCTAGAGCGTCTTCTGCTTGGAGACATGCATGAATGGGCATACTTTCGTTGAAGGTTGTGCATCAGGGCTGGTAACTCGGCACGTAAAAATCAACTACCAATCATTAGCGGACCGGAGTTCTAATGTGGCAACCCATAACTGGGAAAAACCGAAAGACACAACAACAACTAAAGACAAGATTGTTTTGCTTAACTTAGTTTTTGCTATAACACGTGATTATTCATAACTATATTCATAGTTGGTTTATGGGGTTTCTTAATGCTTGGATAAATATTTAACATATGGTTATTTAATAATTTATATACTTTTCACAGATATGTATATATTTTTACAGTTCACATTGGGGTGACTAAAAAGCATATATTTTATTGTCAATATAATGTCAACATCATATTGTTAATACTTTCTTTTTGCAGCAGCAGCATTTAAAATGCTTTTAATGTATCGGAAGCTTTTTATATATGTTTATGGTGTATAACTTTAAGAATGCTTTGGCGCCAATTCTAATAGTTTATATAAGAGGCTGTGGGTAGGTTGTATGTTTGTTTCTGATGAAGTTCATTGAGGTCTTGAACAAAAGTGCTTAAATCGATTTTAACTCATTGTATTTGATTAAATCTGGTTGTTCCAACCCATGTGGCATTTTGTAATTATTTTCAGTTTATCAGTATGCTGTTTGTTGGTTTTTGGGGTTTACAGGATTATAATAAGAATAACAACAGTAAGTAACATTAGTACAATTATTTTAATGGCAAACCCATATGAAATTATACATAAGAACAACATAACAGGTTGTTACAAAAATGTATATCAATTTGAAACCATAATAATAAATAACATTAATAAGTTAAAGAAGGGAAGGTTCTGGGTGAGATAGAGAAAAATACCATTACTAACTTTGCAGGTAATATTACTCCACAGACTACTACTATATACCTCTACATATGTACAATGTCAGTTGGGAGTACAGTGAATGCAACTACTATATAAATGATGCTGCACGTACATAGCTCTCAACCTGTTAGCATGGGACAGTATAGGCCAAGCTGTAATGTATGAAACTAAAAGACTTTTCATTACCACTTACACATTGGATAGCAGAGAGATTGTAAAATCTATCAACAAAAATATGAATTTATTTTTGTAAGAGGATCTAATAAAAGATAAAGTAGGTACCTACCCCACCATTGTTTATAGAACTTATATGACATTCAAGAAATACTTGGAAAGAGATAAAACTTTATGTTTAGTTAACAATAAAAGGAAAAAGGGAACAATTAAATACGGAAACTCTTCCCAATGTAATTATATAATGCAGGACAATATTTTACTGTTGGAAACAAGACGTAAGATTCAAAGGCATTACATGTCATACCAAACAAGCTGTATACATGGTAAAATGTGAATTATGTCCAGCCTTTTATATAGGATTTATGAACACTTGACAGATATAAAAAATAAAAAGACTAGCAATGCTTTTTATAGACACATTAATATTTATGAAAATCATGTGTTTTTGTTATTGAACAAGTACAAAATGATATGCAGGGTAGGAAAGTCAAAGAACATTTAGATTTAACTGAATTAAAATGACAATTAAAATTAAATGCAACCAGCAGTCAAGGATTAAATGATGCTTGCCTGATTAGCCCAGTATTAAAATTGAAATATTACAATGTTTTTTATTGTGATGTGTCAATAATTGGAAGTGCATAATGTTTTACTTTTAAAGTTGAGGTGTGTTTTTAATTTTTGATTGATGCTAATCACATGACTTTTAATTGTGTATTTAACTGAGTGGAAAAGTGAAGAGGTTGATCCGAGGAAGTTCCATCAAAATAAGGAATGAAAGGGCTTAACTCTTTTAATACAATAAAACAATTGATTTTATCACTGTTGGCATTAAGAAATTCTCCTTGTACACCGTATTCTTTTGGGAGTTCTGTTTGATTCTTCAGTTTGTTACACAAGGTTTCCACAGTGGTATAGAAAACCTTCTATATTGTGCATCTCGTATGTAAAGGTATCACATCCAGGTCTAAGGATGCTATAACCCCACTTTAATCAACCCTAATCAGATCATTAATAGAGTACAATGGTCTCTTCTGCATGTATTTCACCAGACACCTGCAGCAACTGGAGAGATCACAGAGGCTTCTTACTAAGAAGATACAGGACCTCCAAACCATGACCTAAGTGAATAGACTGTAAGCCCTGTCCTTGTACTCTGTATCATATAGGCTACTTAGAAGTGACTTGTGCCTGGCCTACAGGGCAGTCTCTGACCCCGAAATGATGGAAACGTTGTACATCCGCAAATCAAATGGCACTAGAGTCACTAGCTCTAGGGATCTCAACCTTGCCACTCACATTAACAGAACATGCTAGAGAGACAGGTATGTCTCACAGAGATTGCCGCTGCTCTGGAATAAACTTCCAGTTCATGTGAAGCAGAGCTCCTCAATGATCCTATTCAAGTGCGACCTGAATAAATGGATGGATGACTACAAATTCACCTCAGGGGTGGCACCCAAGTCCCTCATGGACTGGAGTAGTCAGTACTGATCTGTAAAGTATGCCCATCTAACCAAGGACAATTGGGGTGACCCGGGATTAACATGGCTAGGCTTTTAAAGGCTCTACGATCATTAGCCTAGTAAACTCCTATGAACCTATTTAAAGTCATCAGGAATGACACTTTTCCTCCAACAGCTTCCAGTCTATTCAGAGATGCACCAATATACAACCTTAGACATCTTAACCACTCATGTCCTCTCCTCCAACCCACCAAAATTAGGCTTCACTGCACAGACCATGCTTTCTAAGTCTTTGGTCCTAAACTGTGGGAATCTCTCCCTTCTTTTCAGAAAGATCATTCCTCTTACCTCATTTTTCATTCACAAATAAAAGTACATTTTAGTACTCTAGGAAAATGCCACTGCTATCCCTCTGGTCATATAACTTAACCTCTTCATTCCCATCTTCTGTCTACATACCTTGCTCTGACTCTATTTTTGATTGTGACTCTTTCAGAGTGCCAACTATGATGACACTGTATATTTATTGCATGTATATACTGTTTTTTTTTTCTGTCATGCTGTATATAATGTCATTTATCTAGTGCCTTTATAACCTCAAGCAAATTGTAACATTCACTTTGTATATAGTGTGTGTGTGTGTGTGTGTGTATTTTGCATTTTGTCATTCTGTCTGTATATAATGTCATGTATCTATTGTGTTTTCACGAGCTGAAACTGAAATGGGTCGAATGTGATCAGTGCTCTGCCCCAGTTAACCAAATTAAAAATAAATAAATAAATACATAAAATGTGTCTAGACTACAAACTATTCTCAGTAAAAGCTATCAGTCTATTCTATTTTTTCTCCCCAATCCACTTTACTATTTATCATTTGCTACAGCCAGATGTTTATCCATATTACTTTGCATCACATATTTCAGCTGTTCCATAATTTCAAACTACTTTTTTCAGAATCCAGTGCTATCTAATACACTAGAATTCATCAATCAGCAAATAAGTCTCAGACCCTGTTCCTTCTATCAAAATGTTTTCTATAGTCATAACTCTAAACTGCTATTATGGAGCAAAGTTTTATCTTTTATTGAGCCCTATACATTGGATTTATGTCCCAGTATACATTAGGGCACTAGTTCTAATTATAGTCAATACAACCATTAAATCCTAGCTCTTTAACAAAGCTTAATCTACCTTTTATGCATCCCACTAGCCAGCAGATGTATGGATAGCCATAAGATGCACATTTTGACAGAAACCTGCTTGACTGAAAACTTACTAGTCTGTCCTTGGTTTTCTCAAGGAGCAGCTGACTGGAATTTAGTCGTCCAATCACAACTGTTTGACTTTATTGTAAGCTCAGGACTGTTGTGCAAGATTGTACGAGTTTCTTCCTGCTCTACTGATGTGTGACCATAGAATTTGCATATATAAGTTAAAGTGATGAGAGGACTTGTTCATACATCAGAGGTGCAGGGGGTAAGGGGATTTGCTCCACTGCAAAAAATTTTTTTTTTTTATTTTATACAGTTAGCCTGCATGCAGGTTATGTATGTTCATCTACTGTGAATGAAGGGTGTGTTTCCTAGCAATTATGCAGTGATCATTAATGGTGGAAGAAATGTATTACCACTTTGCTATATTAATATATACTTAATGTAAAATCTCATTGGCACCATTATTTTTCAGCTGGTCTATATTAGATCAGCGAATGCTTAAAAAAGCGAATGCTGATTGGTCGACCTTATGTAAGCGAAAGCTTACAATCTCGAACTGTCAGATCAGCAATTTTTTTTCCTAGGGAAAAAATTGCTGATCCAAAACACATGCACAAAACACAAGCACACCAAACAAACAGAAATCCATGCACATGCACCTAAAATCTGACACCTAACCCTACACTAAACTATGCACACACCACTAACTATCCACTTACCTTAACCCAAACCCTAAGGTCCGTCACTATCGCACACTCAACTCACCCACTCCCTAACCCTAACTCACCTAAACCTGCCCTAACCCTCACGTCCACACAATCGCACACATACCTAACCCACGCCCAAACCCTAACTCACCCTAACACTCACATCCACACAATCGCACACTTACCTGAATCTGACCCATAACTTTCCACCACAGCACTGAAAATACCGAAGCAACAGAAACGGACAACTGAATTCTTTCACTAGGAAAAAAATGGGGTTTCTGTTGCTTCGATATTTTGAACATTCGCTGAAAAAAGGCCGATCAATCAGCGTTCGCTTGTTTAAGCGTTCGCTGATCTAATATAGACCCTTTTTCAGCATCACTGTTAAGTGATTATTTAGCTTTTTACTCCCTTTGTTTATTTTTTTTTTCTAATTACTTATTTATCTATCCTTTATTGACTGGGTTAGTCCTACTAGGCTAGTATCATCTTTTCAGGGAGACCTGACATCATAATTATACTAACTTGGGAATGTGTTCAGGCATCAGGAAACATCCCCTACTCTTTTCAGTAATATGGGATCTTTTACATCCACTTGAGCTACCACCAACTCAGACCAATAAGGCCTTGGTTTAATATTTCATCTGAAGGAACACACATTCAGGAGCACAGCACCCTCTTATGCTGCAGTAACAACAATCCATCTACCTAGTATGGGAATAGTATCCACAGTGTTCTGCACTAAAGGCAAGTGTGCTACTTGTTACAACACTGATACCACTGATGGCTCAATGGGGATCAATGGGCGGTATGGCAAAAGGGAGAGCCAGGGCAGTATGGTGCCTCAGAGATAACATTTTTGCCTAACAGGTCAATGAACTGGAGTTCAGTGCTGACTTTTTTTTCTTAGCTTCTTTGATAGTGTAATGATTAGTGTAGATGGAATGGTAACCTTGTGTATCTAGGTTCGAGTTTTAGCTGAAGTATGTACCCTTTAGCGTGTGCTGTGAGGCTTTGGCAAGTTCTTATGCTTCTAACTGATATAGTAGTTCGGGAAGGTTATTATTGATGCACTTTCCCCCTGTTTCTGATCTACCAGTAATAAATGATCTTGACAAAGAGATGATGAATATGAAGAAACAAAATTACCAATTTTGTCTAGCAGTTAGCACAGAGGATTAAGACCATAAACTGTTAACAAACTGGGTCATGTAGTCCAGGGTTTAATTCCCTCAGCCTCCATTTGCCAACTATGTGACGCCAAGCAAGTCACTTAACCAGATTGTGCTCTGGGGAAATTGAGATACTGGGCTAGGCTCATCAAAGGACTCCTAGTCTACTTGCCTAGTAACTACCTATGAATGTGAAAGATGTTCAGAGGCAAACACTAGGTAATCAGTCTACTTGACCATTAGGTGACTATCCAGGGATATTCAACTTTGATCATCTGGTCTTCAATGATCAGAGGTTCGATGTTGTGAAATTTCAATCCTTTGAAGAAGACCTATATATATATATATATCACCAGAAATGCAACTAGCTATTTTTGCATCCCCTCTTTGATTTATGATGAAATAAAAAAAGTTTTTTTTTCTTCTTTTAAACTGTTGCAACTGCTTGCTACATTTATAGTAAGCAATTGCTACAGTTCATATCACACACAGAGTGCTACAGTGCTCACTTATGATTAAAAAAGCTCATTTTTTAAACCATAGCAATGGCTTCTTACATTTGTAACAATCATTTGCTACAGTTTATACCATACAGCAGTGTTACAGCACTCAGTTATGACTGCAAATGCAATAATGCTATTTATAAATGTCAGTATGCATTGAAGAGTGATTGGGATTGGTTTATCATGCCCCCCTGGCACTTTGTACCTGGAGGCAGCTGACCATCTCATCCTCACCCTAGCTAAATTACCATATCTCATCAACAGGTTCTATTTATAATGCAGTGAAGATTTAGGTCTTTATAATTAGTACTTGTGGCGTTGCCAGTTTTTTGAAGGTATAAGAGATTTAATGGGACTAGGTATTTTATTGGCTTGAAAGTCACTATGTAAGAGTTTGTAGAAGGCAGACATAAGTGAAAAGGCCTTTAATATTTTCATATAGCCCAAGGAGCTCATACTTGAGATTTTCTTGGTTAGGAAATGTTATGGCCTTTCAGGTTGGGCAGGATGTTTGGGAGAGATATTTGCAAAATGAAGCAATGCATCCTACTATAGGCCTGATAAGAGAAGAGCAGAGGGAAATGATAACTTATTTACAGCTGGAAGACACTCCTTTGATAATTAGATGATCAAGATAAAACAATTTCCTAACTATAATTGATATATGATGGTCGACAAAGAGGTCATTGTCCAATAATATGTCTAAGTTCCTAATAACAATATCAGACTTAAGGGAGTATCATTTACATGGTTGGCCAAGGAACATTTTTGTTTCCTAAAAAGTACTATACTGCGTTTTTTTCATTCCGAGTTAAATTCTATATTAATACATTAAATACTGATATGGATCAGCCATTCTTGTAGGATGTTGGTATTAGCTGGAGAATTTATAACACTGCCAGGTTTGCAGTCATGAAAAAGCTTGATTAGCCACAGATATTTTACGTCAGCTTTGACATCAGAAACTTATATACTGAAGAGAGAGGGGGCCCAGCACAGAGTCCTGATAGACATTACAAATGATAAGTCTTTCAGAAGATGAGGCGCAGCCAACTCTCACCATGTGGGCCAACTTGCTACTCAATGGATCACAAAGTGGTTAATATTTAGGTGGCTGAGCTTATTGACAATACCAGAGTGAGGAATAGTGTTAAAGTCCTTTAACTATGTCTAGGCAGGCTATGTGGACAGAACAGTCTTTGTCAAGAGCATTAGTAACTTTTTCAAAATAGTTAAGTAAGTAGGATTTGTCTTTTACAAAACCAGATTGGTTGGGCTCAGGGGGTTATAGATTACTGTAATACATTCTATGACATTACAAATAATAACAGTAAGACTGGCAGGTCTCTAGGTCTCAGGTTCTGTGGTGGAACTATCTTTGTGGAGGGACACTGCAATGGCTAATCACCTGACTACAGGTATCCTGTAAAGAGATTAAGGTAGAACAGATTAAGGAGGAATTCAGTAAGGATGTGTTTAGTGCTAAATCAGAGACAACCAGGTCTGTTTCTGTGTCCCATGGAATTGTGTTCTTCTGAGTTTTGTTTTTTTTTTTTGGAATTACAAAGTGTGGCTAGAATCTGTAAGGAAGTAATTTTAGGGGAGGTAGCAAATACAAGATAACAGAGGAACACTGGGGGAAGAACAGGTCAAATTTAATAATTTGTCTGTGAATATATTAACAATGTTAAAAGAGAGCTAAAATGTTATAAAGGGAGCATTTCTCTTTCTCCCTGGGCCTCTGCTGAAAACAGGCTCTGTGGAACCTAGTCGGACATTCCCGGTCAACAAATGTTAAATAAAATAAAAATAAAATAAAAAAAAATGTCTTACAGAGTCAGCATGAGTAATGCAATTTGAGATCAGCTTTGGTTAATAGTGGGTGTTACATCACAGTTTTAAAGATTCCTTATGATTAGTCTTAAAGGAGTTGGCAACATTTAGTTCATCTCTAGCCTTACAATTTTTAATAGTGTGTCTGAGTACATTCAGACACTATAAGTTCATAGGTGTGTACTAGGCTAATGGCCCTGGGGCCTTTACAAGCCTAGCCAATAGGATTACACTGGCATCATTTCACCCGACCTTAGTTCCCAGTGCCTCTGTCGAGTAAAACCACTGGAGTGATCCCTGGGGTGAATTTTCTATTTCCTATCCACTCATCAAGATTTCTCTTGAAGAGGGCTAGCGAGGTGCTCTGCTTGACATGTATGGGAAGTCTACTCCATAGCATGGGCAGTCTCTGGGTTATGAACCTGTCCCTCAAGCATGTTCTGTTGATTGTGGTAATGAGTTTGAGGTCTCTGGAGCATGTGATATGGAGGGATTGGTATTTCTTTAGATGTAGCATTTCTCACAGAGCTGGGTCAGACATGGCTTTGTAAGTCAAGCAGAGATCACCTCTAAGTAGGCAATATGAGACAGAATAGTTGGGTTTTTTTTAGTCTGTCCATATTGGACAAATGTTTAAGGCCTAGGATCCTCTTTGTGAGGTACTTTTGCGGCCTCTCCAGTTGTTGCAGGTGTTTAGTGAGGTACATGCCAAATAGGGCACTGTAGTCAGTGATTGCCCTAATGAGGGAAGAGTAGAGGAAGATAATGACCTCTTTCTTCCTGGATGCAAAACCCTTGGTAATGAGATGTGCCACATAGAAGGACTTCCTGACCACAGTGGCAATGTATTGGTCAAAAGAGTGGTTGCTGTCAACCTGTGTTCCCAGATCACTTATAAAGCCTTCTGTGTTCAGTGGACTACCTACGATGTGGTAATTCATGGGAAATGGGTTTTTCCCAAAGGGGATGGCAACACATTTTTTCCCATTGAGCTTAAGGCTATGGTTCTGACACCAGTCGCTGGTCTCAGTGAGGCCTTTCTGTAGGATGTCAATATAATTTGGGGAGTTAATAATAGCTCCCAACTAGCAATCGTCTGCGAACATTGTCAGCCAGAGTCTCTTCATGTTGGCCTGGACTTCAGACAAGTAGATACCAAACAGGAGAGGACCCAGGACAGAACCCTGTGGGACTCCACTCATGACTGGTTAGCAGTCTGACTTGGAGTCAGTTACTTTCACACTGTGGGTTCTACCTGTGAGCCAACTTGCAAACCCACCTAGTGATATAGGGGTTTATGCCTAGCTTAGTGAGTTTTTCTATGATTTCTGAGAGGGGAATGGTATCAAAGGCCTTGGCCAGATCAAGGTAGGCTGTATGAACCACCTTGCCTTCATCCACACCTCTGGTGACCGACTCAAAGAAGTTGAGCAGGCATGATCTACCCCTCACAAAACCAAACTGTGTGGGATCCAAAGTTTGGAGATTCCCTATATCCTTGTTTATTAGGTCCACGATGATGCATTCCATAGCTTTGCATATCAGACTCGTCAGGCTGATGGGGCAATAGTTCCCAGGGTCTGTAGTTGCTCCTCCTTTGTGGAGAGGGATAACTGTAGCAGTGCACCATTCGGTAGGGGCAAAGCCTGAGGTGAGGCTGTGATTGAACAGGGCACACAGGTGAGGTGCCAGTTCACTCTGTAGTTCATGAAGAACACAGCCAGTGATATTGTCAGGTCCCATAGAAACTGTATTCTTGGCCTTGGACAGTGCTGTTTTAACCTGTGCAGCAGTAATACTGGCTGCCAGATTAAGATCCTTTTTGTAGTACTAGGATTCAAACTTATTAAGTAAACTTTACTGATTTTCTGGCCTAGTTACTGAGTTAATAAATATAATTAACCATCCTTAAGATGGTCCTGCTCTGAGGCAGCCTTACTTCCTTATACAATCAGCGCTTAGTATCAGTAACACCTCTGTATATGTCACTAAACATTCCTCTTCTCTGCACATTTGCACTATATCACTGACAATATAACCTTCACAGTAAGTCATGTCCCTCTATCTGTATGTCCGTATGCATTTAGACTTTCCTCTCTTATGCATGCCCATTGCTAAACAAGGTAAGTGTTACACCAAAACTTACCTAGACTCCCTTTCCTTTACCTAGTACTTATTGTTATGGGATCTTTCTGTACCATCTCCATCATCACCCACATTCTCTTCACTTTTATTTCATTTTATTTTCGGTTTTAATCTTGTGCCTCTTGTCATTGAGTGCTGCACTGACACTTGTCAGTTTTTACCCATTTCCATAAATTAACAACATTATCAGTGCAGTCCTCTTCATCCTCCCCCTTAAAGCACTGTTTATTTATACAAACACTCATTCTTTCTGCCAGCTCACTACCTTATCCCTCCATCATATTCACCTTTAGTTCACCAACATGCTATATTAATATCACCCCAATTATGTTCTTTTCAGGTACTACTCATGTATTCCTGCTCTCTCCAGTACATGTCCTTTTCCCAGTTCACAGATGTCAAACCTCCCCTCGGGTGGATGTAACACACCCAATGGCACTTATCAAAAAGATTAAGGAAAGTTCTCCAGTGCCCTGGCAAAATTTCCCTTAGTCAGTATGAATACCACCTTGGGTCTCCCCTGAAAGGCAGCCATTTGCCTAGCAAAACTAACCTGGTCAACAAAGTGTAAATTAAATAAATAAATACCATAAGCAAGTGATCATTCTTGGATTAGGAGCATATTATCAAATTATTTCCCCTTAGATCACCACTGTGGAAATGTACTCGTAAATGTTATTAAGGTTTTCAAAAAAAAAAAAGTATTTGAGGAAAAATATATATAATTCTGCCACAGGGTTGTACTACCATACTTCATGCAGGTTAATATGATCTATGCTGCATCCAACAGAAAGTCAGTGGTTTTCTAGTGGTTGTTGGTATCTCACGTGCAATAGTCAACCATGTCTCCACTAGATTTGTGGCAATAAAAATATAGAACTACAACTATTCTCATCCATTTTTCCATTATAGCAACATTTCTACAAATTCTATATACCTTCCCCATAACAAGTGTCTAAGCATAAATTTCCACTATAAAAATATTTAGTTATTTGTTAGATAAGAACACACACACACATTTATTTTCAGAAGTAATCTATGAAGATAAAAAAAAACAAATCAACAAAATTGCACTGAGATCCACAATTCATTATATTTCAAGCAAAATGCAAATATGCTATGAAAATGGATACAAATAAATCAGTAATAACATGGAGATATAGAAACCGAAAAATCAAATAATAGCCATGAGATGTCTCATATGCTGTGGTCTGTGATATTTATTTTTAAAATCCCTTTATAAAAGCTCCTCTTGAAAATAGTATTCAAGTTGTGTTATTATGAATTCACGGCAGTGCCTTAAGTATACAGACATCATTTCATTATTGCCATCATACTCTGTTCCTCTCTCATTTCTTTAAACTACATTATAAACTACATGTTTTAATTCTCATTTGTATTTCTTATATTTAACAGTATTGATGTGGTAAAGAGACATTATAATATATTACTATAATAAAGATACACAGGCTAATATTAAAATTACTATCATTAATTAAATTTGTGGGCAAATTATTTTTTTTTCTTTATTTACAATTTTCTAGTACCATGCATGTAGCCTGGAGAGGGGTTACACTGCATAAGAAACTATTATCTTTTTTTAATCATATTACTGCAGCAATTAAACTATAAGCACAGGAACTGTGCCAGAATAAAATACTAGGCTCCAACACATTAATATATCCTCAAGTTTATTCATAAATTCATTAACTGACAAAACAGCAAACAGTGATCTGATCAGGACAAAATTATTTCTCATTGCATTATGTTATAATGGTTACCCATGCCATATATATTCTCACAAAATATTTACATGGACTGCTTGAAATAGCAAGAAGCAATTCTTCAAAATTGTTAAAGGGAATGTTTTCTCTTTTTTGTACTTTTATGCCTGGGCTCTTTGTTGTAATAAACTGATTATTGCCTCTTTTATATACATTTTTCTAATTATGATATAAATGAGGTATCTTTTCTCTTTACTGTACTGGTAGAACTGGTATTTGCCTTCTTTGTAAAGGTCATAATGACTTCAGCCATGCAAAATATTATAAGAATTAATGTAGCATAACTAAAGAAGCCACTAATGATTTAATATTCAGCTGCTTCTCTTATGAAAGATTTTAAGTTCATGTATTCTATAAAATAATTTCAAAACTGAATACACATAATTTTGAGCAGTCTTCTCAAGTTGTTATGCAGAATAATGAGTAAGAAATGTTACTCTGTAATACTGTTCTTTAGCAGCCAATTAAGAAATAATACAATGAAAGTTCTCTTATCCAGCTGTAGATACTGAAGTGTGCCAGCACATTAAATGAAACCTTGAGGTTCTAAATTCTGACCCAGTTTTTGTTTGAAATACACCCTGCTCCAAACTCATGACTATTTCACTTACAACCATTTCTGTCTTCTGCAACAATCCATACAATAATGCAGCATAAATGGCCTCACAAAATGGAAATACCTGAAGTGTGATTGCTGGCTGCCTTAACAGTATATACACTTAAAATAAAACATTAATTGAATATATTGGACTTCACAAAGGTAGATATAACAGGGTAGTGACATCCATATTAGAGAGAATAGCATCAGATGAGTCAGGTTTGAAACTAAAGGTTCATACAAGATTACTAGTTTAACAGCTTGAGAGCAGTTACAAACCTAGGCAATATAACCCAAATTTACCCAATATATGATCCCTAGGGGCAAGCAGACGGCATGAAGTTGTGCCAATAACTTGAATATCTTACAGATTGTCCCTGTCCATATGGGACATAGGTACTACCCTAGGTGTGAATTTGTGATTCCCCATGCATCGATCCAAATTACGTTTGAAGAGTGCCAGGGAAGGGCTCTGCTTAATGTAAATAGGACGTCTGTTCCAAAGAAGGAGCAATCGATGAGACACCTCTCTCTCTCCAGCATGTTTTGTTTGAGTTGCTAAGTTTAGATCCCTAGACTAGGTGACCCTCATGCTGTTTGACTTGTGGATGTGTAGCACCTCCATCACGGCTGGATCTGTGAGTACCTCATAGGTCACCCCTTAATAGTCAGTAAGAGATAGAGTAAAGGGATAGGACGTTTAGCCTATATGCATAGGATATGTTGTTTACACCCTGTATGTTCTTTATGAGAAACCTCTGAGGTCACTCCAGCTGCTGTAAGTGCCTATTCAAGAGGCACATCATGCTCAATTATTGGTCTAATGAGGGATTAGTAGAGTTTAATTTATTTGGATCTGGATGCCATATCTTTATATAAGTTGTGCCACATAGAAGGACTTCCTCACCACTGTGGACACATGGCACTCAAAGTTCAGGCTACTATCTATCTGTGTACATAGATCTGTCACATCTGAGTCCACTCTTAGGGGTGTGCTATTGATGTTGTAATTTGCAAGGGTATTTGACTTCCCCAAGGGATACAATAATGCATTTTTTCACATTTAGTTTTAGGCCATAGCTCTGGCACCAAACATTTGTCTGATCTAAACCATCGAGAAAGATATCTACATCACTGGGGGATTCCATGATTGCCCCCAGCTTGCAGTCATTGGCAAACTTTGTCATCCAGAGGACTTCCACATTAACTTTGACCTTTGAGAAGCATATTCTGAACAGCACTGAGCCCTGTGAAACACAACTAGTAACTGGCCTCTTGCTGTATCTAGATTCACCAGCTTTAACCACGTGTCCTGTCCATGAGCCAACTAGATATCCATCAGGTGATGTAGGGATTTATGCCCAGTTTTGTGAATTTATTTATAATACCTGAATGGGAAATAATGTGAAATACATTGACCAGGTCAAGGTAGGCAGT
This sequence comes from Protopterus annectens, assembly GCF_019279795.1. Classification (NCBI taxonomy): domain Eukaryota; kingdom Metazoa; phylum Chordata; order Ceratodontiformes; family Protopteridae; genus Protopterus; species Protopterus annectens. The sequence continues at coordinate 1,400,230,576 of NC_056731.1, forward strand.
ATGCACTATTTTACCCTCATCCAAGGCCTCAGTGACTATCAAAGACCCAAATTGGGTCAGGTGTTTGGAGTTTCCTAGGCCATTAATTATCATGTCCATGAGTATTCTTTCCATGGCTTTACATATATGACTAGTCAAACTTATGGGTCTGTAGATGGTGCCTCTTTATGCAGAGGGATGACTGTTGCTGTTCTCCACACTATCGGGACAAAGCCAATCTAGAGGCTGTGGTTAAATTGAGATCCTAATGGGCCTGATAAGTCCTAAAATAAGCTGTTTAAGTGGAAACCTGGTATATCATCAGGGCCCACTGAGACTGTGTTTTTAGCTTTAGAGAGCACAATGGCAACCTGTTCTTTGGTGGCAATTGGCAGTGGAGTGGTAGAGGGTATCTTTTGGGGGAGAACTGTGGATGATGGGGAGGTGACATTTGAACTGAATTTGTTGGTCAGCAGATCTGCTGTATCTTCTGGCTGAGTATAGGTGATGCCATATACAGCTAATTCTGCACATTATTGGGTGTTACCCTTAAGATTGTGAACATAACTGACAAATGTCTTATGGTTATCCTTAAAGTTGGAGGCTATTTTTGCCTCAAAGTCTGCTTTCAGAGACTTGACTAGTTTCCTGATTTGATTGTTTAGACTAATGAGGGACATTTTGCTCTGTTGTGTCCATTTCCCCCTCACTTCTTAACAGGATTTTCTCTCTGTTGTACAACTTATTAATATTAGGGGTCCACCAGGGTGGCTTTTTTTGTGGTTTGACCCGTGTTTATTTTGGTCTGGTACTGATTTTTCTATGCAGTTGTTTATATGGTCACACAGGGCTTTTGTGTCCGCCTCTGTAGGTTTCTGTGTTTTCTGAATGTGGGTACGCTTGGAAACTAGCTATGCTGTCCCTTAATCTGCGTAATTTACCTTAGAGAAGTTCTTAAAGTTTTTGGGGTTAGGTGTGGGGGGATAGTTTTTCCTTTACTTCAAGGGAGACCACTTTGTGATCTGATCTTATCAGTGAAGACATCACACTAGGGGATGTGCAGCACTCTGCCTTATTTGTAAGTACCAGATCTAGGATATTTCTTCCCCTGGTAGGAGTGCAGACTAGCTGTTTCAGGAATTTCAATTTGCAAGGTCAAGAAATCTTTGGGCCTGCATGTTAGTGGTCATGTATGCCTCCCAATTAATGGAAGGATAGTTAAAATCACCCATCATGCAAATTATTCAGATACTCCCTTATTTTCTGTTTAGCACTTTGCAGTTGCACCTCTTCTTGTTCAGTGAAATTCCCCATATTCTGTAATACTTCAACCTTTGTCAGCCCCTCCAAATAAGTCCTATTACTTCTTAACCATATCTCTTTTTTTCTTTTATTTCTACCCTGTTTTTAAATTCCACTTTCATTTTATCCCACTGACTAGCAATAACTTCTGAAGATATTTCTTTCATTCCTAATAACTCTTGAATAATTTCCACTACCCATTCCGTAAATTCTGCTCTTTTAACAGGTTGTTGGGGAAGCACTGGTGTCTCATTTTTACTTCATTAACCTCCATTTTAATCTTAGTTGTTATTGGCGCATGATCTGAAATAGTTATTGGACGTGTATTGAAATTTTCAATTAAACGCACTTATTCCTGTGAATAGAACTTATGTCAAGTCTAGCCCAGTTACTGTACCTTGGGAATAATATGTAAATTTTCTCTGAGTTCCTACTACTGAATTCTATACCAAATATTTTCATAAATTTCTTCAGAAATCTACCCTCTTTTGTTATATTTCCATTGTAGGTCCCCCAGATACATCCTCACTTTTGCAAATCAAGTCCCAGTCCCTACCTCTAAGTAATTTTCCCTGCTGAAAACTGATTATTTCTCCCAAATTTTTCTTAAGCTCCATAATAGCACTTTTAGGTGGAATATGAATACATGTGAGTGTAGTCCTCCTCCCTTGCCAGTAGCCCCATACTACCACAAATATACCATTATTATCATTTTTTCCTCGTGTATCATTACTGGAGCTCCTCTAGCAATTAATATAAGTTCTCCCCCATTTCCTTTCTCCCTTATATTCTGCTGAATATCCACCTCAAAATGCTTTCTTTATCAAACTCTCACGCTCTCTTATTTCCAAATGTATCTCCTGTAGCATTGCTATTTGCACTCTGTATTTCTTAACATGATTCAATACTATTACCTTTTTGTCTGTACCTGTGAGGTCATTCACATTCCAAAAGAATAGCAATAATGATAAGAAGTTATTCCCACCTATTGCATATTACATATTTTTAAATGTCTGTCTTCAGCTTTTGTGTTATATGTGCTCACTAATTTTGGCAGGTTGCTCTTTTATGCAGTTGCCTCTTGTCATCTCTATTTGAACCTATGTCACATTTTACAAGACTTTGTTTCAAAGAAAACCCTCAGACAAAAAACAAAAACACCCCCAGAACACCCACAAAACCTATTAACTTAAAACAAACACAGAAAATTATATACATGTTCAAATAATGAAGTTTAATCCTCCTGATAGGTACAACTGTCCCATATTGACTGCTGTAACCAAAAGCATTACTTAACCTAAAATTAAAGTTATCCATGCTAAGGTGCATGTTATAGTCTGTGCTCAGACTTACACTAATTGCTGCCTGTTCTTGTCTTATCTTTACACCCTTCCCAGATGTGAAAAACAGGCTTTTAGGCTTAAGAAAAAAATGCACTGGCTATCATTAAATAAAACTAAATCACACACTTTTCTAGTAAATGCACTGAAGTATTTATGTACCAGGAAAGCTGATATCTCTTATTCACTTCCAATAATTTCAAACTTTATTTTTTTACTAAGCTGCTTGCCCTTGTATATCTTAATTTTACAGCTGTCCTCAGCTGCAGACCTCTCAACTCACATGAACATTTCCTTGCTAAAGAAAACCTTTTCATTGCATTCAAAGTGTTCTAATATTTTAAAGCCCACATGCTTACACAGACCAAAAAATTGTTACTAGATTAAGCCAAGAGCAGTAATCTAGACATTCACCTATGCAAAAGTAAGAGAAAACATCTAATCTTGATATATATATTATAATCAGTGCATTTTACACCCCATCCCTGACCCTAACAGCTGAAGATTACAGCATATTAACTTAAACATGCTTTTGTTCAGCCTTTATTCTCTTTTTATACTGTAATGCCTACATTTCTTAAAACTAAAAAGAAAAAAAGTAAAAGTACTTGTTTGCTTCAGTATCTTTATCACATACAGCAATCACTGAAAATGCTTTATTATGTAACATGCAATATATATCATGAAAGATTTTATACAAAGATTAACAAAAAAATGTTTCATTTATAGTAACTTTTTCCCTATTAGTGTCCTTCCATATATTAATGACACGAAGCGGGGTACACACCTTTCAATCGCCCACGTTTAACAAAGTCAACAAAGGTCCAATCCTGCTCAGCCACTTCTTCTTATATAGCCATAGTTCACCAATGTGATTGATGCTTTATAGTTTCACATTTATTCCCTAAGTTCAGTGTTGCTGGTCTTCTTCCTGTTCATCTCCAGCTACCAACCCCAGCCTCTTGTTCAAATACAAGGCACTCCCAATTATTGTATTCAACTCTTATGCTTTTTTCTCTCACTCAAGCGTTTTCCTTAGGAACACTGTAAAATTTTCACTGGCAAAGTCTCTTTATGAGCTATATTATCCAGAAGAGTCCTCTTCTGTTTGATGGCTCACTTTTTGTTGGACAAACTTTTTCATTTCATCCTTAGACTATTCTACATCAAAAAAAATGAATTTGTTCCTCCTGGAAGAAATATTCTGAAGGCAGCTGGATACAGTAGCTTGAATCTCATACTTATCCCTCATCATTCCCTGACTACTGGAATATATGTGCTTCTCTTCTGTCTGGTGTACAGTGAATACACATTTTTCTACAAACAGTCTGCTGTCTCCAGTCTTTAATACTTTGCCCTTCTGCTACAGTTTTATAAGGATCAAATCTTTCTGCTAGCATGATTGCATCTTTACTAATACAGGTCTTGGCTGCTTTCTCATTTCAATTAACAAATCCTGTTGTGGAATATCAGTATAGTTGCTCATTTGTGCTTTCATAAAATTAATAAAGTCTGTTCCTTCCAGTTTTTGTGGTATAGCAAAAAGTCCCATTTTTTTCTACAAGCTCTGTCCTCTAACTGCCATTTTTTGAAACAGCTCAGCAGTTTTATCAGTTCATCTGAATAGCTGTTCAAAGCCTCTTCCATTTTTTCCAGCCTTTTGTTCAGTTGATATACTCCTTCAATGTTTCATTTATTTTAATAAACTCTGAGTAATTTTGATTTATTTTTTTCCTCTAAATCACTGGAAGCCATATCTTGTACCAGAGCTGGAACTTGAAGTGCTTTTTCCTGAACAGCTGCAGGATTCTTCTCAGACAGTGTTTTCTCTTCATCTTTTCTAGCTGATTTCCTTTCAGGCTCTCTAAGTCTCTTCTTTGTTGGCATTCAGACAGTGCACTTACTAGCCAGTATTTGAATTTTACTAAAACTGGCAGAATTACTAGCCCTTATCTCTCATTTTTTTCTCATTGGGAGAGTTGAATTTAAGCTGCTTAGAAGTCATTTAGGATCATGGGATCCTAGGAGGTTACTAAGCTAACAGCCCAGGGCCCTTACAAGCTTAACCAAGTTCAACCCATGTTCCAAGAATGTCTGGTTCAAGCACACACACTGAAATCAGTGCCTATTACCCCTATACAAGAGGGACACGTGGAACCTCCCATGATGAATTTCCAGTCACTCATCCAATTATCCAAATTACACTTAAATAGGGCCAACGAGGGGTTTTGTTTAACATGAATAGGAAGCTTGTTCCAAAGGTGGGCAACCTCTGTGAGACAAATCTGTCTCTCCAGCAAGTTCTGTTGATGTCACATAGCATGTTAAGATCCTTTGAGCTAGTGACCCATGTGCCATTTGACTTGTGAATGTGCAGCATTTCCATTAAAGCTGGGTCAGAGATTGTTCTATATACAAGGCACAGGTCACCTCTGATCAGTCTGTACAACACAGAGTAAAATGACAATGAAAATCACTCTGTCCGCATATGACAGATCTTGAAGACCCTGAATTTTCTTTGTAAGGAACCTTTGTGGTGTTTCTAATTGCTGCAGGTAAGAAATATGTTTTATTCAAAAATGTTTTTGGTGCCAAAGAAAGAAATTGCCTGGAGACCAGTTCTGGACATGTCTTTCCTAAACCAGTATGTGACAGTGCCCAAGTTCAAAATGCTTTCACTTCACAACCTGGTACCTCTTCTTCCTCATTTGAATTTTTTGATAACCTTAGGTTTAACAGATGCTTATCATCACATTCTTATTCATGCAAACTTCAGATATTTCTTAAGGTTTTGTGTGTCTGGTTCACATTGTCAGTTCTCTTCCTTACCTTTTGGTCTATACACTGCCCCAAGAATATTCACAAAGTGTCTAACTCATGTTATAACCCATTGCAGGCCACAGGTTATCTAAATTTTTTTCATATTTACTTTGCAGAATCGTTTTCAAAGTATCAGGAATGTCTCACTTGGATGAGAGATCTATGCTAGCTGGTATTCCAAGAGAACATTCAAAAGTCTTTTTTTTTTTTTGACTCCATCACATAGAACCGTGTTCCTAGGGTTTCTTCTAGACACCTCAGTACAAAGAGCTTTACTTCCACAGGAAAAAATAGATCTATATTTAGATCAATTTCAGGGGTTTTCCATTTAGACTTTGGTCACTGCCAGGGAATACCTCAGGATTCCTGGTCTCATGGCATTTATGACTGTCATAATACCTCTGGCAAGACTGTACAGAAAGATATAATGGCATCTGAAGTCCATTTGGTCCCAGTACCTGGGACTTCTGAGAAGAGAAACCAGTTAGTGGCAACATCAAATATCCCAGAATCCAATTAACTCCCCTACTCCAAAGCATTCAGTCACCACAGATGCTTTGGACTTTGCCTGAGAAACAGTGTCAAGGGGATAAAAGTGCAAAGTATCTGGGATACTAAAAACAGACAGAAGCACATAAATGTAAAACAGATGCTTGCCCTTATCATGGCACTCAACTCTCTGAATCACCTCTCGTCCCCAGGACCACTTCACGTTGTTACAGACAATACCACAGTGATGTGGTGCTTAAAGAAGCAAGGGGGAAATCCTATCCCCTATATAGATGTATATCATGGAATATAGGTTTACAGCACAATCTCACTATACTGGCTTCCTACATTCTGTCAGAGCAAAACTGTCCTGCAGACAAGCTGAGCAGGACAAAATTGGACCCTCACAAATGGAAAGTAGATCAGGAGGTCTTTCAAGATTTTATCTATCTGTGGAGAGTTCCTCAAGTAGACCTTTTTTGCCTACTCTCTAAACAATCAGCTGGCAAAATTCTACTCCAGGACTCCATGCAAGAAGGTCTGGAAGATGGGTGCCTTTTCCTGGCCTTGGACAGGAATGTTCTCATATGCTTTTCCACACTTTCCAGTGATATCCATGGTACTTCTGAAGATTCAGAAGGAATCCTCCAAGATCAATGTGGTGACTCTATTCTGGACAAGGCAACAGTGGATCTTCCTTCTTTTGGAATTGGCCAGGGGGAATTATCACAATCTTTCTCACAGACTGGATCTACTTACACAAAAACAGGGTTGTCCGATACATCTCAGTCCCAATTAACTTCAACTAATTTCCTGGATGACAGGGTCTTAATACCATTTAGGCACCTGTTTACTAAGGACATGCAATGGGTACTAATGGAGGCAAGAAGGCCTGCAAGTAGAAAATAACATATAAGCAAACAGAAAAGGTTTTCTAGTTGGTGCCAACAATGTAACCAGCACCCATTCAGAGCTAGTACTTCTCTGGTTTTACAATATTTGTGTGAGTTACTTTCCTATGGCCTGTCTTGCTCCTTTGTCAAGGGTCATGTGTCAGCCATTTCAGGATGTCCACCCGTTAATCCCCCTCTTTCAAGGCATTCTCATGTCAAAATGTTTTTGAAAGGGGTATTGCATAAGAGACCTCAAAAAAAAAACTGATGGCTCCTCCTAGGGATCTTAATTTTGTGTTAAAGAAACTAACACTCGCTCCATTTGAACCAGCTCATCTGACTTACTTGAGATTCTTAATATGGAAAACCATTTAATTGACTGCTCTGACTTCTGCAAGCAGAGTATCTGAGTAGCAAGCTTTTATGATGTGTCAAACTTAATTCACTTTCCACAGAAAGTTTCTTTGAGAACTAATCCTTCTTTTATGCGTAAAATGGTATCCAAGTTTACTTTAAGCCAAACTATTCATCTCCATGTGTTGTTTCCTGAACCCAAAAATGAGGGAGAAAGGATAATTCATACCTTGAATTTCCACAGACAACTCCGATATAATTTTGACAGAATACAGTCTTTCAAAACTTCCAATCAGTTGTTTATTTCTTGTGAAGGTAAAAAAAGGAGACAACCTAGGTCAGAACTGATTATTTCTAAGTGTTTGGCTCAAGCTATTACCTTTTGTTATTCCCATCACAACCAAACTTTTCCAGAGGATCAAGGCACATTCTACTAGTGCCTTAGCTTCATCTATGACTTTTTGGAAAGGGTTCAACTCTAGAAGTATTCTAGAAGCAGTATCTTGGCCATCTGTACATACTTTTACAAAGTACTACAACCTAGATTCATTTCCAGGTCTAAATCAGGCTTTGCTAGGACCATTGTCCAGGGTTTCCTGGACATTTCTCCTTCCACCTCCCAGTTGTTCTAAGCTGTGGTAATTTACCCATATAGCACAGGTAACTGCAGCAGTGATCAGTATGATGAACACAGTACAATTGTTTAAACAAACTTACCATAAGAGTAAATATTTGAATGATCACTGCTGCAATAGCCACTTCATCCCTCTACCCCACTTGTTTCTAGGTGTATTTTTTATGTCTGACCTATTGCCGTTAGTACAATGCTGCAAAATCATATCCATATCTCCTCTACCACTCTATTACACAGTCCTCACCAAAGTCCCTCCATTAGCTATCTATAACTCCCTTTTGAGTTATATGCTGCATTTTAGTACTTATCTATTATGACCTATTTATATTATTCAGTTCAAGTAATCTAGAGAACAGCCTCCAGGCCAAGCTCTGCTCTGGCTTCCCCTTTTTCAAGGAGCTCAGTTTAAAATTACTTTCATAAATAACAACATCCAGTTCACTACAGACATACATTCCTTAAGTCACCTTATGCCCAGACAGCCTGCCAGTCCATATTATGCCCCTGTTTTCATCCAGCAAAGATACACACCCACCCACTAGAATAACCACCAGCGGTCAGGCTTTTTTATACTGAACATTATACATTAATAATGACGTTTCACACATAATGTATTCTTTATTCTATTTGACCTTGAACTGGAATAAACTGCCACCTACTCCAAACTCCCCACCCATTTAACAACCAAAATTTAACTTATTGTTTTATCAGTGCTCCCAAAAGAGCAACTAGAGTTTCTGCCAACCCTATGAAGCCTCTCCCTAACACAAACTTCATCACTTCACTAACTTACTCTAATATCTCTCCTATTAACGAAGATTCCCTAAAACATAAAACTTTACTCCTAAACAAGGGGAGTGCAGAAATACCATTTCATGGTCATTCACAGCATATGTTACACTAGCCCAGAGTTACTTAGGACAATACTCCTTCCCATAGCAGTAAACAGTTTCATAAAATGGACCCATCACTTCCTTTGAAAACAGTTTTTGAAACAGATCATTAAATAACATTGTAAGGCACATTGACTGATCTTAACCAAGATGCAATCAACTCATGGTAATAAGATAAGATAAAAACACTGTCACAAGTCATAAACTCCAGTCATATTGTTTCAAGAATTCTACTAGATATACAAAACTGTCGATATTAGTGTCCATATACTACTACAGAAACATATATGTAGAGCATAAAAGAATGGGTTACATAACTTTATAAATCATAACAATAAACTGGAGGGAAAATAATAGCTTATAATTTATAGCCCCCTTTTGCTTCTACATTCAGCAAGTACTAAGATACAAATCCCCTAATACTAACAACTGCAGAAATTATTCAGATTAATTAAAAAATAGAAATGTATCTTTTTTTTTTTATTTACTACGCCATTATTAATTAACCACAATAGCAAAATCCTTGAAAGGGTACATTTTCACACTATAAGTTGCTCTTACCATCTAAACAATCTAGATTATTCCATTCATATCCATAGTACTAAACATTAGTCACTTGACTAATGTAATGTAATAAGTCAACTCCACCTAAGTAAGAAAAAGAAACACAGAGCTGTAACTCCTACAGTAAGTAAAATTATTTTAGTTGTTACAACACTCCACTGTTGCAAGTGTAGACAAACAGGCCTTCTAATGCATTTCCTTCTCATGTTTAAAATAAATATCCCTGAATGTCCTAATTGCATCAGCAAAGTACAAAATAGAGTTACCATCTTACTAACATAATATGCATTTTCACTTATACCATAAGAATATTTATTATTTAGGCATATGATGAATTTACATATTTTCAAATACAGCTTTGCTCCCTTTTTTAGATCGATATGCACATATTTATGCTTAATAAATGCTATTATAGGGAGTTGATTAAGAGATTAACAGATTTCCTAATACAGTCTTTTCCTTTTTATACCTAACAGAAATATGCCTGTAAGTCCTAACTACATCACTTAGGCAAAGAATATAATTATCATCTTATAAACACAAACCAAGATTCATGGATGTGCACAAATTATAGCAAGGCTTGCACCATATAGTGGCAATGCAATGCTGTATAAATTACCAATCCTGGACATGTTGCATTTGTTGGAAGGCAGTTGTGCTTCATGGAGAAAAACAAGGCTAACTTGAAAAGCTGCAGGGTTAGCACAATGGTGCAGAACACGACATACATAGTAGGGCAAGATAGCCCTGCATAAGTCGTGGGGACATGTAGGACAGCAGTAATAGGTAGCATGAGTCAGCACCTGCCACACAGCAAGCTGCTCCTGTGTATCACTTAGCAATATCATACAAAATATGGTAAAGTCACACTGTCTAGTGCCCAGTCAACCACTCCACCCATACAATATAGGAAGGAATCAGTACTGCAAAACTAAACAAGGATATACATTTTGAGCCTCAAGAGCAGGGTCAGTCCACCCAGGCATTCTACTTGTATTTTTTATGAGAGTGAAGCTATTACATTAGCAGCATTTCTTAGTAGTTCTCAGCGTGCTAATAAAACTGACTGTTGTAGCCTTGTGTTCTCCCCCCCAAGCTAGTGCAGTAATCCTAACAGTCCAATAGACAGTATACTTTTAATTCCTGTGACTAAATTAACCATCAAGCAGCCCTCTCAGTGCTCTCTTCCTTAGTTTGTATCACTTGGAGGCCCATCTGTTTATTTGCATCTCTATACATTCCCCCTCATTGCTAATGTATCTCCCTACTCTAATCTGTGCACAAACGGGTTACTAATCAACAAGTCAAAGTGAAGACACACTCCCAACCCTAATAAAGTTTTCTGTCTCTTCTCTCCTTCACTTTACAGGTAATTTGAATTCTTACTTACCCCCTCTGAGGCCTTCACTGATAGTTTTCCACCGATTGCCTCTCTGGTTTCTTTGCATTCCACCTGGTTGCATTCTACCTGGTTTAAACCCCTTGTGCTATCTCCCTTCTCCAATACTAAGTCTATATTAGAATCCTGCTGAGCGTGGAGCCATCTTTAAATTTCTAGTCTCCCACCAGGACACAAGTGCTCTTCAGCAATTGCATTCTGCTTGCTGGTAAGCCATTAGACCTCAAGAATTTGTTTAAAGTGTTCAGATTTGTAAAGTAATACTTACTTTTTACTCTTGTCTTGGTGGGCTCTACCCCGCTCCGTTCACCCTTGCTAATGCTCGGGCTCTCTCCACTCTCCTGCCCTACCCCCTATTTCCTCCCGCCCCCACTACCTCTACATTTATAGTAATCACAGCCACACCCACAGCTCACCCTCACATCACCTCCACCAATCACAGCTCCTCAAGTCAGATCACATTATACCACACCAACTTGCTCCACAAAAAATACTCCCAATCACTCTTATTCCCATTAGGCATTTTTTATATCACCCACACTACTTACCCATCCACATATAGTGCAACCCTATAATTCCTATTCAGACCACCACCTAGTACCATCTTAAACTTTATAACCATGACTATCACACAACTAAGTCTAGTCTGTCTTCTCATAATTCTTTATAACACCACAAGTTAACACTCTAGCAATATCCCTAAACTTAGTAGCACAATACTACATTATGCACTCTCATATACAGATACCACACATTATAATATCTGTCCACAATTGTTCAAGAACTATTTAACAGACCAATTCAGAACTACACACATATGCTCTCATTCCTACTCCAAAAAAACACAATACTTTCTCACACTCCTCACCAAACTCCAACATCTGTATCACCATTTTAACACCAGGCTCACCATAAGTGGGAATATCCACCCCAACCCAGGCCCAAATCCATCCTGTCCAACACAAACTGCTCTAGCACAAATGTCAGAACATAACACCCCCACTATCTTCATCCCAGGGCAAATCAACAACAGCAACAAAACCAACCATCTTTTAATGCTAAATATTAATATTAGAAGTATCAAAAATAAAATACCTGAACTCCTGGCCACAATAGCACACTACTCCCCAGACATAGTTGCTTTAACAGAAACCTGGCTAAATAAAAACACAGCTAACTCAGAAGTTCTCCCTACCGGCTACAATAGCATTAGACAAGTCAGACCACTTTGTAAAGGGGGTGGAACTGCCTTACTGTATAAAAACTCCTACCCCTCCCCCAATAATTGGGACATACTTATCTCACAACTTCAACTTCACCCTAAAAAGGTCATCACCACAATTGCGATCTATATTCCACCTGGTAATACACCTGCTAGCCTTGAAGACTTCTTATCCTGGTGTTCTTCCACATACTCACAAAAAACCCTTATTCTGGGGGATTTCAACCTAGATTGGTTCACCTGCATATCAGAACCACCAGGTAATCGAATAATTCTCCATGGCTACCAGCAGCTAGTCCAAATTCCAACTAGATGTGATAAAAAATCTAAAAAGGAATCCATCCTTGACTGGGTCCTAACAACCCCACATTGTACCCCCACGCAGGCTGTCTCCCAGACACCTTAAGTGACCACAACATAATATACTTTATACATAGTAGAACAAGCATATGCAAAACCACTAACTATATATCCACTAGGAACACAAAAAAATTCTCTCCTGAGGTCCTCAATACTTTACTCTGTGACTGGACCGTCTTAAAAACCCTCCCACTTGACCAGGCTGTAGCATATTTCAACAAAACATTTCTACAACACCAAGACATTGTCGCTCCATTGCGCAAAATCAAGGTTAGAACCTCTACAAACCCCTAGCTCAGTAAAGAAACTAAACAAATCATCAAGTCCAGAGACACTGCCTGGCTTTACTATCAAAAAAACAAAGAAACACAAAGCCTAACTAAGTACCAAGAACTGCGCAACCATGCAAAAAAAATGCATTAGGCTGGACAAAAAAATCCTACTACACGACATTGCAAACTAAATACCAACAACCCCACAAAAATTTTGGAAAAATGTAAACCAGCTACTAAAATCCACCCAAAAGGCTACCCCCAAACCAACCACCCCTGACACTAAAGTTCCCATCAAAACACAATTCAACTCCCATTTTGTGAACTCAATTCTATCCTTAGTATCACAGGACAGTTCCTTCCTCACTAGCCCCCCCCAACACAAATAACACTAATACAAGCTTTACCCTCAAAACAGTTTCCACCACTTCAATCAAAATCATGCTCTCCAAACTAAAAGTCTCATCAACAGCAGCCGACCTACTCCCCAGCTATTTCATGAAACTCACAGCAGATGCTATTGCTATCCCAGTCTCCACTCATAAACAGATCAATTGTTGAAAACTATGTACCCAAACTCTGGAAAATATTCTATGTTACACCCACACATAAAGGTGGGACCTCCACTGAACTTAATAACTACAGACCCATTGCTTTACTCACCCCCCTGGCAAAAATCCTAGAAAAATGCATCCATACCCAGATGCTAAAATATCTCCTAGACAGCAACATCCTGTCACCTACTCAGCATGGTTTCAGACCTGCCCATAGGGTTGCCAGCTGTCCGGTTTTTGACCGGACTGTCCGGTTTTCAGTCAAATTGTCCGGTTAAAAAAAATCATCAAAACCGGACTAGTGAAATCCGTTTTTTTTTTTTTTTGCAGTCAGGAGTCAAGGACTGAAAAGTGAAAACTGAAAACATACTATATGCAATGCTGTGCAATTACCAGTACCGTCGCCAGTGTTCTCTCCCCTTTTCCTTTAAGTACAGCTTATTAGTCATCAATCAGCTGCTCATCATGCATGCGTGCTTATTCCACCATTCACCAGTGTGGAATGGAAATAATCACGCGGAAATTTTAAGCAGCACAGTTCCAGCGTGAATCGTGATTGAAGAGGTAGTTTTCATTCTGTTTGTTAGCTTTGACTACAGGCTAGTAGCACTGTATGTTGCTATGTTTGTTTGAAAACCAGGGAAATACTTCATCTGAGGTTTCCTGTGTAAAAGCTGTGGTTGCATGCTTATGTATGTATTGAAATAAGTGACTTGCTAGGTGCTCATGTTTAGATTTTGTATGGCACTATATGTACCTTGTCTGGTTGCATGTTTCTAATGCTGTCTCAATGCTATATTTTATACTGCTTCACCGTTTTGATAAATTACTAATTAGAGTTCATCAGCATTGGCTCACTTATCATTCTAGATGTGTAAAGTAGTTTGTTCATCGGTTTACTTTTGTCTGTCTTCGTGATTACTATATCAGTGAGTTTCTGCTGCCCTGCGCTGGGGTTCTATTGCTGCCTGGCTGTGGCAGAAATATGTTCACGTAAACAGATTTTGTGGTTGGCTGCTTAAAAATGGACGTGATGATTAGTTAGATAATCTACGTTGTGTTATATTTGTAAGTGGGATTGAGACTATGTTGCTTTAAGCATATTTAATGATGTGAAACGAAACGGGGAGACTGTTCCCCACCACCTAAAGTTTCTTCAGTAAAACGAGTGACAGTATGACAAGTAGGCAAATTGTGTGGAGCACCTTCAAACTTGAGAATGGAAGTAAAAAAAAACATTGTGAAATTAGGTGTATTTGTAGGTTAGAATAAGAGTCAGAGCCCGTAAAGTTTTTATTTTCTGTAATTGGTTTTAAACATTTAGAAAAGGGCATCTAAATGTTTTTGTGCTAAAATTAGGTGGATAAAAGGTGTGGGTAGAAAAGTTGTATTACTACTTCACAATCACAGGCTATAATCTTAAGGTTTAAAAATCAAGTTTGTGTATAAGAGAAACTCCGTGATCCAGATACAGGAGTCTGAATTAGTGAGCACAGCAAACAGGTTGCACTTAGTTTGACTAGTATATATTTTGCATCTGTTTGTTAAAATTAGCAGTGTAATCTTGGGTTCTCAAAATTTATGAAGTGTAAGTGTTTCATTGAGCTTAAGTCAAAACATCAAATGACACAAATGTCAGGAGTCCGTGCATTAAAAACAAACATCATCTCCCAATCCATCAAAATAAGAACAAGTGTTCCCCCCTGCAAAAACAACTGTATTTGTTTCAACTCCCGATCCCTCAAAACAGAAATAAATGTTTTGCAGAGGGACAACCCCCCTGCAACTATTATACCCCTTTATATGTTCTAACTCTCAAGATCACAACAATCCAGGAGAGGGTAAATCACCCTTATCTGCAGTATTCTGTGACTTCACGTGCCCACACTCACAGCATATGTAACCAAACTACCTAAAAACACACACAGAACTGGAAGCTGCTCTATTGTAATACCAGCTTTAAAAAAGTATGGAAGCACAAAGTATCTAACCACTTTTGAAGCTGATGATTCAAGGTCCACTTTGCTTCTGGCTGCTGTTTCTGTTGAAGTGCGAGTGTGTACCTCTCAGCTGTTAAAGATGTTAAGTGTCATCATATAGCTCCAATTTTTGATTTATCCCTTCTGTATTCTGTAATTTTGTGAAATGAGGTGATGATTTATAGTCAACCCATAATGGTAGTCACCAAAGTCACAGAGTTGTTTTAATTGAGAAAATGTGTATCCTTTGAAGTACTGTTATTGTCCCAACTTTTAAAACCAGAAATATAATTTACAATAATTATTGATTATTTTGCCAATATTGCTGATTCTGGAGATAAGAAACTGAGAACTGTTTGGCAAGATATGTTACAGCTTTTGAAGCAGTTACTTGGCTTCCCAAATAGTACTTTATCTGCTGCAGAAGGTTAATTATAACAGAGATACTGAAGAACCTGAAGTTATTTTTCTCTTGATTTCAGAGCACTGTCAACATCTTTCCTATATTAAGGTGTTCATAAGTAGATACTAGGCTATCAGCCCTAAGGCCTGTAAAAGCCTAGCCGTAAAGATTCCCTGGCTTTCACCACCCAGAATTATTTTCCTGTGTCTCTGTTGAGCAGAGCCACAGAAGTGATCCCCAGGGTGTATTTCTTATCTCCCATCCAAGCGTCAAGATTTTTCCTAAAGAGGGCTAATGAGGTGCTCTGCTTGACATAAATGGGCAGTCTGTTCCAAAGTATGGGGAGTCTCTGGGACAGGAACCTATCCCTCCAGCATGTCTTGTTTATTGTGGGAAAACACTGTACAAACTCCATTTTTCTGTTTCACAAAAAGAAACAGACTATCAGTGTTTGTTACAATTGGCTGATTTACTATGCCTTTTTACAGGAAAGCATACTAAATCGGCTGAAAGCAGGCATCCGGAACAGAAAAAGGGGGCGGTCCCATCAGCTGCTATCGCAGTGATGTCACAAAATGGGCGTGGCATGGATGGGGGAGTGGGTGGGGATGGGTGGAGTTATGGGTGATGCGAGGGGCGTGACCTTAGTCGGGATTTAGCCACAAAGAAATCTGGCAACCCTACCTGCCCATAGTACCACTACAGCACTCCTCTGCTTCACAGACACAGTAAACCGTCTCAAAAATGAAGGCCTGCAGGTGTCAACTCTTTTTTTGGATATGTCCAAAGCATTTGACACAGTTTCACACCAAATCCTGCTAAACAAACTAAACCAGTATCACCTATCAAATTCCACTCTTACCTGGTTCCAAAGCTACTTAAATGACAGGTACCAAGTTGTGAAATGGGAAAATTCTCTCTCTCCTCAGCTGCCCATAACTATAGGAGTCCCACAGGGTTCTACTATTCACAATCTTCACAAATGACCTCCATACCTCCACACAACATGCATCTATCATTCAGTATGCAGATGGCACTACCTTAATCTGTGCTGCACAAAACATTCCCACCCTCTTGCAAACATCTCAACTAGCATTCTCTGATGTTGAAAACTACCTAACCAAAGCCCAACTTATCCTCAATCCAAAGAAAACTCAGCTTATGATTATAACCAGTTCTAACAAAAACACTGACAACAGTCAATTCACTATCTACTCCACAAATGCTACTCCAATCGCTCCAGTGGCACAGGCTAAGCTATTGGGAATAACCATAGACTCCCACCTAAAATTTGATAGTCATCTCAACTTAACTATTAAAAAAGTACATTCCAAACTGGGATCACTCTACCATATCAAACCATTTCTTACCAACAACACAAGATCAGCCATTGCTCGCTCCCAACTTCTATCCACCCTACTCTATGCATCTCCCATTCTGACTAATCTCAACAAAACTGAACTAAGCAAAATGGAAGCCTGCTATAACAGAATTTCCCGCTTTGCTGCAAATTGCTCATATAGAACTTATCACTGTACTGCTTTGAGACAGCTCCACTGGCTTGAACTGCCAAACCTCCTAACCTACAATCAGCTCTGCCTCTGTCATTCTATCTATTACCTCCCCAATAAGTGTCCTGCCCTCAAAAACCTAGTACAACATCACTCAGCCAAAAGGCCTCTTAGATCATCAAGCAAGCTACTACTAGAAGTCACTAACAGCTACAATAGCTTTGGAGATGCACTATATAGTAGTTCAGTGGCTACAAAATGTCCCCACTAGCATTCAAAACACATCATCCAAAGCCTCCTTTAAAGACCTCATCAGGCAACATCTCAAGCAAAGTTGGCAGTGCCATGATTGCTCCCCAGGCTAGTGAAAGCGGATAAGGTACACATACTTAACCTAGAGTACTTGATTAAGATTGAAAACTATTCTCACAAACACTGGATAATCTACAATGTATGTACTGTACCTGTGTACTATGTATGTATTCTACCTATGTTCCAAATTTCAGCTGTACACCACAAATCTATTAAGTACCTTTATTTTTAAATATTTTTTGTTTGTTCTCTCCACTGTAACTGTTGATGTGCTGCATACCACTGTAAAATCATGTCAGTTGTAATTTGTGTGTATACTGATCATGTCTAAATGTATCTGTAATTTTTCTATGTGGAGCTTTTCTCCCCGGGGCTCTGCTGAAAAAGGGCCTTTTCGGCTCAGTCAGACACCCCGGTTAACAAATGTAAAATAAAATAAAATAAACAACAAGAGACAGGTATGACACTGGAGAAGGAACAACTCCCACTGCAAGCCTCACAGGTGATTAGCAATTCTTAGTATCTCTTATTGGTGAGCACAAAGCCAAAGCAACAGCACCTGAGGGAATGGATGCAATTTCCAGGAGTGACCAATGTAGTTCAATAGAAAAATCAACCAGATTAGCAAGCATACCACACTTGCTATACAGGACCTCTGCTCATATAGATTGTACAGAGAACATTGATACCATTGCATATGTTTTCCCATACACAGCCATAACTGGATCATCTAGCACCGGGTGTCACACCCCATTCTTCTGCCTCACTCTTTAACTCTGATTTGAGGGGGGAAAAAGAACAGGTCCACTTCCTGATCTGGCAAGCACTCTTCACCTTTATCCCAAGGCATGCCAGATCTGTTTATGCCCCCTTTAAATTTTGAAATTTGAGTTGAGGGGCAAAAAAAAAAAAAAAAGGTCCACTTAACTGCAACTGCAGAAAACTTATTGCTATATTTGTAATATACATGAAATGCTGAAGCAAGGGCTTTGATCAGGCTGGCAGCATTCATTTCTGAAAATGAATCACAATATTGTACTACCAGCGATCAGCAACTGTGAATCACACCCCCTAATACCTTATACCCTGGGTGGCTGCTCCCTTCACACTTTAACTATGCTTTTGTTCCCATAGGTACATCAGTTGTTCGGTCACAAAAGGCAGCACAGGAATGTGTATGTCATATGCCTGCATGTCTCCACCACTATTTGCATGCACAGTATAAGGCGACATATGTTGCAGGGATAGTTAAGTTCATTGTGTTATATCTTATTTTGTGTAATTACAGATCATACCACTGCAACCTATTGATGCTGGGACAGGACAACAAACTGGGATGAGCATTTGCACAGGCTCCAGTGATGATGCCAACACATTGAGTCATGGTCTCAGGACCCATTGCCACTGCTTGTCTCCCTCCTGGCTAGTCCCACACTGATACCAATGTCTAGGGTGAAAGTGTGGTCAAAGCCACATCTAACCTAAGGGTTATACAACACAGGTGTTCATCATACCTATCAGCAGGTTGCTTGCTGTGACCATGAGCTACACCACTGATCCTCCTGGGGCTGGAGCAGTAGACAAGCACACTTCATCTAAAGTGGGTATACCTATTGTGTGTCACCCTACCGAGGGTACTCACACCATTCAGTATCACAGCTGGCCCTTGATATGTCAGCAGTGCTTGGGTTCACTCAGCAGATGTACAGGGCTATAACGCAGGCAAAGTCAGAAGCTACTCATGCTGACACGGTGATGACTGTTGTGCTGTTTACTTTCATGAGGATGTCAATCAGCAATTCCTATGTATCCATAAGGTTATAGAGTTCAGAAACAATGCCATGATAGGACTCCTGCAGTCTGTGTGACACAGATAGCTGCAATGTTTACCTCGATGCAGAAGATAACTAGTGCCACCAACTGCATATCTGATAGTATCATCAATGGCTGTGTATTTTCACTCATAGCACAGTCAACAACAGTGACACTAGGGGGTATCTCATTCTGCCACCCCATATCAGATGTACCCATGACACAGTGTCTTCTGGGACAGAACATCTTGCCAACCAACTCCATGTAAGTCGTGTTCTGCCAGTACCATCACAGGTAGCCTCTAATCCTGCCACATTCCAGCCATTTCAGTAGCCCCAGAGTTTGGTAGGGGTCCCCCCACAGAGGTTATCAATGATACAGATTACCCCTCACAACTAGACCCACAGTTCTACCTCCAGTGATGTGCATCCCCCACCCTGGGTTGTGGTGACAGTCACATGTTATGCCCCTAGACACCTGTGCATATGCTGACAACTGTAATTCATGCCACCATCCCTCTAGTATGGTTTAACATGATCATTCACTGCCAGCATGGCCTTTACAGATGTAGATTTGACTGCCACTTCACCTGGACTACTATATACTGTTAATGATACTTTCATGAGATGTGGCTGGAGGTAGCTGTCTTTCCCTTCACTGTTGTCACTGCTGTGGGATGCTGATGTAATGACTGTGACAGGGCCTGATGCCACAGGTCCAAACATTCCCAGGTCAAAGGACTGAGATGACTGCTTCCTGGTAATCATGTTATACAGCATGCAGCATACTACAAAAAGCTTGCAAGCTTTAGCGTTGGCATACTGAAGTGCTCCTACAGCCTTATATAGGCAGTGGAACTGAGATTTCAGCTGGCTCAGTACACACTCTATGACATCTGGTTTGTGCATGGGTAGTGTTATACATTCTTAGAGAATGGACTTACTGTACATCAACACCCTGATTGGAGAATGAGTGTTCTCCAGCAGGGTATTAATATACAGGTAATGCCCAGTGAAAAATAAATCTGCCATGTCACTGCAGCATATTCATCTGCCATGTAGCTAGAACTGAGAAAACGGAATGACCGCCACTATTTTATGCTCACTAAGCAGTGCTTCTGCTGTTTAGCAAGTATAAAATATATTAAAAAGAAAATGAAAACTGAAAAACGAAGGTGTTTGTGAGTGTGTGTGTGTATGCATGCATGTCAGTGAAAGTGAGAGCAAGCCATTATTTTACACTCGCTAAGCAGTGCTTCTGCTGTTTAGTGAATGTAAAACAAAAAAAGAAAAAAAAAGGAAAGAAAGCATGTGTTTGAGGGTGAATGTATGAGAGTAAGTGAAAGACAGAGAGAGGGGGAGGGATCGCTCCAGTGAAACAGAAAAGTGTGGGTGGGTGTGTGTGTGTGCTCGCTTATGTTTCTCTTCACGTGTGAGTGAATGCATGCATGAAAGCAGAGAGAGACTGCATATATATGTGTGTGTGTGTGAGAGAGAGAAAGAGAGAGAGAGAGAGTGTGTGAAAACAATCAAATGATCCCTGGTAGTATGTATGTAAGAGAGAGAGAGAGAGAGACTGAAGAGAGTGCGATCCCTAGCAGCAGTTTTAAGTACCTCTTGACCTCTTAGACATACCTGTCAACCTCTTAGCACAAGAAATCTGGACAAAGCCTAACATAACTTGGGGGGAATGCTAAGAAATAGGAACACATTTTAAATATTGCTCTTATAAACTTTGAAAGTTGCTAGAACAACAGGATTTGTGTTGTTAGCATGCATTTTCTGAAGGATATGAAATCTGAAACTTAAATGCATGTCATTATATGAAGGAAATAAAACTCAAATGTATGCCATTATTTAGTAACTTCTGTCTCCAATGACTGGCAATAAACCAAATGTTTTAGGAGTAAGGGACCAAAAATATAAAGTAAATACCTGCATTTTTTTAAAGTGTTAAATTTTGGATGTAAAATGCTTCCTCCAACACCATTAACCATATACTACAGCAAGTATAAAACATTAGGCAGAGGAACTATTTTACATCAAAAATATATTAAAAAAAATAAAACAGTACTTAAAAAATACATAAGTAAGTAAAACACAACAATTTTACAGAACAGCCCATTCTCTAAGTGCAATAATGCCCCCCAGGGTATGTGTTAATTTGTAGCACCTGCAGCATTGGGCCATCACAACACCCCTGGGCAGGCATTAATTACACATTAACACACACCCTTTTGGGTATCATTGCTTGCTTGTCATACTGTGCGAGTTCCATATGGATATCACTGCATCAGTATCATGGTTCCAGGTGTACCCTGGATCACCAGAAACACAGTAGGAAAATAAGAGTGAGACAAGTTTAAACTCTCTGTACCTAGGTGGCCCTTTGGAATATCACTATGCAGGAAGCAGCAATACAGATGACTTTTCCCTATTATGGATATCATGAGCACTGCCAGTGTGTTGTGCAGGCACACTGCTTATCAGTGCCTGCACATTGTACACTACCTGACAATTGAAGGAATAGTAGCCCTTCCTGCTCATATACAACTGTCCATGGACATACCTTGATATCCACTGGTAAGGGAAGTCAGGTCATTCCTTTATATCCTGTTTTTGAGCCAACGTCAGCCAACACCCATATAATATCTCTGTCCACATGAAAATGTACAACTCAAAAGTCACCGCCATTAAAAATCTGACTGCAAGTGCTTTTCCACTGGACACATCACCTAACTCCTCCCTCACCTAAATCACCTCTACTTCTACCATCTGTTCTCACCTGCTGCTTACCTCCCGTATTTACTACTAAAATTAATCCATGTGTTTTTTATCTTCTCTAGTAATAATATTTGCTCATTGCTTCAGTTGTCTACTGGACTTTGGCCCTTCTGTCATAAATTTATGATTATGAATTAGTTCTGTTGTATTTTTTGTGAACTTCACCTGAGCTGTACCTCTAAATGGTCTATTGTGATCAGCATACTACCCCGGTAAACAAAGTTAAGATAAATAAAATGATCTGACAGCAGCTGGTCAGTCATCTGATGGTATGTTATCTTCTAATGGTGAAATTCTGTCACACCACCTGCAGCCATGTCACACTATGTGGAAGGTACTGGCACTTGTGAATACAAGTGCTGCTGTACTACAGCTGCTGCTGCTACTCTAAGCATATTTGCCAACTGCAACTAAGCGAGTTCTGGTGTACATTTTACTTTTAGATGAAACGACAACTCATTGCAGTCCTTAACTAATAACAACATTAACTATGAACAGCTACTTGCTTTCACAGGCCCTCAAATGCATTATGACGCACCCATTAGACTGTACCTCTTCATTTGCATGCCATTATAGGATCACTTATTTAATCATTCATTCATTCATTTTACATTTGCTGACCGGGATAGTCCTTCTGGGTGTGAGCCCATTTTCAGGGGAAGCCCGGGGAGGAAAGCTCCAATAAAACAAGAATAACATTGACAGGTACTGTGTCGGTTTTACATAGAATTTAACAGAAATATTTAGAGACAACAAAGAAAGTACAATATACAATAGACATATTAGTGAAAAGGAAAAAGTTATAACAATATATTAAAGTTCGCGTGTGTGTGTGTATATATATATATATATATATATATATATAGATATTTCGTCAAAACCTCATTTCACTGAAAATGAATCGCCTGAGCACAAATCACTGAAAACTCATTTGACTGAAGCTCATTTAGTCTAAACAGGTATATGCCCTGCTCCCCACTGTAGTGCGATCCTGGAATTAGTATATATAGTAAGGGGGTGTGTGGGGGGCACAGCCCCCCCACATTGGGGGTGTGGAGGGTATAGCTCCCCACCTGTTTTAAATGTTGTAAACCATAGACATGGATTCTTATAAGTCAAATGAATAACTCTTTCCAGAAAATAATATATACCAAAAATATGTGCACCCCACATCATACATAAACATTTTATTAGTTTATTCATCTGAACAAACATAACATTCAAACCATTTTCTTACTGAATATGTTTTAATCAATATTCTGTAACAATGCCAAATATATTTAGTAACAGTCTGATAACTGAAATAATCATCTGAGATTTGTTGTGCTAAATGATTTTTCAGATGACACAGGGCTATGATCTCTAATTAAGTCAGATGAAAAGTTCAACTCATGCTGTCCATTTTAAATGAATAATAATTAAGTGTTTGATCATTATGTGTCATTCTGCCATGCAATTAATTCTAATGAGACTAGTAAGTGGCTGAATAAAGTTTATATTTAACAAGGCATTTGAAACCTCTAGGGAATTAATCTGCCAATTACATTTAAAAGCATATAGCTATTTACTGTCATTTACCAGGCCATTTCCTAAATGTAATAAAAACTGAGCAATTGTAATTGTGGTTGTTCATGTTGTAAATCAATTGTGAATTTATTTAAGGGAAATCATTTCTATTTAGAGTCAGTAGGGATAATAGCAAAAAGTATTAAGTAAAGATTCCAGTATTTATAAAGAATATAACTCTGCACCCATAATAACGTTACAAAGGTTCGTAAATGTGAGTCTGTATTTCTCTCGAGCCACTGTTCTCCTGAAATCTTCATAGAAGTCAGCCTTCTTGATGGCTAAAGTGAATGTTAAATGTAATATTCACATGAACAAATAACAAATCACCTACTGTTTTTCAAAATGGGATTTAGCTGGATAGCAAATTGTTCACTTAATAATGTCAAAAAAGTTGCATTTGCAAACTCTGTGATGCATTACTTTTATTTTAGAGTGGCTGGAATTCAGAAAAGTTAGCTTATTTTGCATATGGAGCAGTCACTCACACAGTGTGTGTGATTCAGACACACATACCATTAGTGGAGACTGTTGAACAACAGTGCTGGCAATGGTATATGTCAATGGCCACACAGCCAGCTGGTAATGAGCAGCAATATTAAAATGAGAGGTGCTGTGTATGCTAATGAAGCAAATCAAGAGTGCAGAATGATTCATATATGTATAATACATATAAATGCCACTATGTGGAACTTCAGCACTTGTGTTAATGAGCACAGCCAAGTCTCTGAATTCATGCAAAGGAATTGTGAAAAATGTTAGGGGCTGCTGTTGCATTAGCTAATGTGTATCAGCAGAAGCTCTTATTGCTATGAGCCACAGCAGTGCACGTTGCTGTCCTCAGAGGCCCTGTGTCACCTAGCCAAGCTTAGCATTTCATGTACTCTACAACACAGACATTATGGAGCAATATCACATGGATAGTAATAGCATGCAAGACTTTATGGACATGTATCATCATGTCTGCAGCTCCATGTGAGTTATGGACTACCTGATCCAGTGAATACAAAAGTATTTATGCTTTATGTAAACTAGCTACAGGGAGGGACTTTTAGTGACCTACTGGAAGCACAGTAGAGGCATCCCATGCATCCGCCTTGAGAATATTATACCAGTTCCTTGATGCCATGCTTCAGCAGGGGAGTGCATAGATGGTTCCCATGAACCACAGAGGAGAGAGACACCACCATGCAGGAATTCTATGATATAGCTCATTTCCTTGAGTTACTGGGAGACCATAAACTGTATACACATTGAAATAAAGGCCCCACCTGGGGAAATTAGAAGCACCACAAAAAGAAATCACTCCATCAACTGACAGGTGGTCTTTAATGTATAGGGTATCACCTACAATGTCTCAACAGGCCAGCCAGGTAGTTAGCACTATTCCCACATATGAGATACCTGTGTTTTTAAGTGCAGTGTGAATTCACCTTGCCTTGCCTTCTTGGTTCCTTTGTTACTGGTTTTGGAGGGGTCTGGTGTATACCTGTAACTGTACCAATGGTTTGCGAGGGGTAACTTATCCAGGGGCATCTTATTGGAAATGCCGGATATGTCCTGGAACCCTAGCTGATGACATCTGTCAGAAATCTACAGAATCAAGCAGACCATGGGTACAGATATATTCAGTTACAAACAAGGGTTATTGTGGAACATGTGTCTACAGTTGCTGAAGGCATGATTTTGCTGTCTGGATTCATCCAGTGGTGCCCTGCATCAGTGTTATCCTGACATCTGTGCAAATGTACTTTCTGCATGTGCACTGTTACACAATATCATACTAAGGGGGCATTTGACAACATTACACAATATCATTCTGAGGGGACAGTTGCAGGAGGAACAGTCCCCAACACAGCAGGCAGTGAAGGCTGAGCCAAATGAGAAGTAAGTGGTGGTTCCAGCAGCAGAGGATAGACATGCTAGATTGAGATGGGAGCAGTATACCATGGCACTGGCAAAGAGGCATTGTCACACATAGCTTCAGTCCATAGTATTAATTGTCTATTTGATAAACAGGTAGGTAGACTGGCCTGAAGACCCTTTTCAGCATGATCCAGACCCGGAAGGGCAAAAAGACATCATAACAGTAACATTCAGTAGTATAATTATGTAAAATACATGTACAGATATGAAGTCAAGATTATATACAAAGATATGCAGTGGAAATAGTTTACATACAGTTATATACAGAAGAAGCTGTTTGCATCTATACTTAATGGATGACAGAGAACACATACATTATGCATAATGATCAATGTTAGCTGTATAGATCAGTTATACAATGTGATAAATCTGAAGACAAAGGAGTAGCAGATAGCAGAATTGCTAGCCATTATCTATAAAGCACACACATGCTGTGTCACTATGGAGGTGCTCAGCCAATGCTGCTTTGAAATTTGTAAGAGTTTCCTTGCCCCTTAGGTCAGAAGGAAGATTGTTACATGTGGCAGGACCAAGCCTTGAAAAGTCCCTTTCACCAACTACTGTTTAAAGGGTGGTCTAAGCAGGGAAGTTTTATTCTGCTGGAAATTTCTAAGGGAGTAGTTAGGTTGTCTGTCGGGGAGGGGGTCTTTTTAATGGGGGACAGTATCCCTTATTCAGAAATTTCTATATTACTGAGCTGAATAAGTAGGTGAATCTTTCAGTTACTAGGAGCCAATTTATCTTCTGCAAAAGAAGACCGTGATGAGTGCAGGTGTCGGCAGAAGGGAGAATCTAAAAATTTTGTTTACAACAGTCTGAAGGCACTTAGTATCATGGGAAGAATGAAGGGTTAAAAGAAAAAAAAAAGTGTTCCAGTTTGGGGAAAAGAGCATTTTTGTGTTATGCCCAATCTAGTGACATGTAAAAAGAAGTGAGAAATTTGATAACATAGCTTTGGATGGGAGAGGACTTTGTTTACAATGTTATATGCGTGGGTAGAGAAGGTAAGAGAATGATCGGGGGCAAGACCTAAGTATCTACATTCTTTGACAGTGGGTATGAAATTGTTTTGAGAATCTGATATTGTAATTGTGGGTATCTGATGGTATTTGTTATTTGTGAGGGGAAGAGAACAGCATTATATATACTTTTTTGTGGTTTATTAACAACTTACTAGTTGAGGCCCTTTGGGAGAGTTTGGCAAAAGATTGTTGTGGGTGGGCTTACAACATATGTAGGCATTTATTAGCTTGAAGTAGGAGAGCATCATCTACATAGAGCAGAATGTTCAAAGAGGGAAGGTCATCTGAGAGGTCATTGATGAATAAGAAGAGAAGGGGGCCTAGCAGTGAATCTTGAGGGACCTTTGTGTTAAAGTGTACCAGCTACGGATACAAGATTATTTGAATGCACGTGAAAAGTCCTATTCTCCAGATAGCTTTGAAACATTTAATAGTATTTTGACCAAAGTTAAGTTTAGCAAATTTGATGAGGTGAACGTTGTGGTCAACCGCTTCAAAAGCTCTAATCATATCTACAAAAATACCATCAGTAATGAGGCCTTTGTTCATGTTACAATAGACAGAATTAGTTGTAGTGAATACAGCAGTTATAGTGCTGAAAGCATTTCTGAATCTATGGTGTTTGTATGATAGGAAACCATAGCTATTTATATGCCTGACTGATTGTTTATAAACAAGTTTTCAAAGATTTTAACCAGAGGACAGCGTATAGATAGGATGCCAGTCTTTATGTGATTTGGGGAAAGTGTACTTTTGGAAGGGTGAAAATAATGGAGTGTTATAATGTGACGGACAGCACAACATACTTGTAAATAAATTACCTACATATATAACTTCTGGTAGTCTAAATTTGCACTTCAGAGGACTGAGCTTTAAGATCACTTCACATGCTCTGTCTACAACTCTTTTAAGATTTCTATCATGCTCTATGTCACCCTTGCCTCTGGCCAATATATCCACTATTATGGCACATTGATAGCCCAAAAAAATTTGCTCCATTGCACACTGGAAGACTTCACTTGCAGAATTTATTCCAAATGGCATCCTGAGGAATCTATATCTTCCAAATGGAGTACTGAATGTAGTCAGTAATGAAGATTTGCCATCAAGCATCAAAATGAACTCTTTGAATCTAAGACAGAAAAAACAGTGGCATTCGGTATCAGGGCTGCAACCTCTTCGACTGTACACATGGAATGATGCAGTCTCTTCAATGCCTTATTCAAATCTCTTGGGTCAATAAATATTCTGATTTCATCTGAGCCTTTTTTATGAGCTGCTACCATGGACAACACCCATTCGGTAGGTTCTGTAATTGGACAAATTATATCTTACTACACCATTTTGTCCATCTCAGCTTTGACCTTATGCTACATAGCTATTGGAACTCTTCTTGCTGGTCTGACCACTGGACTGATCTCCGAGTCCAATCTCATGGAATACACAACTGGAAGTTTGCCCAATTTGTCATCTGAAATATCAGCACTCTCTGAAAAAATAGCATCAGTGAAGCTGGAACTAGGACATGTGCTTATCTGATGAGCTTCTTTGGTAAAGGAAAGCAGATTCATTTTCAAACTGTCTCTGAGACCCAATAATAACTGCACAAGTCTTTGAACCACATAGAACAATAGGCTATAATCACTCTTAGCCACATAACACGAAAGCACTACTGAGCCTTTGGTTCGGGTCTCTTCACCTCCATAAGCTATATGTTTCGCACAACTAGTCACATTTAGTTGTTCACCAGCTCTGACCCCTTGCAAAAGTATCTGCAGATATGACATTACACTTTGAACCAGTGTCCACTTTAAGCTCAGTGGATTTACCTTTGATCCAGGCAGTATAAAACACTTAATTTCTTGTCAATAACCAATTACTGATACACCATCTACACAGAAAGCAGACTATTGCAAGTCTATTTGATTAACTTGCTTTTTGGAGCGACCCTTCTTTGCAACTGTGTGAGGCTTACTTGATTTATGAAATCTTTGAAAATGGTTCCATTTTTTACTCATGACATTGCTGACCAAAGGGCATGCACTTTTCTCTTCTGGACTCATGGTTAGCACCACAATTGCGACAATTAACAATAAAGCTTGATTTGGGTTTGCTGATTCACTGTTATGCTGTACTGAGCAACATTTGATTTGCACTAGGTATTCTTAGTTTTGCACTGAGCACGCTCGTTTAACTGAACTGTTCTTGGAATGTGCTAGACTACTACGGGTTTTACATAGAAGTCCTGCGTGGGCTGCTGCCACCATGTGCTTAGGCCGAATTTTGCCGGTCACATGTTGCATGCTGTCTACATGAGCTCTGGAGCCTACTGTAACCATGCTCTTATCACTAGCAAGCATATTTGTGTGCCTTTCTGTAACTTCATGAATTTGACAAATCTCAATGGCTTTACCCAGCATTAAATCACTGTAACAAAGCAAAATCTTTCTCACAGCAGCATTATTAATACTGTACACAAGTCTGTCCTTTATTAGCTCATCCTTTAATTCACCAAACCTACATGTTTTGGCTTTGTTTCTCAGATCAGTAATATAAGCTGCGAAAGTTTCCCCTTGCTTTTGATCTCTTGTGTAAAACAAATGCCTCTCTAGCGCAACATTAGTCTGAATCTGCTTAAATTCAAAGTTTAAACTGCATTTACTGTTGTAGGCTACACACTTAAGTGTGATAGCCTTTTCTGTGTTTATATACTGTTTAATTGCATTTTCTGCTAATTTAACCTAAAAAACAAAAAAAATACTATCTGTTTGCTTGTTTCCTGCTATTTTTCTATACTAAAATAGTATGGATCCCAGATTTGCTGGTTTCAGGACTTTATTTTTGTGTTTTTGAGTTGTCCAGACCTTGCTGTGGTAGACGGGAATCTTAATCTTTCTGCTTATTAGTGGGAGTGGTAACATTGAGCTGCCTATCTGTCACTAGACGAGTGGTTTCCAGCTCAGGAATTGTACCTCATTGGCTGTTTGGGGCTGCTTTCTATCCATTTCAACTTTCCGGCTTAAAAACCTGTGTTTGAGTGGG
This sequence comes from Protopterus annectens, assembly GCF_019279795.1. Lineage (NCBI taxonomy): Eukaryota > Metazoa > Chordata > Ceratodontiformes > Protopteridae > Protopterus > Protopterus annectens. The sequence goes on from NC_056731.1 coordinate 1,400,260,007, forward strand.
TTTGCACATCACGCAGCACCACGTAACTAGGTTTAAACTATTACCAGCACCAAAAAGTCTGCTCTTCATATTTTCCCTTAGAACTAGCCAGTTTTCCAATTTTAGTACTCAAACCTGATTTTTGAGCTCAGCATTTGCTTAGAACTCGTTGCAAGCACTAGATATTCTACAAACTGCTACAGCACTCAACTTTTCCTACTAAGTAAAGAGGAAAACAGTTCTAGTACTTAAATAAATAAGCACCTTTCCATTCATGTCTAAGGGTCAGCTCCCGGTGTTTTCTCTTGTCCACCTGATGAATCTGGACATCTTGGGGCAATGTAGCAATTGCCTCATGTACACAGGCAACTATCTCCTCCTACCACCCAAACACTACAACCTTTAAGAGATGCACTTATATAGCCAAGCTGGAAACCAAGCTCTCTCCAGCCAAGACTGTACTAGTCAGTCAAGAGGAGAAGGTAAACATCCGCACAACACCATGCTCAACACATAGTCCTTCAAAACCTACACCACCAAAACTCACACATAGTAACACAAAACACACACCTACATTCACAGAGGCTCTTAATAAAAATCTGCCCAAGCAACAGAGAATTCCAAAGCTGAAACACAAACAACCACCACCACCCCAACACAACCCAGTCAACACATAGCTCACAAAACCAGTGTGCCACTCAACCTCAGTCCCTAAGGCAAAACAACATACCAAACACACTAGTCATAGGTGACTCTATAGTCAGGCACACTGATGTCCCACTCACCAGGCTAAACAAGGAGAAAATTACGGTCAGCTGCCTGTCAGGTGCCAGGATCCGCCACATAATGTACTCACTCAGGTCACTCTACAACAAGTACAAATACAACTCTGTCATTGTCCATGTTGGAGTGAATGACCTAAGACGTACCACCCTGGACTACATGAAAAGAGACATGGAGGAGCTCTTGGATCTTGTAGCCCAGGCAGGTATGACCCTAGCCCTGGGTAGCATCACACCATCACCCAGAATGATATCACAGTACAAGGACAAAATGAGTGACTTCAACAATTGGCTAAGTGTCTAGTGTCATTCTAAGAGGATCCAGTATCTGTCTGCCTGGGATGACATGATTGACAGACCATGATGCTTTGCCAGAGATGGCCTGCACGTGTCGCACCTGGAATTCTGGATACTGGCTAAGGCTCTTACCAACCCTATAGTGCCTTTTTTAGACAGGGTTCAAATGACAAAATTACCACCGTAACAGGTATAAGCAAGCAAAATCTGAGGGTAATGCTACTCAATGCTAGAAGTCTATACCTTAAAATGCACTCACTCAAGACACTCCTTAAAATGGAGAACATCGACATCTGTGCAGTGACAGAGACCTAGATCAAGGCTCCAGAGAGCACCCCTGCAATACCAGGCTACAATTCATATCACACCTTTCAGCCACCTAATCTGGACAGAAACACTAAAAGCGGAGGCGTGTCCATATTCACCAAGGATATCCACACCTCCAGGCCAGTTGCCCAACATAATGCATCCGAGATTCTCCAGGTGCAACTAACGCTAGGCAAGACTGCAATCCAAATTGTAGCTTGCTACAGATCCCCACCCATGCCCCATGATTCTCACTCCACGTTTCTTAACATACTGAAAAATATTAAGGTACAACCAAATACCCTAATACTGGGAGACTTCAACTACCCCTCCATTAACTGGGAAAACTACTCATGCACCAACACATTTGCTCAATAATTTCTGGAATTCATAAATTCCAATGCCTTGGATCAACTTATCCATACCCCCACCAGAGGCACCAGTATCCTACACCTGGTCATTACCAACATTTGCGACTAATGCTCCACACCAGAGGTCAGCTCCTCGTTGGTCAGGTCTGACCATAAGCTAGTCACCCTAGATGTCCACATCCCATGCCCCCCCCCCCCCCATTAAGGTAACCACCGTAAAAAACTTCTCCAAAGCCAACTTCATGCTTCTCAAGGCAGAAGGGGCAAACTTCACGACACCCATGCAGATGGAAAGTAGAAGTACAACTGCTGAATCTTACACCAATGCACTGTATGAACACATACTCGAGTGCATGGACTGTGCCATCCCAAATAGAATCAAGATGCTCTCTTCCAAAAAAAGGAAGCCAATCTGGTAGTTGCCAGCCATAAAGAAACTCTACAACAGAAGGAAGAAACTGTTGCAAAAAAGAGTAAAAGCTCAAGATTGGAAAAACTCCCTTGTCAGCCTCAGTAAGAAGCTGAGAGCCCTCATAAAATCATCCAAAGCTAGTTATGAAAATAAAATCACCACAGATTCTAAAGACAACCACAAGACATTCTATAGTTATGTTAAGAATCTCAATGACAACACTTTGATCTGCTCTGAGTTACAGAACAATGGCACTAAATATACAGAACCAACTGATATTGCCAACATCCTGGCAGATAGATTCAGTGCTAACTTCACCCCACTCTCACCCCCTAAAAGTCCCATCTTAATACTGAAAGAATGTCAAGTCTCGGTAATCATGGCCACACAGGTAAAAACTGCACTCTACAAAGCCAAGAATACAGCATCCATGGGACCAGACAACATCCCGGGCTGCGTTCTGCAGGAACTACAAAACAAACTGGCTTCCCACCTAAGTACCATGTTCAATCATAGCCTCACTTCAGGCTTTGTGCCTACTGAATGCTACAGTTATCCCACTCCACAAGGGGGGATCCACCACGGACCCCAGGAACTACCACCCCATTAGCCTGATGAGCCTGATCTGCAAGGCCATGGAACGTATCATCATGGAACTTATAAACAAAGACATAGGTAACCTTCAAACTCTGGACCCCACCCACTTTGGGTTCGTGAAAGGTAGATCATGTCTCTTAAACCTGATTGACTTCTTTGAAGCAGTCATCAGAGCCGTGGACAAGGGTAAGGTGGTTCACACAGCCTATCTTGAGCTCGCCAAGGCATTCAACACCATCCCCCACTCTGGAATCATACATAAACTCACTAAAGTGGGCATAAATCCCTATGTCACATGATGGGTTGCCAACTGGCTCACTGACAGAACTCACACCGTGAAAGTAGCCGACTCCAAATCCGACTCCAGACCAGTGATACGTGGAGTACCACAGGGTTCAGTCCTGGGTCCACTCCTGTTTGGCATCCACTTCTCTGAAGTTCAGGCCAATACAGAGGGTCTATGCCTAACAAAGTTTGCAGACAACTGCAAACTAACAGCCATCATTGAATCCCCAAATGATGTGGACATTCTACAAAAGGGCTTCACTGAGATAGATGCCTGGTGTCAAAACCATGGTCTCAAGCTCAATGCCAAAAAATGCATAGTCATTACCTTTGGGAAAAACCCTGTTCCCATGAACTACCACATAGGCAGTGGTCTTCTTAACACCAAAAGTGTGATAAGAGACCTGGGGACACAGATGGACAGTAGTCTCTCCTTCAATAACCACATCACCACAGTAGTCAGGAAATCCTTCTAAGTGGCACACCCCATCACAAAAGGTTTCTCATCCAGAAAAAAGGAGGTCATTGTTCCTCTCTACTCATCCCTCATTAGACCTATTATAGAGTACAACGACCCATTTGGTATGTATCTCATAAGACATTTACAGCAACTGGAAAGGCTGCATAAATACCTCACAAAGAGGATCACCGGCCTCAAACAGATGCCCTATGCAGACCATCTCAAAAACCTCCAGCTCTACTCTGTCACATATCGCCTATTCAGAGGTGATTTCTACCTAACATACAAAGCCATGTCAAACCCAGAGGTGTTGGACATGCTACACTTAAAGAAATCCCAATCTCTCCAAGCCACATGCTCCAGGGACCTAAAACTTGTCACCACAATAAACAAAACATGCTGGAGGGATAGGTTCCTGTCCCAGAGACTCCCCACACAATGGAACAGACTGCTCATTCATGTCAAGCAAAGCACCTCATTAGCCCTCTTTAAGAAAAAATTTGACAATTGGATGGGAAACACGAAATCCACCCCAGGGATCACTTCTGTGGCTCTGCTCAACAGGGGCACAGGAAAATAAATTTTTGGATGTCCAGGGAATCTTTATAGCTAGGCTTGTATAGGCCCTAGAGCCAATAGCCTAGTACCTACCTATGAGGGTTACAGATCTTTATTTGTGCTTTAAACACTCAGGGTCTTCCCTTGATTCAGCATGCACAACAACACAAGATTTTCTTCACCTTCATACACTGCTAGTGCATAGACAAATGAACGTTCCTTTCCAATGGCTTCTGACCCTGCTAGTTTCAGAAAAATGAATGCCTAGTATGTAAATCTTTATCAGAATAAGCTGCTTGTATAAGTATATTGCATTCTTGCTCAAATATTCTCCAATTCTCTGCAATGTTTTTATCAAACACACGTGGTTGTGGCTTGTGAAATCCATCTGCCATATTGATATATCTCAGTGAAAACTCTTGCAAATATGCACAAACACACACACTTGTACATACACATATACATATGCTTGAAATTTATGCCAGTACTTATAACAACACAACGAGCCTCTGTATAACTGAATTTCATGAAATAAGTTTCCTGGGCACTGCATCACTTTGAAACTCTCTACTGTAAAGCCAGTTGCTTTGAAATTATTTCTTTATCATACAAGCCATTTATCTTGTAAAGGCAAAGTGCTAAAGTCATTTATCATCATTTTATTGTATGAGCCTTTGTCTTGTAATCACTTTAAAGCCAAAGCCACTTATCAACAGTTTACTGCCAAAGTCATTTATCATCATTTTAAGAAACATTTCAAACAACTGCACAGTGTGAATAAACTGAGCAATAGAAGTTGAGGGCAAGCAACGTTTCGAAGTAACTGTACTTTGAAAATACACTTTCTCGAAGCAATGGCACTTTATGAATGAACAGTTTCGAAGTAATTGTGATTTGCGAATAAGCTATCTCAAAGTAATGACAACTTGTGAATAAACTTTTAGAAGTAATGGCACTTTGCGCATAAACTTTTTTGAAGTAATGGCACTTTGCAAATAAACTGTTCGAAGTAATGGCACTTTGCGAATGTACTGAACAGAAGAGGCTCAGAGTGAGAAACACCTCACAATAACCGCACTTTGTGAATAAAAAGAACACAGCACACTGGAATTTCTTCAAAATGGCTGCACTTTGCCAAACAACACTGTATAGTGTAACAGACACTCTGCAATGGTGACACTCTGTGAACAGGCACACCCAGGCAAAAGAAATTTTTCAAAATGGGTTCACTTGACTGCACTTCACAAAATAGTTGCACTTTACAAGCAACACACTCTTCGGAATTAGCACAGAGCAATAACCACACACTGTAAGCCATACCTCTCAACCCGGAAACATCAAAAATCTGGACAAAGGCCCCTAAAAATAGGTACAAATCTGTGCGCTGATTAACATAAAATATGCATACATAATTATGCAAACCCTAGGGATACCAACTTTCTCATGCAAACTGAAGAACAGCTAACCAAAATGTGCCCCCCCCCCCGACTCTGTAGTAAATGGTATCCATTTTTTTATGAAATGTGTAGCAATGATGCTCAGTGGGAAGGGAAAACATCATTTTGTTTTTGGTGATTTGCAGTATGTGGGATTTGTGGTAAAAGTAGGGCATTTACTGGTAGACAATATTCTAATCTTAGCAAAATAATATTATAGTTTGCTAAGTTATTCTCCATGGCCTACTGATCCATGGCATAGCTAGAGTTTGTGCCGCCCTTCCTTCCTCCCTCCCTCCCAAAATCATGGTCGAATGGGGGCCTCCCATCCACAGCCCTTCACCCTCCAGTCATTCCAGTGTCCCATTACTTGGCTATTTCGCTTCATTTACCATAAACACTGAAATGTGCTAAAGCTGCCGGATGCAAAGTAATTCAGACTGCTTTTTCCAAACATGGAAATCATGTGGCTAACTAATGTTAAGCTTTTGTTACATTTAATACCCAGCTAACTAAAATAAGCTGCCCTTACATTTACCAATACCCAGCTAAAAAAAATACAAATCATGTTGAATAAATCTGCCGGATGCAAATTATACTTACCAATACACAGCGAACTAAAACAGCTTAACACTGCCGTTACACTTACCCACACGAGCACAGAACTAAAACAAATCATGTTGTAAACCTGCCGGATGCAAATAATTGCAGACTCCTTTTTCCGAACACAGAAATCATGTGGCTAAGTAATGTTAAGCTGCATTTAATACCCAGCTAACTAAAATAAGCTGCCGTTTACCAATACCAGCTAACTAAAATAAGCTGTTGTTACATTTACCAATACCCAGCTAAAAAAACAAATCATGTTGAATAAATCTGCTGGATGCAAGTTACACTTACCAATACCCAGAGATCTAAAACAGCTTAACACTGCCGTTACACTTACCCGCTGAGCACAGGACTAAAACAAATCATGTTGTAAAGCTGCCAGATGCAAAGTAATGTAAACTGCTGTTACACGTTTTCCGATCACAGAAATCATGCGGCTAAGTAAAGTTAAGCTTAACAACACTGCAAATGTACAGAACTTGACTTTCCATTCAGCTTAGCAAAAATAAAAGTGCAAATGCCTTAACTACACTTTGCTCATCCATCCAGCTGAGAACACAGAAATCATGTTTATTTACCTGGAGGAAGAGTGCTGCAGACTCTGACTCTGCATGAAGTTAAATTTTGGCTCCACATTCTGGCAGGTGGTCAAAGCTAACGTCATTGTGCATGCCCTGCACGTGATGATATCAGAGAAAGGGGAATGCCAAGTTCTCTTTTATTTTCCTCAGCCAATCACTTTCCACCAGACTATAGCCAGTTTCTCCTTATCAGATTGTCTCCATGGAGACATGAGAACCAGGCAGCCAGTTTCTCTTAATCAGATGCTCTCTCTTAAAACTTGTTAATAAATCAATCTAAGGTCTTTAATGTAGTCATTTCCCAATGAAAAATTAGAAAAATCATATTCAGCTCTCTTTTATCATGCTTTTTAAATGGCTTTTTTATGCACTGCAGTGCCTATATTTCTTAAAACTGAAGATGAAGAGAGAGAGAAAAGAGCGAGAGCAAGAAAAGAAAGAAAAAAAAGAACAGCAGCGCCTGTTTACAATCCTTATTATATTTAAAAATAACTGAAAAAAAACATTACTTTATAGTATGTATAGAAAACCACATGCCACAAAATTGATACTGTTTAAGGAAAAAATCTTTACTTACAGTTAACTTTCTCCCTCTTCTTGCCCTCCCCAAAGCACTTTTCTGAACATTAATGACATGAAGTAGGACATATGCTTTATAGTCTCCCACAAGTCCAGCAAACTCTAAAAAGTTCAATATTTCCAGATTTTCTTGTTCTTTCATATTTCACAAATATAATTATTGCACTGTAATCCCATATTAATTTACTGGTTTTATTAGTGTTCATCTCCAAAATCCTATCTCTGCTTCATTTCCAATGTACTCTCAATTCTTCTAGTCAACTCTCGTGCTCCCTTCCTTCTCTCCAACATTTTCCATTGAAACAGTGGAAAAGGTTTCACAGGTACAGTCTCTCTGTGGTCTTTATTACCAGAAGAACAAGAAACAGAATTTCCATCTGTTTCACAGCTCACTTTTTGTTGGAAAAACTTTTGTATTTCCTCCTTAGCATGTACTTTTTTTTCAATAAACATCTTTATTAAAATATCACGTTAGCATTGTCGCCTCACAGAAAGAGGTTTTCTGGTTCGATCCTCAGCTGGAGTGCATTCTGTGTGGAGTCTGCATGTCCTCCCTGTGGTCGCATGGGTGTCCTCCCACATCCCAAAGACATGCTGTAGGTGGATTGGACACTCTAAATTGGCCCTAGGCGTGAGTGCGTGCATGCATGTGTGTGCTTCCATGGAGGGTTGGGTGCCAGGCTGACAACTTGACACTGTAATACTCCATTCCAATCATGAGCAGACAGGTGATCCGCTGTGGTGATCCCTAACTGGGAAAAGCCGAAAGAAGAAGATTAAAATATCATGTATGGCATAGGCAATCTTACATTTATATAAATCAAAAACAAACAGCATTGACACCACTTTAGTTGAAAACATTACACATCACAGACACCATGGAAACAACTGCAGTTGCAAACATTATACATCATTTATAATCTATCCAGTTATTGTCAGTTAAGCATTATATGGCTCATTCAAATCCTGCCTCTTAAACCTCATTCCTTCTCTGTATATATTGTTCCCACAATTCCTATTTTTTCCTATGTAGTTTGCCATTTCCCTTTTCTAAAGATCCCAATTCCAGTTGTGTTATCTCTGTTACTATATTCACTACTTCTAGTAAAGTTGGTCTACACTTTGATTTCCATTTTCTAGTAATTGCATTTTTGGCAGCCACCATAATTAGACTCAGCAAGATTTTACTATGTCTAGGCAACTCTGATTCTTCACCATAGCTCAAAAAACATCTGCCCAGTCAATCCAATCCAATCACCCAGCATCCAACAGAGTGGTCTGCAGGGAATCCTTAAAGTATGCCAGCTCATTACACTCCCAAAAAATATGTTCCCAGCCACCTAGTTATTGCCTGTCACACCTCCAACATTTGCTATCCATCCGAGGAAAAATTCTCTGGAGTCTACTTGGGGTATAAAAATACCTATGTAATCACTTCCAAGCAAAGATCCTTAAATCTTCTAGACATTGTTGCATATTCTCCTAGGCATGTACTTCATCAAAAAATGATTTTGTCCCTCCAGGGAAGAATATCTTAAAGACAGCTGGGTACAGCAGCTTGAATATCACACCTGCATCTCAACATTCCCTGAATAGTGGAATAAATTTGATCATTTTCGGTCTGCTGTACAAATCATTCTCCACAAACACTCTGCTGTCTCCTCGTCTTAGTACTTTGTCCTTCTACCTCAGTTTTATCAGAATCAACTCCTTCTGCTGGTAAGATTGCATCTTTACTATTAAAGGTCTAGGTTGCTTTCATATAGTCAGGTTTGGGGCATACACATGATGTGCCCTTAACAACTCCTGCTGTGGAATATCAGTCCAGTTGCTTATTTGTGCTTTCATCAAATTAATGCAGTCTATTCCTTCCATCTTCTCTGGCATAGCTGAAAATCTCTGGTTTTCCCTATGTGGTCTGTCCTCTAATTCTATTATATTTGAAACATCTCTTCCTGAGCAGTCTCATATTCAGCCATCCTTTTCTTTATTTCAACTTCTGATTTTTGCAGCTTTGTCATCTCATCTGAATATCTGTTTAAAGCTTCTTCCATTTTTCCAGCCTCTTATTTGTGTTGATATACTCCATCACTGTTTTGTTTATTTTAACCAGGTCTGTATGCAGTTGTTTTATAGCTTCCTGTAGGTTACTGGAAGTCATGTCTGAAAGTTGCATTGCTTTTTGCTGAACAGCTGCAGAACTCTCACCAGTCAGTGTTTCTTCCTCATGTTTTGTAGTTGATTTTTTTCACATTTTCTGTATTTCTTTATTCCTGGCATCCAGGCAGTGCACTTACTATCCAAGTACTGAAATTTACCCACAAGCTCAAGTCTACTGGCTTTCTCTGCTGAGTCTCTGTTTTCACACAAGGAGAGCTAGAAACAAGCTGTTACTCAGTGTGCAGCCATCTATGAAGTCCCCCGAGAGGCCTTTAAAATTTATATGGACTCCCTATTGTACAGGCTCCCAGCAGGCAAAATAATACTTTCTAGGGTTAATTCCACAGTTTATGTGGCTATTTAGGAGTTTGTTTTAGTAGACATTTGGATGGAACCCACAGAAGGAAATTCCATATTTCTTGCCCCACAAAGTTACTCTGTTAGCAGACTGGATTACTACCTCCAGTACTGTTCACACAGTTACAACTACTGACATTTTAACTTGTTTGGTGTTGGATTTCATCCCTGTAAGCAAGGAATTATCTTGGATGGGTCTTCTAGCCCTCCTCCCTCATGGGGAACAAACCCCAGATCCCAAAGACTACCATTAGCCATGAGGGTCTTACAAGTAACGACTGATAACTTCTGGGCTGTTGAATCCTCTCCTGAAAACATCAATACATATTAACTGGAAAGGTTCTAAGACCCATATTAAGGATAATGTTAAGTGGCAAGGCAAGAGAAAGAGGACATAAGCACATAAGAACAATTAGTACTCCAAAATCATCTTGCTAGGATGGAAGATGCAAGTAAAGCTACAAGGTGTACTTCTTTGGTAGCTTAAACAGGCAAAGAAAGAATTTAATGCTCACACCTAGGGACCCAAGTCGACAGCGACCTCTCATTTGACACCCACATTGCCAAAGTGGTTAGAAAAACATTCTACCTTGCACACCTCATCATGAAGGGATTCACATCCAGATCCAAGGATGTCATTGTACCCCTATACTCCTCCCTCATCAGACCCCATGATTGAGTACAATGCCCCATTTGGTATGTCGGCATTTGCAACAGCTGGAGAGACCACAAAAGTACCTCACCAAGAGGATCAAGGGTCTCCAACATATGTCTTATTCTGCCAGACTAAAGAAACTTCAGCTCTATTCAGTAGCATACCGCCTGCTCAGAGGTGATCTCTGCCTGACGTACAAGGCCATGTCCAATCAGGATCTGATGGACATGCTCCACCTCAAAAAATCCAAATCCATCAGGACCACGAGAGCTAAAGACTTAAACCTCGGCACAAGTATGAATAGGACATGCTGGAGGGATAGCTTCATAACCCAGAGGCTTCCCATGCTTTGGAACAAGATCCCAGTTCGTATTAGGCAGAGCCCCTCACTGACTCTCTTCAAGAGAAATCTTGATGAGTGGATGGGAGATCGTAAATTTACCCCAGGGGTCACATCTGTGTCACTGCTAGACAGGGGCACAGTAAGCTAATTCTATTATATAAGGGGACCTTCATTGTGTCACTACTAGACAGAGGCACAGTATTCTAAATTTATTCTGTACATTTTTTGTACCATTTCATGGGGTGGCGAAAGCCACATCACTATGGCTAGGCTTACAAATGCCCCAGGGCAGATAGCCTAGTACTATACTATGAAACTATGAAACTCCACCAAGAAGAAGAAAGGGTATGATTCTACTGGGCCAAGAAAAATACATTTAAAACATTAATAGCAACTAGGCTTAAAATCTAGCAAGGCACAACATACAATTACAAATTTAGCTGATGATGAATGGCAAGGGCATTTCATTTCTGAACAAATCAATTGGAATATGACCCAGCATTATAAACAGTACTATATCCCACATTTTCAGTATGAGGGAGAGTGCCTCCATGTATACTCAGATTTCTTGTGAGGAGACATTCAGCTGCCTCCAACTAACACTGGAGGTCAGAACTGAAGTGCTTCTTTAGCACTCTATGTGGAGCATAAACTGTGCCACACTGCTACAAATATAGCAAGTAGTTGTGCTACAGTTTGAAAGGAAAAAGCTTTTTTTTTAGTAAGTCCTGTCCCAGGACTTCAGGAAGGAATTCCTTCAGCTCTCTATGTGCTGATTGTAGCAGCTGCTTGTTACAAAAGCAGCAGGTAGTTGCTACAGTTTAAAAAGAAATATTTTTTTTTCTGTTTTTTTTTTTTTTGGCTCCAAGTCCAAGTGTGCCCTAACTCCCGTACCCTCACAGTAGTTTTGTCAGCACCACAATCACTCCTCTCAGGAAGTACATGTGAGCTTCTGAGTTATGCACAACTTTCTGCCTAAAGGGTTCACTGCTTTATGCAGCATAGAGCTTGTAAGACTCATATACTGCTTATTGCAGCAAATATAGACTGCCTCCCTCACCACAAGGATAGGTGAACTGACATCAGCATCTCATTCCCATCCTTCTCCTTCAGCCACTCCAGTACCCATGCTGATGCTGCTAATCAGATACAGGTCATCTGTGATACAGTAAGTTCTTTATTCCTCTGTGCCATGTATTTTTCCTATATTCCTACTACTGTAGGAGAATGAGTACTGCTATTGAACAAATGTGTTGTGCTTGGGCATGTTTGCAAGTCAACATAAAACATGGATCAGTGTGTGAGGTCTGCCAGATTGGAGAAGGTCATCAATTTACAAAAGGATTTTAACAATCACCTGTACGCAGCTTGTTCAGTCCTTGCAACTACTGCTTCACAGTGGCCTACTATCCTGGATCATCTAGTGGGAAGACAGATCTGAATATAGTAGTATTGCTACAAGAACAGTACTACTATGAGTGCTTCTGTAACATCATGCTTCCATTCACTTCTTCTCCGAGATATTATCTGTAATTTACAATACACCTGTATGCCTTAGACCATCACCCAGTAGTGTCACTGTTTGATCTACAGTTTGCCAAGTTAAAGTTTAAATGTATTAAGGTGCTTTTAACAAAACTGTAACAATAAATTAGTCAAATGAAATATTTGAACACAAACAAAAAGCATGGCAATAAACAATTGAAATAAAATGAGAGCAAGTCAAGATAACTCATAAGCAAGACTAAAAATATTTTTGGGGACCTTTTAAAGCCAGCATTGATGAGAGACCCCATCACTCACTGGGAGATGATTTTCCAGAGGCAAGGTGCCTGAAAAAAAGACCGACTGATTGACATCTCCACATGCACTCTTGGAATCTCCAATGGCCTCTTTGAGGAGGAATGCAAAAACCTTAAATTATTGTAAGCAACAAGAAGCTCCATTAGAAAGGGAACTCCCAGGCTAACTACAATAATAGCAGAACATTAAAGGTAATATAGGAACAAACTGGAAATCCAGGTAGGCTGCACATACCTAGAATAATATTTTGTGTGATGTAATTAGTCAAATTCAGGCTTAGAAAATCCTCAGCTTAAGGCATTACAGTAATCAAGACAGAAATAAATCAGCCTACAACAAACCACTGAAAAGTTTTGTGGGAAAAAAAGTCGTCTAATGCAGGCAATTTTCCTTAAAAGAAAGTATGATTACTTCACAATGGATAAATGCTAGTTTCTAAGTGTTAATCTGTTGTCCAATACCTCACCAAAATATTTCACCATATTCACAAATTCTAATTTATCACACCATAAATGAGGACTGGTTTTAAAATTGGACAGTTGGAATACTTTAGTGTGATATGGGGATTTATATTATTTGGATGTTTTCTTAGCCATGTCAGCTGAGGGTTTGGGACTTCAAGGCTCTTTTTTTTATTATTATTGATAAAAACAGCAGCTTCCATTTCAAGGAACGCATTGTATCAGCTGTCTGGTAAAATTAAGCATAACGTCCATTCTCTAACTATCTTAGGGTTACAAAAATGTAACTGCATCTAAAAGCAGTGCTCTTTGGCCATTCTAATCACTGTTATAAATTCCTTACATCTAAAAACCAATTGGAGTGGCTAAATATTCTGGAAGAGTATGTACTACAGAAATGCCCAGTACCCCTTCTAAGAGATGTCCAGGAGTTTTAAGAAGTTGCCTTGAAGTGCCTGGAAGTGGAACTTTTTATTTTCAATATTCAACAATCTTTAAAATTATATAGTTGGTTTGTTCCATTAAAGGGAGCACATGGCAATTTAACAAGTAATGTAGAAGTTTGGCAATGCAATCCACTGGTTCTGCTACTCTATCCCTTCCAGTAGGTTATGTGTAAATTATAGCACCTGGGTTAATTTTCCTAATCACCCAGCTTCACTTATGTCCATTATGGCATCTTCTAACATGTATAAGCTCTGTATAGTATTACAACAGGCCACACTGATATGTGACCTGAAGGTGAGCAGTTTTGGAAAATTATTCACTGAGTGTCTAGTTTTTGTTTGATAACTAAGGCATTCACAAGTACTGATTAGAACATGTTGGACAGTTAACTGAGAGCAGTTTGACTTCATTTTAATCATATTTGTTCTCTCCTATCATCAAGATGGCAGGCACATTTTACTGTCCCTCAGGCAAGCAGAAGGGTAATTATTATGCACAGAAACAGTGATGGTGTAGGTGTAGACTATAAGGAATCATTTTTCCCTTGTCAAACAGATCTTTTTCAATTGTCTTCTGATTCAATACTCAAGTTCTTCTTCAAATTAGTTTTACACTTGAGACTTCTGTTTTTCAATTTATGCAGCAAAATACATATTTTGTATTAGGACACTTCAAACCAGTGGTTATGATGGTTTTGAAGTTATTTTCATAGAATACTCTTCGTGGTGACAGTAATCTCTGAAAGGAAAATATCCAAGTTACAGATCTTAGTGTGCAAAACATCCTTGCACATTTAATTTGAATATAATTTTCCTAAAAACAAACCCTACACAGTTTACAATTTATGCAGATATAGTTGGCATAATGGCTAAGGTCATCACCTCCCATGCATAAAGTATTAATCTGACTGGTGTCCAGTTGCCCATCTTGGGTTACCTGGGATAGTCCTGTTGATTAAAAGCTATATGTAAAGCCAATCAACCTGCCAAACATGAGCTAAGGATTTCTATACTCAATATAGGTTCACTCACAGGACACAGCTTGGAAGACATGATGGTAAGAAAGTGGCTGGATGTCATCTATATCCAGGAGACAAGATGGAAGGACAGTGCAGCAAAGCTACTTGTCTTGGGATCCAGAGTCTACTATCGGGGGAGGACAGACTAGAAATTGTATGGGAACTACTGTGAGGGAGAAACTTCAGAAGACAGTGAGGGATGTCATCAGAATTAGTGACAGAGTCATGACAATCAGACTCTTGTGTAAGGATATGGCAGCATTCATAATTACAGCCTATGTCTCACAGAAGGGCTGTAATAGTGATGAAAAGAGTGCATTCAGACAACAGATGCAAGACCTACTAGATAAAGCAGGACAACATGAATTGATGTTGATAATGGGTGTCTTGAATGCACATATAAGTTTAGACAGAACAGGATATGAGGATTTCCTGCATCCACATGGGTGGAGCAACAGGAATGAAAAAGACGATGCCATTCTAGATGTTTGTCTGGCAAATGGCTTGATGATGGCTAATACATGGTTCAACATGAAAGACAATCACAAAATCATAAACTAATGGCTGCCACAGTCAGCTTCAAGCAGTAGTCAGACAAGATTCTAAGGTCAACACAGACCAGGCTGAAGACCTGGATGTTGACTGGAGATACAGAGCACAAGAGTTCAAGGAAGTACTCAGGGCTCTAGCACCTCAGGAAGAAGAGGAAATAGGTGATGTTGAAGGAGAATGGCAACATCTCAAAACAGCATGTGTGAGGACTATAGAACAAATATGTGGCAGAGACAGCTATGAAAATAAGGTACAAAATGAACGCTAGTGGTGGAATGCAGAAGTTCAGGGTGAAGTACGAAATAGAAAAAAAATGGACCAGTCCAAGAAGTAATACTAGTTGGCTAACAAAGAGACTAAAACAGAGCAGGTGCAATAGCAAAGAACAAGGCCTCATAGGCACTCTACATCAGCTTCTGCAAAGGAACTCAGCAGATGGCACAAAGAAACTATATCAGGCTGCAAGGCAAAGGCAGAAAGATGAAGACAGTCATCAGACACAATTCATAAGGGATGCCAGCAGCAACCTGCTCACCAGTCCACTGGACATCAAAGGCAGATGGAAGAAATGCTTCCAGAGGTTTCTGAATGAAGAAAACTCCACAGAAGCTGTAATGCCTCAGACGCAACCAAAGATGAAAGAAGAAGATCTGATTCCAAGGATATTGCCAATATCCTGGCAGATCGATTCAGTGCGAACCTCACCCCCCTCTCACCCCCTAAATGGCCCATATCAATACCAGAAGATTGCCAAAATCTGGTAATAATAGCCACACAGGTAAAAAACGCGCTCTCCAAAGCTAAGAATACAGCATCTATGGGGCCAGATGACATCCCGGGCTGTGTACTACATGAACTACAAAATGAACTGGCACCTCACCTAAGTGTCATGTTTAATCATACTTAACCTCAGGCTTTGTGCCCACTGAGTGGTGCACAGCTACAGTTATCCTACTCCACAAGGGGGGATCCACCTTGGATCCCGGGAACTACCACCCCATCAGTCTGACGAGCCTGATCTGCAAGGCCATGGAACGTATTATCATGGAACTTATAAACAAAGATATTGGCAACCTTCAAACACTGGACCCCACTCAGTTTGGGTTTGTGAAAGGACAATCTTGTCTCCTGAACCTGAATGACTTCTTCAAATCAGTCTCCAGAGCCGTGGATGAGGGTAAGGCAGTCCACACAGCCTATCTGGACCTTGCCAAGGCCTTTGAAACCATCCCCCACTCTGGAATCACAGATAAACTTACTAAGCTGGGCATTAATCCCTACGTCACTCGATGGGTTGCCAACTGGCTTACTGACAGAACCCACACTGTAAAAGTAGCTGACTCTAAATCCAGCTCCAGACAAGTGACAAGTGGAGTACCTCAGGATTCAGTCCTGGGACCGTTCTTGTTTGGCATCTACTTCTCTGAAGTACAGGCCAACACTAAGGGACTCTAGCTAACAAAGTTTGCAGATGACTGCAAACTGGGAGCCATTACTGAATCCCCAAATGATGTGAATACTCTACAAAAGGGCCTTACAGAAACAGATGCTTGGTGCCAGAGCCATGGGCTCAAGCTCAATGCCAAGAAATGTACAGTTATCCCCTTGGGAAAAAAACATGTACCCATGAATTACCACATAGGTAGCTGTACACTAAACACCGAAAGTCTGATGAGACTTAGGGACACAGGTGGACAGTGGTCTCACCTTCAATAACCACATCGCCACAACAGTCAGGAAATCCTTCTATGTGGCACACCTCATCACTAAAGGCTTTTCATCCAGAAAAAGGAGGTCATTATCCCACTGTACTCATCCCTCATTAGACCCATCATCGAATACAATGCCGCATTTGGTATGTACCTCTCAAGACATGTGCAACAACTGGAAAGGCCGCAGAAATACCTCACTAAAATAATCACAGGCTTAAAGCAGATGCTCTATGCTGACTGCCTTAAAAAACCCCAGCTATACTCTGCCGCATATCGTCTACTCAGAGGCGATCTCTGCTTAACATACAAGACCATGTCAAACCCAGAGCTGTTGGACATGCTACACTTAAAGAAATCCCAATCCCTCAGAGCCACACACTCCAGGGATCTAAACCTTGTCATCACAATAAACAAAACATGCTGGAGGGATAGGTTACTGACCCATAGACTCCCCAGACTCTGGAATAGACTGCCCATACATGTCGTGCAGAGCGCCTCCTTTGCTCTCTTCAAAAGGAACCTTGACAATTGGATGGGAGAAAGGAAATTCACCCCGGAGATCACGTCAGTCACCCTGTTAGACAGGGGACCAGGGAAGTAAATAGTTTGGGATGAAATCACCAGGGAATTGTTTTGGCTAGGCTTGTATAGGTCCTAGGGCCGATAGCCTAGTACTAACCTATGAACCTATAAGAGGAGCCGACCCTAGAAGTAAGAATAGCACTAAGGAAAATGAAGTCAGGAAAAGCAGCAGGATCAAGGTCATGACAGATACAATTACAATGTTGGGTAAGTTAGGGAAGAAATTGCACCAGACAGTACTCATAGCATTATGGGGAAATGGGCAAATCCAAGATGATTGAAGAATAAACATTCTAGTACCAATGAACAAGAACAAAGGGGAAATTCACAACTTTGGGCAGTACAGAGGTATCAAACTCCTGTCAAACTACATGAAAGTTCTGAAGAGTGATTGACAAATGAATATGCAGAGCAGTAGAAAGAAAGATGGGAGGTGAGCAGTTCAGATTCAGATCAGGATGCAGCACAACTGACCTGAGGCTTGCAGTGAGATAGATGGTTGTAAAGAAGCTACAGATGAGAAAAAGTCCAACTGGGCATTCTTAGACTTTGAAAAAGCATATGACAAGGTCCCAATATATCTAATGGTTCAAAAGCCCAGAACGATTGGTAGCATTAGTGCAGGCTGTGTCCAAGAATCCAAAAACACAAGTAAGAACATTGTTCAGACTCACAGAGGAGTTCCCAGAGGGAGTGGTGTGCATCAGGGTTCAGCTCTGATTACTCTACTGTTCATACTGGTGATGGAGGGGACAGATGAAGAAAGCTGCTGTATGCAGATAATGTGGCATTACAGACAGACTCTAAACAAGAAATTCATTAAATAATAGGTGAATGGAAAGCAAACCTGAAGACATATGGGCTGAAAATGAGTGCAGATAAGACAGTTGTCATGGCAGCAATGGGAGAAATCAAAAAAAGCTGAGACAAAAGAGAAATAGCTGAACAGGTTAACAGCTTCATCTGGTATGGGTGGTTGAGAAGAGAAGTCTGAATGAGAAGGTCAAAGCTAGAATCAGAGGGGCTGCAGCCAACTGGCACAGTGTGTCAAGGTAGTGTGTGAATGAAGAATCCCAAACAAGCTGAAAATTAAGGTGCACTTCTGTTTTACTGTTTATCTGTGCCACTGTTTCTTATAATCTGTGCAACTGTTTTTTAGTTTCCTTCTTTGTCTGTTAGAGATGAATATCTGTTACTGTTTGTGACCTTTTGAGCTTGTAGTGAAATATTTTGTCTAGAGAGGCCTAGCTGTTTTCTTTGTGAAAGAAAGAATCGGTCTAATTTGATCTAGCTAAAGGCATTCCTGCAACACTGTTATTTTGATTGGATAATTGGGCTGGTTTCTGTTTCTCAACCTTTAATATCCAGTGTTTTAAACCAGTTGCATTTATTTGCTCAAGCTGTTCAAAGCTGCAGTGAGAAGTCTTCTACCATTTGCTCTGCTGTGATATTGGAAAAAGATAAGTGCTTACTTTCAACTGTTTTCTGCACTTCTGTTTTACTGTATATATCTGTGTAATCTGGTGGCTTTGAGTTGCCCACCTCTAGTATAAAGTTGATACTAGACACTCTCCCCAGTCACATTAGGCAGCTCATTCACACCTCTTTAGCTTCTGTACCTTGAATTATCTCATTATCTTCTCTCTCTTCACTTTCCACAAAAAAAATGCACCTCTTTCTACTTCTACTAGTCAACAGGAGCATTTCTGAGACAGTGTAGCAATGGCCTCATGTTCACGGACAACCATCTACTACTACCACCTAAGAACACAATTTGTGAGAGATGAAAATACATCAAGCACCTAGTGTCGTTGCTGTCTCCCCCACAAACCAGTATATCTGGCACTGAGAAGGTTGGCAACATGAACACCACATCTCAACCACCACCCACATCTACACAACACACTCCCCACAAATGCAAAGGCCCTCAACAAAAGCATACCCAAACAAAAGAGGCCTCCGAGGCATAAAAGCATGCAAACTCCACTGCCCACCACACAACAGTCCACACACCTGTGTCTTACAGCCACTAAGGCCTAAACATAAACCCAAAATATTAGTCAAAGGTGACACCATTGTGAGACACACAGATGTGCCCCTCACCAGGTTGGATAAGGAGAAAGTCACTGTTAGTTGTTTGTCGGGTGCCACAATCCACCATATCCCCAATGCAATCAAGTCTCTCAACAAGTACTGTTATGACTCTGTTATAGTCCATGTTGGAGTGAATGACTTGAGATGTACCTCCCTGGACTATATAAAGAGAGACATGATTGAGCTCGCTGAGTATGTGTCCCAGGCAGGTATGTTCCTAACCTAAAGCAGCATTCTACAGTCACCCAGAACGATGCCACAATACAAACAGAAAATGATTGACTTTAACAACTGGCTTAGTATCTGGTGTCATTCCTGGTATGACATGATCGACAAGACATGATGCTTTGCCAGAGATGGCCTGCATCTGTCTCCCTTGGACTTCAGGCTCCTGCAAAGGCTCTTGCCTCCCCCATAGTGCCTTTTTTAGGCAATGTCATGAGGTCAAAACTACCAACATAAAAATTTCATCAAATCATAAATTAAAGGTTATGCTGCTAAACGCTAGGAGCCTAAACATGAAACTGCACTCATTGCAAGCAATCTGAATCCTGGAAGAAGCTGACATTTGTGCAGTCACAGAAACCTGGTTCAAAGCTGTGGAGAGCACCCCACCCATACCAGGTTATTCATCCTATCATTCATTCAGACCCCAAGCCATGGGCAGAAAAATAAAAGGAGGTGGAGTTGCAATATATATAAAAGACATAAACACCTCTAGACTGGTCAAACATTATGATGCACAGGAAATACTCTAGGTGCAGTTAACAACTGACAAGACCCCTATTAAAATCATAGCTAGCTACAGGCCTCCAACTCTGACTCAAGATGCCCACTCCACCTATCTGGACCTCTTTGAATCTCTCAAGATTCAACTGTTTACCCTGATCCTGGGCGAATTTATCTATCCAACCATAGACTGGAAGAAATACTCAAGCCAAAACACAAATGCCCAGAGATTACTTGATTTCGTCAATGCAAATGCCTTGGACCAGTTGGCTGACACCCCCAGAAGAGGTGAAAATATCTTGGACTTGGTATTAACCAACATGAGTAACCACTGCAGCATTCCTACAGTGTCATCATCCCAGGTAAGATCCGACCACAAAGCAGTCAATTTCAAAGTCACCATCTCCCCTGCCCCCCCCCCCCCCCAGCTACAGTCAAACAAAAAGACATCTCCAAAGCTGATTACAACCTCCTGAGGGAAGGTATAAACAGTTTCACAGCCCCCTCCCCTCCACAGAAACTGGCACATATGTCCAAACTTACACCAAAGTACTATATGAGCATTTATACAGCTGCATGGAATCAGGAATACCAGACAAGACAAAATCATCTTCCTCAAGGAAGAGTAAACCTGTCTGGTGGACATCTACAATAAATAAACTCTATAATAAAAGGAAAAAAAATTGCTTTTGAGGACCAAGAAGGAGCAGGTGTTTAATTGGAAGCAATCTCTCCTTAGCCTGAACAAGCAAATAAGAGCACTAGTGAAATCCTCCAAAGCAAACTGAGTCCAACCTGGCCAAATCTAATAAAGACAGTCATAAGGCTTTCTTCATGTATGTCCACAATCTCAAGGGAAGCACCCAGATCTGCTCAGAACTGGTGGTCAAGGACACCACGTACACAAACCCTGTAGATATAGCCAACCTGGTGGCAAACAGGTTCAGTGAAACCTTCACTCCTCTATCCCCTCCCCAATCAGTAAAACAGGACATCCCCAGTTCCTGCCTCCCTCCCCTTACCTCTAGGGAGCAAGTCATCACTGCCCTCTCAAAGGCAAAAAATATAGTCTCCATGGAACTCGATAACATCCCAGGCTGCATCCTACATGAACTCAGGCAGGAACTTGCAGCACCATTAGGCACCCTATTCAACCAAAGCCTGAGTACCGGCTTCATCTCAACTGAGTGGAGGACTCTGCTGTCATCCCTTTGCACAAAGGTGGAGTATTCACTAATCTAGGAAATTATAGACCCATCAGCCTAACTAGCCTGATCTGCAAGGCCATGGAGCGGATTATCATGGACCTCATTAATAAGGACATTGGCAACCTCCAGACACTTGATCCCACACAGTTTCATTTTGTCAAGGGGAGGTCATGCCGGTTAAATTTGGTCGACTTCTTTGAGACAGTCACCAAGGCCATAGACAAAGAGAAAATGGTCCACACCACCTACCTTGACCTGGCCAAGGCCTTCAATACTATCCCCCACTCAGGTATAATAGATAAACTCTCTCAACTAGGCATAAATCCATATGTTACCAGATGGGAACAAACTGGCTCACTGATAGAACCTACCTAGTCAAAATAGAGGAAGCCACCTCAAATAGTAGACCCGTAACAAGCGGTGCATCCCAGGGATCGGTCTTGGGGCATCTGCTGTTTGGGATATACTTCTCAGTGGTGCAGGCAAAATCTAGTGGGCTATGGTTGACCAAGTTTGCAGATGACTGCAATCTGGTTGCTGTCATCAATTCCCCTAGTGATGTGGACATCCTCCCTGAGGGTCTCACCCAAACAAATGACTGGTGCCAGAAACATGGCCTCAAACTGAATGCAAAATAATCCATCATCATCCCTATTGGGGAGAATTATGTCCCTACAAATTATCATATTGATAATAATGCACTACGCACATAATTAGTCGTGAGGGACTTGGGCACCCAGGTTGACAGAAAACTGACGTTTGACCACTATATTGCCTCCATTGTATGGAAAGCTTTCTACATGGCCCACCTCATTAGTAGGGATATCTCATACAGGGACAAGGTGGCCATAACATCCCTGTATGTTTCCCTTATAAGACTGATTATTGAATACAATGACTCTTTCAGCATGTACCTCACAAAGCACATGCAGCAGCTGGCGAGACCACAGAGATTCCTCACCCAGAGAATCCAGGTCCTCAAACATCTACCCTACAAAGACAGACTAAAAGCCCTGTCCATGTACTCAGTCTCCTACAGACTACTCAGAGGTGACCTATGTGTGGCATACAAAGCAATCTCAGATCCCACCCTGATGGGACTGCTGCATATCCACAAGTCAAGCTCCACTCGAGTAACTCACACGCGACACTTCAACCTGGTCTGTGACATCAATAGGACTTGTTGGCAGGACAGATTTGTGTCCCACAAATTCCCATTTGTGGAATAGACTCCCTCTCCATGAAAAGCAGAGTAACTCATTAAACTTTTTTTAAGCACAACCTGGATAACTGGATGGGGAACAAAAAATACACCCCTGGGATTCCACCTATGTCCCTGCTGGACAGTGGCATAGAGTGCTGACTTGTTGGAACATGGGCTAAATTCTTGACTAGACATGTAAGGGCCTCAGGGCAAATAGCCTAGTAATTTCTTATGATCCTATGAACAAAACAATGGTGTGGCCATTACTACTATATGGTACAGAAACCTGGGCAGTAAAGGCAGAGCAGTTGAGGAAGCTAGAAGTGATGGAGAAGTGTCTGACATGGGTGATAGGATGCATACTGTCGGGCAGACAAAAAAATTAGGACATTTCAGCAGAAGCACATGTAACTCCAATTGCAAGAGAAGGTCATAGAGAACAGATTATGTAGTTCAGGCGCATATGCAGGAAAGCAGAAGACAATCTGGAGCAGGAGATTTGGAGAGACAGGAAGAAGGTAAAAGGAAATGAGGACATCCAGAAATGAGATGAACTGTATGAGAGAAGACCGGAGACAATAAGGCATGACTTTTAAAGATGGTAGGAGAGTGGTACTGAATCGAGAGAAATAGCAACAGATGACGCAACACCCTGATCCCATGTAGAAAAAGAGGGTTGATGATGAACAAACCCTGCTTTCAGCCCAAATGTTTATTTATTTTATTGCATTTATTTACCGGGAAAGTCCACTGGGCCTAAAAGAGACCATTTTCAGTGGAGACCTGGTGAGATAAGCTCTGACTAGAACATAGATACAGAAAAAAAAATTAAACATTAATTGGTACAGAATTGCCTCTACTTTTACCCTAAATCAGTCCAGACAGCTGTCCATTTCTTTGCTCAACAGTAGAAGAAAGAGAGAGATTATTTCATGTTCAGTGACAACTCACATTCAAGGAGGGCGGGAGTTACAGCAAAATCCTTCCATAACCTTACATGCAAGTGGACCCTGCCTCTTCAGGGAGGGAATGGGAGAGAATGGGCTTTCATAATTTGATTGTTCTGTCCTCTTTTAAGAAGGGTGAGTGCTGGGAGGCATGCACTATGCATATGGCCAAGGATAGAGGAGTTTTGATATGAAAGAGCTGGGATGACCTAAAAGGAGTGGATTGTGTGGCATATGTCGTCACAGCAACACTGAACTAAATGGCACAATCACTCAAGCCCTTCTCCTAACAAATAAATAGTAGTCTGCCCTGCAGCCAGGAAATGCTCACCAGTCACAATCAGGTAGTTCCCATGTGCTTGCAGAGACACCCACCCCTTCCCCAGGATGGGGAGTTGAATGCTGCTCATTTCCACCACCACCACCCCCACTCAGCTACTGCAGCACTCCTTCCTCATCTGGGTCACAGTCAGGGCAACATTCCTCTGCACCACAGAGG
The DNA here is from genome assembly GCF_019279795.1 of Protopterus annectens. Lineage (NCBI taxonomy): Eukaryota > Metazoa > Chordata > Ceratodontiformes > Protopteridae > Protopterus > Protopterus annectens. The sequence continues at coordinate 1,400,284,030 of NC_056731.1, forward strand.
TGGGCTGTCATTCCTCCTCCTGACCACGTTTCCAACATGTGCTATCATGTAACATACTATCCCTATATAACCTACTAGAGGTAAGATTCCACTTGTTCAAGATTCTCATTTGCCCATCTCATAGGCTAGCTAGTTTCTTAACATTGTCAGTCCTTTCCATACTTCCAACTACTGTTCATCTGAGACATCCGTTTTAATTTTTGTCTTACTTCTAGTTCTGTAGTCAGCGTGCAGGCTTATCTTTTCCAAAGGTCTCAGTAATGAACCTTCAAACATTCCTGACCACTTATTCCATAAAAGGTATGTGAAACAGTCCTGGCAATACCTAGGGATTATTTCTATTACAGAACAAAGTACGGTATATATGAACCATTGCTATGAAATTAGCAAAAAGCAATGTCTTGATAACACACCCCTGAAAATCAATCCAGTAGTTAGCGACCTAGTAATCTATGTTGACAGCAAACTGCATTTCATTCAAGAAAGTTCTTTTTCATTGTGCAGCTTATTAGTAGGGGTATGGAGTCCAGGTCCAAGGTTGTGATCCTCCTACTGTATTTGCTACATATTAGGCCAATCATTGAGTATAATGCCCCCTTTGGCATGTACCTATTCTAAATCTTGACACAACATGAATGCCCACAGTGTTTTCTCATCAAGAAAATCAGAGACCTAGATCATAAGAACAACAGTAATCATCTCAAAGCCTTGTCCCTCTTCTCAGTGTCATACAGGCTGCTGAGGGGTGACCTCTGTTACATAGCTTCAATAGATCCTATCCTCTCCCTTCAGACCTACTACATGTCCACAAATCCAATGATGGCATCAACCCGTGCTCAAGAGATCTTAATATCTTTGGCAACAACAGTACTGCATGTTGGAGGGATAGATGTGCATCACACAGAATTCCACTTCCTTGCAACATAAAACAAATTACTTATCTTATTCTATTAAAAAAATAATATAGATGTATGGATGGGAAACCACAAATTCATCTCTGGAGTAGCACACTTGTCCATTATTGAAATGGGTAACATGCAAATGTTGCACTGCTCTGGGTTATTTCATTTTTAAATTATAAGCACAAAAAATGCTTCATGTGAATGTATGTCTAGGCTTCTAAAGCTCCTGTAGCGTCAACAGTCTGGTAAGAACCTATGAACCTAAGTAGCCCCATTCTAATGTGTGAAAAGCTTTTTTTTTTACATCAAAAAATATAATGCCCAGTAAAATGTCCACACTGGATCCAACTGTCTGATGTTCTCTCATGAAAAAAATTTAATGTCCCCAGTTAACAGACATTTCTCTACATTTCATATATCCATTCTGACCCAGTAGGATCATGGTGGCTAGTACTTCATCCAATCGGTGGGTAAAACTTTAGTATCAAGATTTATCAGAGCAATTGGGCAGATGTTACACCATAATAACTCTTGACTATCTAGATTTTCACAGAATGTTCAGAGTTTTGTCTGATATTGTTGGTCTGTTCCTCAAAAAATGTGTGGTTTTCTGGCAAATCACTTCAGACTGGTCACTAAATAATGACAGATTTTTGAGTTTCACATTTCTTATCCTTCAGAAAATGCATGCAAACACAAATCTTGTTACTCTAGCAAATTTCCAAGTTTGTAGGAGCAATATTTAAAATCTGTCCCTATTTTTGGGTCTTTGTCCCCCCAGTATTTTAGGCCTTGTCCAGATTTCTTGTGCTAAGAGGGTGAGAGATATGTAACCTAGAGTAATGAGGTGTGTGAAGAGAGGTGAAGGCTGCCAGCCTAGCCAGACAGAATTTTGTAGATAATTCTGTTTGTTTGTGTCTTTCGGCTTTTCCCGGTTAGGGGTCGCCACAGCGGAACTCCGGTCCGCTAATGATTGGCAGTTGATTTTTATGTACCGACTTGCCAGGCCTGACGGCACAACCTTCAACGAAGGTACGCCCATTCACGCATGTCTCCACGCAGAAGACGCTCTAGCTGAGAATAGAACTGGACAGCGTCTTACTGTGAGGCGACAACCCTACCGCAGCACTACCACCGCGGGTTTTTTGTAGATAATTCTGTCATTTGTAAATATTAATGTAAGCCACAGGCTTGTTCTTTTAAATGTGAAAAGACTGCACTGGATATTGAACTGCAAAAATGTAACAGTGCACTCTGCTGTAAGAAAGCTAAGTCAAACATTTTATGACTGTCTTTGATGCCAAAATTCAGAGCCGATATGTCTGGATGAGGGAAGTCTGCCTATTGTTTTGAGGCCAGAGTTAATGGCTAGAATTTGCATGTATAAATGTCCTTTATTGCTCTGGTTTCTGACCAGGTGTAAAGAATGTAAATGTAGTTTCTGTTAGCCTGGGAACACCGGAGAATTGTGAAGAATGCTGTCATGTGAAGCAGGTCTGTGTTATCAATTTAAAGAGAAAGAATCAGAGATCTCTGAGCATTTTGTCTTGAGAACATCCAACATCACCAGCACTGCTTTGTTCTATATATAAGTTATTTAGAACTGTTTTCTCTTAGAAATAACTAGGAATTAGGAAGATTAGGCTTAAATGTTTTTCTGTGATGTCAGAACTTTTCTACCTTATTATTTTAAACATTTCTCTGTGATCTCTGAACTCTTCACTAGCACTGTGTAGTAAGAAATATTAGCTAGTGTTTTTATTATTTATTATTAAACATTTTTAAACCTTTCAACTGCGGCTGTTTTGTGTAGAGATACTTTAAGCTCTAGAGTACATTGCATATATATATATATATATATATATATATATATATATATATATATACTGATGCTGTACCAAGTCACTCCAAACAAGCTTTGCTGTTCAGTCACACTTACCGTTTGGATAATAATATTGGACAGTAATAATTGGATACCCTTTCAGAAGGGCCTTTGAGTAGCTGATATTAGTGGGTGGTGGCAGATGGTACTACCTTTTAGACTGGGCAGAAATGGGGCACAGCTGGAGAACATGTGCCAGCCTTCCCCAGGAGTGTCTGTGTGATTGTATATAACTCTTATCTCAAAGTGTGTGTGTCAGTTACTTGGGCATGGACATGAAGCACTGGTTGGACAGAGAGGGTGCTGGAGGTTTTAGCTTGTCCACTAGGCTGAGATCTGGACCCTATAGTTGTGCCAGTGGGAAGTCTTACTGGGGAGCTGGAGAGAAAGGGAGAAACCAGCCCAGACTGACTGTGATCTCTGTATGCTCTTAAGGAAAACTGTACTTTACTGTGTGTGTATTTATTATCCTTTCCCTATACGGATGCCCCTCACTGGTGTTAGTGGTGAGGATTGAGACTCTTTGATTGCTGGCCCAGTGCACAGGCTTCACATATTTATTCATCCCCCCCGGGAGAACTTAGTTTTTCAAGTGACCCTTAAGAAACGTTACTTGAGAGGGTTAGGTATACCTTACCCCATTCCCTGTCTTGACAGCCCATGTGCAATGGCATTGCTAATCCCACTGCAGTGCTGCACTGGCATATATGCTTGCAACCCTAGGCTCCATCTTTGCAACTTGGCATTTTGCTGGCTGGCTCTGTGTAACCATGTTAGGGGTTGTGATCTGTCACTACAGTGAATTTTCTTCCATACAGATAAGGTTGAAGTTTCTGCAGTGCCCACACTATGGCTAGACATTCCTTTTTTATAGCTGCATAGCATTCCTTCCTGGGTTGGAGCCTATGACTGAGATAAACTACTGGGTGCTCTTCTCCCTTTGAAGAAATCTAGCTAAGTACAGCCCCCACCCCATGGTTTGAAGCATCCACCTGCACAACAAATTATTTGCTGTAATCTGGACTGGCTAACACAGGGGGTCTTCCCAAAGCTTCTTTAAGCTTTTGGAATGCCTGCTCACATGCTGTGGTCCACACTACCTTATCTGGCCTGTTCTTCCTTGTCAGGTCTGTGAGGGGAGCAGCTATGGTACTATAACTGGGGACAAATTTTCTGTAGTACCCTGCTGTCCCTAAGAATGCCCTCACCTGCTTTTTGGTAACAGGTGCAGGCCATGCCTGAACAGCTTCTACTTTGGCAGGTTCTGGTCTGATCTTAGCACTCTCCACTCTATGTCTCAGGTAGGAGACATCTGCCATACCCACCTGACATTTGCTCGGCTTAATGTTCAAAGCACCTCCCTGACATGTTGAAGGTGCTCTTGCCAGGAATGGCTGTAGATGGCAATATCATCTAGGTAAGCAAGGGCAAACCCTCCTGCTCATGCTAGGATATGATCCACCAGCCTCTGGAAAGTTGCTGGGTCATTTTTCATCCCAAAGGGAATCTTTATGAACTCATAAAAGCCAAAAGGAGTCACAAAGGCTGACTTCTCTCTAGCACTGGGAGTCAAGGGCACCTGCCAGTAACCCTTGGTAAGATCAATGGTTGTAAGATACTTAACCCCACTCAGCTGTTCTAGGGCCTCATCTGCCCTAGGCATGGGGTAAGCATCTGACTCTGTGTGACTATTTAACTTCCTGTAGTCCACACAGAACCTGGTGCTGCCATCCTTCTTTGGCACTGGCACCAGCACCACTGGGGAGGCCCAGGGACTGTAGGACTCTTGAATTACCCCTAGTTCCAACATTTCCTGTATCTCCTCCCTCAGAAACTGTTTGGCTCCCTCAGGTACCCTATAAGGGGCCTGCCTAATAGGCCTTTGGGGTCCTGTATCCACCTGGTGCTGCACCAGGTGGGTGCACCCTGGTTTCCCAGTCAACATGTCCCTAAACTCCTGTAACACTGCACGGATTTCCCAAACCTGGGTAAAAGATAGCTGCTGGGACACTGCTACCCCTTCCACTGAGGTGTCAGTCCAAGCCTCACTGAGGAGATCAGTCATCAGATCTCCCTCAGACTCCTCCTGCAATCCACTGCAAATGCTCAGCACAAGGGCCTCCCTATCATGGTAAGGTTTCATCATGTTAACATGGTACAATTTGTGCCCCTGCCTCCTGCCTAGCAGTTCCACCATGTAGTTAACATCATTTACCTTTCTTACCACCTTGTAGGATCCCTCCCAAGCTGCTTACAGCTTGTGTCTGACAGGAATGAGAACCACTACCTGCTGCCACACAGCATACTCTCTAGTTTGAGCATTCCTGTCATACTACACCTTTTTCTGTTGTTGGGCTTCTGCCAGGTTCTCCTGGGCCAAGCCCATGAGTTCCTTGAGCCTTGTTCTGAGGTTTAGGACATATGCTACAACAGACTCCTGGTGAGGTTCACACTCACCTTCCCACTCATCTCGAATTAAATCTAGAGGTCCCCTCACCCTATGCCCATACAACACTCAAAGGATGAAAACCTGTGAATTCCTGGGGAACCTCTCTGTAAGCAAACAGATGGGGCAAATATTTGTTCCACTCCCTCTTGAACTGGTCTTCAAATGCCTGTAGCATGGACTTGGTTGTAGAGTTTAACCTCTCAACAAGACCATTAGTCTCGGGATGGTAGGGGTGGTCTTCGAGTGCTTCACCCCACAGGACTTCCACAGGCAAGCCAGCAGGTCTGACATGAAATTAGCACCTCTGTCATTCAGTATTTCTTTTGGGAAACCTAACCTGCTGAAAATCTCTAACAAATCACTTGCCACCTTTTCTGCCTCAATGGAGAACAGAGCCACTGCCTCAGGGTATTGTGTAGCATATTCCACTACCACTAGGATATACCTTTTCCCTGTGGAACTTGGGGTACTCAGAGGCCCCACAATATCCATAGCTACCCTCTGAAATGGCTCCTCAATCACAGGCAAAGGCATCAAAGGAGCTCTCACCTTGTCTCCTGCCTTGCCTAACTTTTGGCACTGCTCACAGGTCCTACAGTACCCTATTACATCTCTGGAAATTCCAGGCCAACAGAAGGTCTGCATAATATCTCTCTTTGTACGTTTTCTGCCCATATGACCTGCAAATGGAATATCATGGGCTATGGCTAGAAGCGCCAGATGGTAGGCTCTAGGCACTACCAACTGCTGTACCCTCTCAAGTTCTAGCCCTCCCTCAGGGGTCCACCCTCTATACAGTAACACGTTGTCCCAGTATACAGATTCCCCCTTCCCTTGAGAATCAGGTGCCTCACTAGCTACCTGCCTCAGGCCTTGCAATGTAGGGTCTGAGAGCTGAGCCTGTCTCAACTCTCTCTTTGTAACCCTTCCCAGCTCCTCTTTCACATGAAGTCTGACATCCTCTGACAGGGGTGCCTCACTGTCAGCCTGGGTACTACTACTCACCTCTACCTTTGCACTCACTCTGTCCAAGGGAACATCAGTACCCACAAGCAGCTGTGGCTCACATTCAGTTTCACTGCTACAGAGCAGCTGCCTCCCTGAAGTAACCACCTCACCAGTCCTGGCTGCAAGTATGCAGTCTGTCTTGGTCTCCCCCAGGCTACCAGACCCACGTTTGTCTCCTAGCCTGACTGCATGTAACTGCATAAGCACATGGTACTGCCTCATCCAATCATTCCCTATCAGGACATTTGCAGGATGGTAGTTCAGTACCCTTGTTGTCTCAAGACAACCTACTATTGGCATTTTGTCTTTCCCACTTACTGGCTCTCTCACCTTTTGTTCTCCACCTTGCCTCCATGGACATCTGTATGCCACATGGCCCCACAGGTTGCATTCAAAACATTTAATCCTAGGTCCTGGATGTGTACCTGGACTAGTGGCTTCCCCTGCTACTGGCAGATTCTGTTGGGGCAGTCTGTGCTGCCCACCATGCATTCCCTTAGACTCATGAGCAGTACTGGGAGCCCCTTTCCTATGCAGGGATGCCCTGCTTGCTAGGTATATTTCTCCCTTCTTCCCAACTCATCTGAAGTAGCACATTGTCTATTAGCTAACCAGATCCTCATGTCCTCAAGCAAAGTGCTAAGGGCTTGTTCCCTCACTAAAAGGTCTGCCAGCCCTTCAAAAGTGATGACTTGACATCCACTCACCCACCTATGAAAATAAGTGCTCAGTTCAACAACATTCACACACACGTTCATCTGCCTTGTGTCTATGCTCACAAAACTTCTTTCTATACATTTCAGTTGTTAGCTTAAAACATTCTAACAAGTGATTTTTAACAGCAGTATAATCAAAATATTCACAATCAGCAAGTTTAGACAACACAGTTACAGCTTTACCATGGGGTAAGGAGGTTAGGAACTGTACCCCGAGCCTTTGTTCAACATCATACTGTTTACATACCCTCTCAGACATATAAATGAACTATCAGAATGATTCCCCTCTTTAAACTGCAGAAGAAATTTACTGACCTTTTGTGCTTCTGGGGTCCAGTTACTTCCTTCCCCATTACCTCCATGACTGGTGAAGAGTCAGCATCTCATTCTCATGCTGCCTCTGCCTCTCCTTTCCCTCAGCTTCCAGGCATAGCAGTTTCTTATACTCCTCAGCCTGCAAATGTCTCAGTCTCTCAGCTGCTTATATTTCCAAATGCCTGGCCTCCAACTCAAGTCACTTTAGCTCCACATGGATTTCTAAGTCCTCTGCAGAAAGGTTGAGCTGTCCATTCTCTGTGGGTGGTACATCTCCACTGCTAGTCTGATCATCCTCCAGGCTGCTGTTTTCTGATGCAGCTGTGACCAAAGCTGCAATCATGTCTGCCTTAGTCAGGTTTCCATGCACCAGTCCCCTAGCCTGGCACATCTTAGCCAGCTGGCTCCTTGTCAGCTTTCCATACTCCTCTGCTGACATGCTGCATGCTCTCCCTGACTAACTAAGCTAACAAATGAAATAAAACAATGTATCTGGGTATCCATCTGGGTCTGCTGACATGTTAAGTTTAAATGAATGAATGAATGTTCGGGCTGCCTGAACCTCACCCATATCTATGCCCCTTGTACCATATCTAAAAAAATCTGCTCAACAGTAAGGAACTCTACAGCACAGTATACACATTCATAAGCATCAAGTTTACCTCTTGATTAAATGACTCCATTCCTAACAATGTTGCCATCTGTTTTCTTTACACCTTCTACATTATTTTTTATTTATTTTCTCATGACAGCACCACACTATGTATATCTAGGATTAGATTTTCCATGGTCCCAAACTCCTCTTGGTATTACTTCTGACTCTGCATGGAATGCTTTAGTAGTTATTCTTACATATATTTATGTTCTAAACAAACTCCAGATGTTTAAATATTGATAATTCCAGATGCTAAATAGATACGTGCTCTAATACCTCTTCTACTGAGTTTTAACTGCTTACTGCATATTTGGTTTGAAGTTATGTCATATTACTACATATATTTGAAAATATTTAATACAAATATATTTAAAGAAACAGGGCATCACTTGTCTTAAGACAAGCTGCAATTCATAAACAAGTTGAAGAGTACAGAGCACATACTTGACCTAGACTGAGTCACAACCAAACTAGTGCAGACTAGTATCTATTCATGTTTCTCAACAATGCACAAAGCCCTATGCATAACAGAAAGTTTATAAAAATGAAATGAGATATTAAAATGAAGTCATAATGATTTTAAAATGTGAATATATTCACAATTCATAAGATCTGTTTAGGAGCTGTGCTGTTCTGTGTACAGAGGCTTACCTGGGGCAGGATGAGAGGGCATTTGCCCTGGCCATAAAGTATTGGAATGCACAACTGGCAGATGCTGGTGTGAAAGTAGTGCAGTACCATCAAATGAATGTTGATACTGTATTTACAGTCATGGCTGAAGTGCCAAAGTGCTTTGTGTCCACAACTACAGCAAATGGTTTGCTACATTTTCTGCAGCACAGAAGAGCTTTTCTTATGGTCCTTAACGTGGAGAATTTTTTTTTGTCTTCAAGTTAAAGTTGAGGGGGCAGCAGATTGAGGAATTACGCAGGGAACCAGATAATGTAACTACAGTTCAGTCTATGCACCTGCATGCTTGACTATAAAATGGCAAAATACACCAAAGATTTTGTCGCTACATGCAGCAATAATTCATGGAACTACAGCAGCCTTCACAGAGCAGCGTACTATAACCCTTAGACCCAATGGTTCCTGCAAATAATGCCATCTGGCACAGTGTAAACATTAGGGACAGAGGTCTACTTATATTAGATTCACTGATCAAGTGATTACTCATTTAGAGTTGATCAAGACATTTATGGGGCTTGTCTGATGTGTTGCACACAGACATAGATGCGCATACAGATACACACACACAATCAACAGGAATGCATGGCCTTGTCATACCTATGAAGAGCAAGGCATCTATAAGCTATATACTTGCTAAATGGAGCATTGAAACACCAGTAGCCGACATGTTGGGTATTTTACAGGCCTTTCCTCTAGACTACCCAAAAATACCACTAATATAATGTTTCTATATATGAATTATTATATTTGGTTTCTTAGTACACTACAGGAGAGTGCCAATACCATAAATGCCTCCCACAACATTGTTCACCTTCTTAAGAAACTGGGTGTCATAGATTGCACACATGCAACAATAAGGATCCCACCAAGCCAAAATTGCAGAAGTATGTGAACTGGAACTATCATTCTGTGAACAGCCATGTCATGTATGACATACATGGTCTTATAACCATTGCGTCTGCATAACACCCGGGCAGTTTTCAGGATTTACATACCTAGCAAACATCTTGGCTATATCACTACTTCCTGCATAGTGAAATTCCACAGGGCCATCTACTTGGCAAGTGCAGGCACTGTGATAATGTGAACCCATTTGGTTATGTATCTAGTTTACTCATCATTAGTAATCCCTCCACACTTGTTGATTCTCTGTTGCAGGTGATGCTGGATACCCACAGGAGCAATAGCTTATAATATCCATGCAGACACACACAGTATGGCTAACTCCAGCAAAACACTACACACTCGGAAACCCACATCATCATAGAGGTGTGCTTATAGTTCATCTTGCTCTAAGCCTGCTGCCTCCATACACCTGGGGAGGCATTCAAGTATGATCCAGCCACTGCCTGAAGAATGTTCTAAACATGTTGCATGCTACATAATGTGATGGTGAAGAGACAGGTATGGCAGCCAGGGTTACAGGTATGGTCAGACTATACACACATGGCCAATAGAGAAGAGGTATCAACACCATCAGCTACTGAGAGTATTGCAGAACAGCAACAACCAGCTGCCACACAACCACCTCCAAATATCAGCAGGCACATTACATAGAAGTTCAGGTGAAACTCTGATAAACACAAAGTGACACAAATATCAAACATGATGCACACAGTGTACATATCAGGTTATGATTGTCAGTGCATGGGCAAGCTACTCTGTTCATCATTCATTGTTAAATTTTACCCACAGAGAGGATTGTAGGAGTCACAGTCATCATCATGTGTACAGGTGGGTAGAGACCCAATTATCTATGGCTGTCTGCACACACTAAATAGGTGGCATACCCCGATGGGGTCTTGAGGTGACAGGTACTTTGTCTTATATACTATGCCTTCCTGTGATAAGCTAGAGAGGTCATACTAAGTGACTGTGGCTTAATATGGAGGCGGACTGGCCATGGAGAAAAGTATTCTGTCTCAAACACAATATCCTCCAACAATGTGTTTGGAATGTTAATACATAACCATGATCTGTGGCCACAAGACTGTTTTCTTGCACTAGGACTTGTGGAACCTCTGGAGAGAGATGAAGTGCAAATTTGAGACTATGAAATGGATTTGATCATAGTACATGAGGTGTCCTGCCAATGAAGGTTGAGAGTTGTGACTACCCATGATGAGAGGAGATGAGATAGAGTGTAGTATATGCCCAGATGCAGGGCATATCATTCATCTGCACTGAGACAGATATGGAAGTGCTGTGTCGCTAGGGACCTTGTGAGACCAATCATTGCTGTGTCACCCTCTCCATAGAGTCCATATGTGCCACATAACATGTAGACACCTGTGAACACTTGACACAAAGTTATAAGACAGTATACTATTGGGATTTGTAGAATGTCGCCTAAAAATAAAGGGGCCTATATAAAGCACATAGTAATCAGAGTGGTGGTATTAGGTATATGCCATATGACAGCTATAGGGAAAAATCTAGAATACATAGAGCAGATATGCATGCCAATGGGTATGTATAGGGTAAGGGTAAGCCAAGATCAATCTGCCAAACATTAGTTCGTGCATGTAAGACAAGTGTTTGAAATACATGTTCAAAAAAACTGTCATGTATATTAGTTTGGATTTTTTTTTTTATAACAACGGCTATTCTATCCATATTATCTTGAAATGTAAATGCACTTAAAGGTATAGACAAAAAGGAAAGAGTACTGAATCATATTAAGACATATAGAGTGCAAATAGCAATGCTGCAGGAGACACACTAGGAAAGAAATAGGAGTGTGAATTTGACAGAGTTTCAGGATGGATATTTAGCAGAAAATCAAGGACAAATGAAAAGGAAAGTAATAATAATTGCTAGAGGGACTCAAATATCAAATAATGACTAACGAAGAAAAAAGTCAATAATGGTAGAGTTATGACAGTAAGGGGCTATTGGCAAAGGATGAGGATTACACACTGGCATGTATTTATATTCAACCAAAAACTGCTATTATGGAGCTTAAGGAAAACTTTGGGAGAAATAATCAGCTTTCACCAGACAATACTACCTATAGGTGGGGACTGGAATTTGATTTGCAATAGAGAGGATGCAATGGGGACCTAGAAGGGAAAAATATTACAAAAAAGGGAAGATTTATGAAGAAATTTATGAAAATGTTGGCATGGAATACATTAATTCAGTAGTAGGAACTTGAACATAAACTGTATATTATTCCCCAAGGTATAATAACTGAGCTAAACTAGACAGAAATTATATTTCACAAGAACACTTTCATTTAAAGCTATGACACACATTCAATAACTATTTCAGATCATGCACTGATTAAACTAAAAATTGCACTTTCCAACTTCCCTGTTAAAAAGAGAGGGATTTAAGAAATGGTTAGTAAAAATTATTCAAAAGTTATTAGAAAAGATAAAATTTCTTCAGAAGGGATAGCTAGCGAGTGGGAAAGAATGAAAATGGTGTTTGAAAATAATGTAGAAATAAGAGAAAGAGTTAAAAAGTAATAGGAATCATTTGGAGGGGCTGACAAAGGTTAATCTATTGTAGAATAAGGGAAAATCTGACAGACCAAGAAGAGGATCAACTGCATAGTGTTAAAGAAAAAATAAGGGAGAACCTGGATAATATGCATGACTTTGGAAAAGTTGCTGTTAAGGAACTATTTTTTCGATAACTTTATAGCACAAAAATGTTTAGCACAACAACTTGAGCTATAGAAAGTAGAAATGGGTGTCACCAAATTTAGGATGTATATGACAAGACAATTAATCAGAGATTCTATAGAGGTATTACAAACAGTTCAGAACTTTTTTGTGAGAATTTGTATAAAGAAAAGGCATGTAAAAACCAAGAAAGAGCACAAATGGAAATATTTATGGAAAACATAATTATGCCAAGGTAAGAGGAAGATGAGGGCGGCTTATCAACTAATAGTTAAGATAGGAGAAGATGAAACAAAAATGGTGATCAATCTGCAGGGAAGTCTCCAGAAACAGATAGTATTCCTGTGGATGGTAGAAGGGAAGAAAGTGATGAAGAGCTGATGGATCTTGTTTAATAGTATTTTAAAAGGAGAGAAAGTACCAGCATTTTGGAAGAAAGCTGTGCTGACTGTGCTATGCAAAGAGGGTAGAAGCCTATCAGACCCAACTTTATATAGACCCATTTTAATAAAGGTATTGCCAAAATTGATAGATATGCATCAATTTTGTTTTGTGGAGGAGAGGTAAACATTTGACAACATTAATATGAACAATCATGATGTACAGGGAAGCAGAAGTAAGAAAATACCACTAGTGTTGGTGGACCTTGAAGCAGAGAAAGCATTTAGCAGAGTAAGCTGGGATTCTATGAGTAGGGCAATGAAAGTATTTGCATTCCCAAGATATATGAAGGATTGGAGGTAAGAATTAAAGTGGGAGGGTCCCTCTCCATTAAGGTGCATTTGAACAGAGGAACCAGACAGGGGTGTCCTCTTTCTCCATTATTTTCTTTGCAAATGACTCTAAATGATGGTAATCAAGAAAAGTTGGGGTTATTTGCAGATATTATTTTGTACTTGATAAATCCAGAAAAGGACATCTTAGTGTTGTAGAACATTTTGAGACAGGTTCAAGTCTTTTTAGGATATAAAATTAAAGAAGATGAAGCAAAAGCTATAGCAATAAAGTATGTACTGACTCACAAATTGGTTCAACAATATGTAATAAGATGAATGTTTAGGATTATGCATTAAAAAGACTTGTGCTATGATAGCTAAGCATATGTGGGACGAGACTGAACAAAATAAAGTGGAAAAACTGAGAAAGCAGAAGTTATTGTTTGGATATGGATAGCAAAATACAAGCAGTGAAAATGTTTTTAGTCCCCTTAGTTTTATGTACATATCAGAAATATTTTTATCAAACAGAAAATAAGTTGTGGACAATAATTAGTGTTGAAAGAATTTATCTTGAAGGGGAAGAGTGCAAGAGTTAAATGGGATAAGTTGATCCTACTAAAAGAACAAGTTGATTTAAGATTACCTGATTTGAAGTTAAGGCTTATATACATAACTTGGTAAACAGATGTAACCAGGCTGTAATACAGAATGGGTTTCCCATTCTGAAGTATGTCACTCCTTTATCAAATTTACATTTGGAATTGTAGAGCAAGTTAAATTAAATCCTGGGGGGGGGGGGGTGACTGGAAAAATCTGTTAAAGAAAAAAGAAAGAAAAAAGAGCAGCAATGTTCCCCCCTGGTTTAAATGAAATTATTTCCATTGTCCCAGTTTTGCAGGAAAGGGCAAACAAAACATGAAACATACTGAAAACAAGTGATGAAATTTGAATGTATAAATCAGACTTTTTAATTATGTTTGAATAAATGTTTGTTTTAAGTATAAAGTGTTAGAATATAGATCAATAATATTAATTTTAAACGAGTGAATGGGCAGTGTAGTGTTTGTATATTAATTAGTTAATTGATTCATGCCTGTGATTGGTTAGTATTTTTTATTTAAGGAAGTAGTTTTTGGAAGGAAATGTATTCTGATGAAGGCTACGCTGTGCATAGCCAAAAGCGCTTAATAACTTTGTTCAATGAAAATAAAACAACCCATTCTGTATTACAGCCTGGTTACATCTGTTTACCAAGTTATTTTTAATTTGGGTGCATTAGATATAAGCTTATATACATAACACAAGCTGAATGTTATACTCAAAGTGTAAAGAGATGCTGATGAGTGTGGGATTTTTGATTCAGATCCTTAAAGAAACTAACAATCATACATACTAAATATTATACTCAAAGTTTTAGACAGCATTCTAAGAACCAAGCCAACAATGGAGTGGAGAAAGGAGATTTTGCCAATAGGAATGACTGTAAGTAGAATTACAGAAAATAGAGTGGGTTGGAATTTACTGGAAAAAAATCTGGCAAAAGTATAAAGGTATTGGGAGCAAGCAGCTAGGTAGGGAAAGGTAATAGGGTAGAATGAGAAGAAGAAGAAGAAGAAGTTTGGAATGTAGGTTAGAGGCTGCCCTTCCAATCAGGGATTGATATCAGAGTATAGGCAAAGATAAAGGGACATGGGAGTCCTAAGTGAACAACCCATTTTGGAAGACTTTTCAGTCAATTTAGAACAGAAACTGCTGTTTAAAATGGGAAAATTAGCAGGGCATATACAATATTGCATGAAAACTAAAAGAATTAATCACAGGAGGTTAGAAAAGATTCTGAAAAGAGATTGGAAAAGCAGTTTACAAGGAAACAATGGGAGGACATATGTATGGCTCCACAGTATGTAAAAAAAAAAGTCCAGCAGGTTTAGATTTTTAATTGGAAATATTTCCATAGACATTTTTATGCCCAAAACAGACTTCAAAGAATATTTCCTCAGGTAGATAGCAAATGTTGGAGGTGTGATGGAGAAGAGAGATCATTTTCTGGGAGTGTAATGAGTTGACAGATGTTAACAATTCCCTACAGATTACTATGCCATAAATATTAGGGGAGTAAATAGCTATAACTAAGGAAATGATTATTTTGCTCTGGGCCACAGGATATGAGTTGCCTAGACATAATAAGGCCTTAGTAAGTTAAATGCTGTTGCCTGCCAAAAACCAATTTACTAGAAAATGAAAAACATCTAAGCCTACTGTATTTGAAGTACTGAATATTGCAAAATAGATAAAAGAAATAGAGGGATTGTTAGGAAAGAAGGTGAGCAAATTGCATAGAAATAATGGAATGTGTGGGAACAATGTATGCAGAATAATCTTCAAGAGGAGGAGTGAGTTTAAGAGAAGGCAGGAATTGGAAAATGTATGTGTTTCATTGAAGGGCTGTTGTTATAATGAAAGAAAACATGCAATATATAATATATGTAAATGGAAAAACATTAATATGGTTTTCTTTTCTATTAATGTACATGTGCATATATCTTAAGTGATAAATTAATAAAGGTGTTTATAAAAAAAATCTCCTGATATACTTTGTTCTGTTTAAATAAAATTGTAGCTGTCTACTGACAATCATTTAATAAAGAATTATTTCAACCTTATTCTGCTGTAAAGTGGAAAAATTCAAGGTGGTGAATGTGCTAGTTCAAGGATAGTTCTGTCACCACCCAAGTGTTGAAGGAATGGAGAGTAAGTTAGTAATTGTGGAAAACCTGAAAAAGTTCCATACATACGAGGGCCTGCAGTTTAAAAATCCATCCAACACAAGTTAATGCCACCATCTCTGCAGTCTTCCAGAATGTGAACTTACGGGCAGTGGAAACAGTAGGCTGAAAGGAGGCAACGTGAGTTTCTGCAAAGCAAAGTTTAGGCCCTATGGTGGAATGACTTCCTTTTAGGTTGACCTCAAATACAACATTCTTGCAGAATTGATTAACTAACAACTGGGAATAAAGAGGTAGATTCAGTAGCAGACATACTAAGATGGCACAAGTATGTAGCTTCACTGATGGATAGGATATGCCTGTTTGGTCTCTATTTTGTCATCAGAGGAAGTACAACCTTTTCCACATAGCTAAGCTATGATTTCCTTGTATTGGGTTTCCTAGCCTTCTTCACATTGTGTAATATATCCTTAGAAAACAAGTGCCTGAAGGTTTGAAACCTGGAATGAATTACACACCTACTCTTCTGGGTTAAGAGTATCCATACACTGAGGTAACAAACCACTTTTGCCCTTATCAAACTCAACAGGAGGAAGAATCAGTGTTACCTGGGATAACCTGGGCTACAATATCGTCCTTTATCTTCTGTAGAACCCTGAAGATCAAAGAAATTATAGGGGAAAAGTATAGAAATAGACTTGTCAATGCCCCCTATGTGAGCACCCTCCTGCCAAATGTTCTCTTTTTTTCTGGAAAAGCATAACTATCAATATCTCACATACCTATTATAAATTATGCCCAGAACACATCCTTATTTAGCATCTATTTGTGGGCTCTTCTATTTTGTTCAGCTTAACTACCAAAACATTATTTTCTGGTGGAATGTCAGTCCCCTTGGGAGTCGGGCCTGAATTCTGTGTGACTTTCCCTATTTGCATTGCTAATCTACATAACAGGTTAGAATATGTACCCCCTGCTTCCAGGCACATCACATCACTGTGGTATTATCAATTTGGATTTGTACTGTCCTCAATTGCCACATGGGCTTGAATGCCTTTATGGCTAGTATCATTCCAATCACTTTTTTGTGCTTATGTGCCTATTCCACAAGGTCCTGTCCCAAGTTCCTGTACTTTCAGCTCCACCCACATGCACTCCCCAGGCTGATTCCAAGGAGTCTGTGGTGAGTGATTTGTACTCCATGGATAGGTTGAATGTTACCTCTAAGTTGGGCCAACTTGGTTTGCCCACCATGAGAGTTCCCTCTTGATGTAGATTAAATGTGGAATGAGACACATTGCAGGGACTGGGCTTGGTGGAAAACTTGTTTCTATAATACCATTACAATTCCCAGATTCATAACCTTGTCAATGGCACCATCAAAATACAAGAGGCCATATACACGAAGAGTGTGAGGAATTCTCTTGCTGAGATTTGAAGCTATTCAAATCTGAGCAAGAGCACTGAATCTGTTCTCTGACTGCTGTAAAGTACTGGGACTGAATGGGAACCCTAGTCAGAGGAAAGAAATGCCATTTGCAGCACTTACCTTGACTGGATAAGGTGCAACTTTAGCAGGTATTATGAAAGTCCTAATGACTAGAGGCAATTAAGAATAATGTCCAGCGCTTCCTTATCTCCCCAGGATGTTGCCTGGATACAAAAGATAATACAAAAGCTGAGAAATGAGAAGCCTTTGTTTATGGATATGAATTGTAAGATACAAGCAGTGGAAATGTTTTAGTTCCTTTAGCTTTATATGCAGGTAGGCATATTTTTATTAACTACAAGAGACATTTTGAATAATAAAGATTTGAAGGCATTTATCTAGGAGGGGGGATGAGGGCAAGAGTTAAGTGGGATATGTTGATCCTTCCAAAAGAACAAGGTAGTTAGGATTACGTAGAGTTGAAGGGATATTTTAAAACTACACCATTAAGGCTAATAAACATAACATAAACAGTAGGTTACAATTTAAAGTGGATAGGGATGATGAAGCAGAGGGGAAGTTCAAGAAATAACAAAAGAGGCAGATTTTGGATTCAGAGCCTTAAGGAGAATAATAAATACAGAATATTAAACTCATTAAGTTGCAGAAAATATTCTAAGATCTATGCCAACACAAGAATGGAGAAACCCGATTTTGCCAGTAGTGATGACTGCAAGTAGGGGTACAGAAAATAGGCTAGAGGGGGCTGGAATTGTTGGAGAAAACTGGCAAAGAAACCAAGGTATTAGGAGCAAATAACTAGAGAAGGAAAGGTAACAGACTGGAATGAGGTTAAGAAGTTGTTTGAACTGCAGGTTAGGGAATGTCTTTTGTACCAGGGAACTGAAACCAGAGTATAAGCAAAGAGAAAGGGATAGGGGAATCCTAAGTTAAAAACTTGCTCTGGTAGACTTTTAAGTTGATTCTAGAACAGAAGCTGTTGTAAAAAAATGGATAATTGCTGGGACATATAAAATATTGCACAATAAAATATTGCACAATAACAATAAAGAATCAATCAGAGGAGATTACAAAAGATTAGGCAGAGAGACTGGAAAAATGATTTACAATGGAACAACAGGAGAAAATAAGTATGGCTCCCAAGTATGCAGAAGGTTTAGGGTTTTTCTTAGAGGTGTTTGCATAGGTATTTTCATACCCTAAGCAGACTCCAAAGAATTTTTCCTCAGGTACATGGCAAATGGTGGTGTGATGGGGAAGAAAGAGGTAACTGGGAACAATTTTAGGAATGTAATGAGTTGACAGATTTTAAAGCTTCCATAGAGAGTACTCTGTCAGAAATACTGAGCGCGCAAATGGCTGTAACTAAGGAAATTGTTCTTTTGAACTGAGACACATGATCTGAATTACATAGACAAAGTAAAGCCTTATAAAGTTTAATTCTGTTAGCTGCCAAAAAAGCAATTAGAAAAAGGAAATCAAAGTCTACATCAAATGTATTTGAAGTACTGTGTATTATAACATAGAAAAAATAACTGGAAGAGGGATCTTTAGAAAAAGGAAGGTATAAATTACATACAAATAAAATAAATTTGTTGTAACAATATACACACAATAATGTTTAGCAGGAGAAGTGAAGTTGAAGTGAAGACAGGAATTGAGCAATTTATAACGATGTACTGATAACAGTTTTTCTATTAATGTATGTGTGCCTATGTCTTAAGTGATAATTTAATAAAATGTGTTAAAAAAGACAAGGAGAATTTGTTATACCCTAGTCTCAAACAACTTAAAAAAGGATTTTGCCTGGATTAGGCAATTGTCCATGTATGGGTAAATGTGAGCAACATTTTTCTTTTAGAAAGTGGTTATTTCATCTAGTCACTTTATAAATAAAGGGCAATGAAGGGAACTGGTAGTGTGAAACTCCTGCTTGAAATCTGAAACATAGTACAAAGGAATAGTCCAGATAACATCACTTTAGCAAGTAGATCTAGGCATCTCTCTCTCTCTGATGCCCTCTCTGAGGAATATAGACACCTTGTTAAAGTTTCAAGTAGTTTATTCAGTTAAGTAGGTACAATTGACAATAGTTAAGCCTACCTGGAATATCCTCATAGGACATACTTGTCCTCCCTGAAACTGAAGCACCAATATCAATCACATGGTGTTGTGCACTTTCCACTGAGCTTTCTGAATCTCTGAGAATGGACAGGAACTCTCCATTTGGTATCAGTGGTGGCTCTGTAGCAGCCCCCCACCCCCACCCAGTAGCTATCTGTCCATGCGCCACTGCAGCTGCTCTCCTCTGGGGTGATGAAATCATGTCGGTGGCCCTATGATACACCTGATCACATGTCCTTCTGTGTCCCCCAACATCATTCATACCTTCCACTATCTGCTGCCAAATTTGCATTCTTCTAGACATATCCCCACTGCCTCTCTCAAGAAGAAGCCACCATGTTGCCTAAAGCCTTGTAGAATGACATCATTCTCAGGGTCACTGAATGTGGATTGCGGAGATTGGGATGCTTGGGTGCCACAGTCCTAGGTGGCATAAAACAGAAAAGATGGATAATACACATAAATAAAAGTCCTGCTTAGATATAACACATAAGGAATTAGCTTTTTAATATTACCCACTGCAGAAAAAAAATCAAATATATAAAAAGGATTTATGTGGTTTTAACATATCACAGTCAGACACAAAGCAAGGTTGGATCCAAAACTAGGGGAGTAACAATAGCAAAGCAAACTTCTGTACAAACAATTTTCCATGTGCCAGCACTGACACAGAACTTGGCTACCCTACCCCCAAACCAACGAGCAAATGACATTTTGCTACCAAAGAAAGAAATTAGATCGTTCAGTGAAGTGCCATCAAAGAAAGTGTTCCAAAAATATGTGTACACATTTACCACATAACATTCATTTTGATGCAATTGACAGTCACCTGTACCTGTGGCCAGCACTCCCCTAGAGGTGTCTATAGGCCAGTCTAGAAGATAAACACCCCATGTCATTGACAATGCAGGACATTCACATTTAATGGAAATAACAATTGAAGAGTATAAAGAGAAACAGTTTTAACATTTAACACTTGTGATGAAAGTTAATAAGGCTGTGTATCTGTGAAAGTAACATGCCCTGACCAAAATGCCTATACCCATCAGTAAACTCCTAAAAAGTGCATACAGATAAAAGTAGCATTTGCTGATGCATATATAAAAATATGTTTCTAACATCTGAGCATATCCATAGCTAACTGAAAATGCAATCATACTTTATTAAGATCAGTAATCTGTGCATATAAATACAGAGTAATAGCAATCTTCAACTGTGTTATTCACATAAACAAGTCAACACACCTTCAGGTTCCCTAGCTAAATGGTTACTTTTTTATAGTGTAGATTCAGGGCTGTGAGCACAGTAAAGATGCAAATGAGGTGTGAACTCATTAGAATTACTAAATTCCTAATTCCTGGCTCCATGTAGCACATGTAAACATAGTGCAGGCACTCCCTCAGTGTTTCTTGCTAATGGATTGCAACTGTGAATGAATACTGGTAGGAATAAGGAAAACAACAGCAATTCAGACTCCCTTACCTCCAGTGGGTGTGGCAGCCAGGTTATACTTACAAACAGTAGAAGTAATTGTACTAATGTTTTAAAAGTAAGCAGCACACATTTCACCATTTCTCTTCAGTAACAACTAACATCCCTTGCATTGGTGGAAAACTGTATATTATTGCCACTTAATATTATCTGACATTTTAAGGACAATGATACAAAATGCCTTACATTCTGCATGTTTCAGATTACTGCTCAGATAAGAGAAGCTTGAATATAGATTGATAAGACAGAGCTGCATTTCTCCAAATAATAGTCAGAAATGTTTGTGTGATCAATCATTGCACTACATATGAAATGCATACATGTACAAACAAATAAATCAGAAGTGTACAAGTGCCATATGTCTTGTTGATATCATGGATGATTGTGGACTTCCTTGTATGCAGAATGATTTTCATTCTATGCTGCAAAGCTGTTTCTGTGGCAAAGATGGATAAGACACCCTTATACTGTGTTTTGAAGGTTAATTGGTGTGAGTTCAAATCCAGACTTGTGTAAAATCTTTCATGTGTACTAACATATATTTTGTAGTGTTGTTTATTTTACAGATTTTTTTCTTTTTTTAATGCCAGTACTTCAGTGGTGTATGGCTTAGCACTAAAATGGGAAATGGATAAACACAATGTTAAGTGATGTACTTCAATAATCAATACATCAACTACACCTGTGAATCACCTATGTGTGTAGCACATCTGCTAAACACATTGATCCACACAACATATAATATGTGTACACCAGGGTTCAAGTCCCACCTTTGCCTTTTAAGGATGACACCTAATAAACACTGATCACAAGGCTTAAACAAGTTTAGCTTTGCTTATCTCATTTGCAAGTTTACCATTATGCAAACCTGGACTAGTGGCGCACACAAGAAGCAGACACAATACCTGCAGACAGGATGTAAACATTGTAAATGTCAAAAGGATACATTGTTGCATGTTCTGCTTTCCATTGTGCAACAATGCTTAGCAACATTTTGCTGCAATTAGCAGGCTTTCCCAACACCTGCAGAAAGGAAGCAGACAGTAGACAATTTCAAAATGGATACATTGTATTGAGTGTGTTGGACACTGAACAAACATGCTAAGTGGCATTGCATGGCAGTTAATACACAAAAGTTAATACTGAACAGGCAAATATCCAACTGTTATTTAATTATTCCTGTGGCAGCAGGTGTAAGTGTAAGGCTGTAATGCTGCTAGTCCTGGCTTCTAATACAGGAAGTTCAACATCTTTTTACTGTTGTTACAGTTCAGTTTATAGTAATAAAAGAGGGCAATATCCAAGTGTTATTTAAATACTCCTGTGGAAACGTGTGTAAGTGCAGCTCTGCCATACACATGATCCTGGGTTCTAATACAGGAAATCCCAGACATTTTTACTGTTGTTCCATTTCACATTATATTACATATTATTTACAACAATTTAAACATAATTATAAACAATAAATATGCCTAGCAGTGGAGATAATATGAATTATATGTATTAGGGATAAGACACCCTTAATATGTTTTGAAGGTTCAGATGTATGACTGAGGGTATACTGTCTACTATATATAATTCTGTTATCTGGACTTGGATAGCCTTCATACTGCAATAAGACACATACACTCATGAAAATATAAACAAGGACCTTGTCAGGTCACACACATACATGGTCAACACCTCAATCTGTCATCTGTGTTTATAAATAATTCATGACTATGCTGAAGAAGCACTTTTGTGGCAAAGTTGGAACATCACCTCTGTGGAAGAAAATGTTTTGTCTCTTATGCATAGGTTTGAATACCACAGTGTAAAAATCAATTTTATCAGTGTCTAAAGTCAAACCAAAAATGTGTCAGGTCATGAAATTTATGCCCCCAGTAATTGTCTGCAAAGTTAAATCACATAACAGTTATGGCCACAAACAACCCTCAAACTAATATCAAGTGTCTGATTAACCTTCCAATTTCCAAAACTGCTTTCCTCTCTCCTTGGCACTGTTGCTGTCTGCTTAATGTTGTGCAAGACACAGTTGGACCCAACCTGGCAGTACTGCCTTTGCTGTTCCTGCACTACCTGCTTCCTCAGGTAGCACTACCCTGGCAGCTGTTGCTGTAGTACCCTCTGCAAATACTGGTGGAAGTGAGGATTTTATCACCCACCAGGGATGGTGCTTAGGGTCATATACAGCACCTTTGGTGCATACCTATTCTGGATGGAGAGGCTGCTCTCACTCATGCTCCATAGGAGGAGGAGATGTCAAGCACTTTAGCAGACAGGAGAGTAAGGGGACAGTGATAACAGTCCTGTGGGTGAGGACTATATTCTCTCTGTCCCCATGTTTGATGGGCATGGTCTTATTTTATTCCCTCCCTAAACCCAATTGTGGTGTCCTTCATCATCCCTGTGTCTTGTCTTGTTTGCCCTGTTTGCATCTGCTTCCTCACCTACCCTCCCTCCCTGACCTAGAAATACCTAAATCCCTTACCCAATATTCCTCTCTTACTGAAGTTAAAAAAGAAAAAAAGACAACTGTCCCCCCATAAAATACCATCCAGTACACAGCTCTCCACTTCACACGTCTTCCTGATACACAAAATTCAGTCAAATTGGCTGTACAACATGACTGAGATGTCATCCTTCTTTGGTGAGGTGATATTTCAAATACAGCTAATATTCTGTACTATATTTTCATGTTACACTGTTGAAGAAGTTGATAGCTATGGTTCTATCCTACCTCCTCCCTGCATTTTCCTATATTGTTTCCCCTTTGTTCTTCCCTTGCTTGCCCCCCATTTCACCACTTTCCTATCTATCCCATTTTAACACCTTTAGTCTGGTAAAAAAATAGAATCACACACAACACACATACATAAACAAAAAACAATGGAGCGCTTCATTTTTTGGCCTCTGTGTTTGCTTGGAGTTTAGTATCATGCACCAATGCCAAATGATGGTGAATGGCTCTTAATTGGAGTGGTTACATCCACACAATGCCGCTTAAACATGCTGCATTAAGGTAACACGCACTAACATACAGTGAATGTAGTAGTATAATTAATTATTTCTTTGCATTATCACTACTTATTTAAAACTATTACATACACTTGGATTTGAACCCTATATCATCTGACCTCCAAAAGAAATGTGTCAATGCATTTACATCTGCTGCCACAGAGTCAGATAAGCAGCAGGTGTGTTTCATACACTCCACTCAGAACTTTCATTATTTTTATCAATGAGCCTAGTATTTGCTTGCTGCTTAACTACAGGAAAAGCAGCAGAAATGGGTATCTCTCATGCACAAACACTTTGCCATCCATCAAGCAAACCCACTGCTCAGCAGTGCACAATGCAAAGTGGGGAATTGCATGTATTACTTTTGTTTACTGTCCATTTAGTCTTTATCCCATGAAACTACATGTGAAACACAAACAAAATGAAGGCACTATCTAAGAAAATAACACCTATTTACAATGCTGTTACCTCTCCTTGTGCACTGCAACCTTGGTCTCTCAATACTTGTTTACAAATATATCAACTACACTACATAAATAAACAACTGATTTCTTATATATCATGCACATCTTTATAATGATACATTCAGATTGTCCAATACTTGTAGTAATGTTGACAACTGTTTGCATATAGTTTGTAAAGCAGTCTCTTAAAGTATACCTGCACATTGAAAACACAACACCAAATACTACACACTGCACAATCATCAAACTGGTAACATGCAGAACTTTATTATCTTGACAGTTGGACATGGATAGCTATCCATTTCATGCAACCCTCCCAACATCTTCTCTACAACATCCACTGCTGATGTCATCCACTATAAGTTGTCCTGCAGCTTTACAAAAATCATACTTGAGCTGTGGCACTTGCGTAAAGTACTGCATTCTCTAGTCCACGTACTTAGGTATGGGT
Source organism: Protopterus annectens (assembly GCF_019279795.1). Taxonomy (NCBI): domain Eukaryota; kingdom Metazoa; phylum Chordata; order Ceratodontiformes; family Protopteridae; genus Protopterus; species Protopterus annectens. The sequence goes on from NC_056731.1 coordinate 1,400,308,725, forward strand.
TCTAATCTCACTGTAGTCAGCTGGTGTATGTGCCTGTCTAGTCAGAAGAGCATAATTGAGTATCTGGCATTTACCACTACAAACTCATCAAGCACCAATATTTTCAGTTTCACATGCCTACACATCCATTTCATGGAAGCATCTCAAAATCTTATGTCCAACATTCATTACTGATGTCATTCACTATAAATTGTCCTACAGCCTTGTAAAAGTCAGACTTGTGCCATGGTGCTTACATAAAGTACTGAGTTCTCTAGTTCATGTACTTAGATAAGAGGGGTTCTAATCTCACTACAGTCAACTGGTGTGTGTCCGTATAGTCAGAAGAGCATAACTGAGTATCCTGCTGTTACCATTCCAAACCTATGGAGCACCAATATTTTAGCAGTTGTACATGCCTAAACATCCATTTCATGCAGGCCTCCCATATTCTCTCCAACATCCACAGCTGATGTCATCCACTACAAATTGGCCTACAGTCCTGTAAACATAAGACTTGTGCTGTCGCACTTGTGTAAAGCTCTGAGTTCTGTAGTCTGTGTACATAGGTGGGGGTTCTAATCTCACTGCAGTCAACTGGTGTGTGTGACTGTGCACTTGCTTGACATTAGAGAGCATTTTACACCAGCAAGTGAGACACTGGTTTTACCATCTTCATGCCTCAGACTCTGTTGATGTCAACAGCTATAGCTGTCTCTCATACTTGTTCTGTTAATGTCACAGGCTAGGTTAAGATCCCTAGAGCAAGTAACTCTTGTGCCATTAGATTTGCAGATGTGAAGAATTTCCATCAGGGCAGGGTCAGAGAATGGCTGTAGGCCAGGCACAAGTCACTTCATCCTATACGATATAGTGCACAGTGTCAGAATGTTCAGTCTATCCATGCACATCATGGCATGGTTTTAGGTCCTGTATTTTCTTGTTGAGAAACCCCTGTGGTCCCTCTAGCTTTTGCAGGTGTCTGATGAGGTACATGCAAAAGGCAGCATTATACTCTATTAGCTTTCTGATGAGTTTTGAGTACAGTGGTGCTACAAAATCCTTATACCTTGACATGATGGCCTGACTTACTAGGTGCACAACATAGAAGGCTTTCCTTACAACTGTGTAAACTTGATGGCTGAAGTTCAGATTGCTATCTACCGGTGTTCCCAGATCTTGCACCACTGGGTTTGACCTTGGAGTGGTGTTGTCAATGCTTTAATTATCAGGGAATTCCACTTTGCAAAAGGCAAATATGATGACACATTTTTGCATTTCACTGTACACCATGTGGCTTTGGCACCAATCATTTGGCTGTGTTAGCCCCTCCTGTAATACGTAAACATTGTTGGTGGACTCAGTAATTGCACCCAATATGCAATCATCAGCAAACCTTGTAAACCAAAGGCTGTATACTTTAGCCTAGACTTCCAAGAAATAGATGCCAAACGGTAAAAGGCCTAGCACAGACCTTTGTGGTACACCACTGGTGATGGCTCTACTGGTGGTAGAGGTTGATTTACTAGCTTTCACAGTATGTCTTCTGTCATAACCATCTACTGACATAAGGGTTAATCTTCAGCTGGGAGAGTTTCTCGATGATACTTGAGCGGAGGATTGTGTCAAAACCCCTGTCCAGATCCACAGAGGCTGTATGCACTGTCTTACCTTCATCCAGCCCTTTTGGTGACTTTGCTGAAGTCTAGTGGTGCAGCAGTTAACGTTGTCGCCTCACAGCAAGAGGTTCTCCGGTTCGATTCTCGGTTGGGGTGCCTTCTGTGTGGAGTTTGCATGTTCTCCCTGTGTTCGCGTGGGTTTCGTCCGGGTACACCGGTTTCCTCCCACATTCCAAAGACATGCATCTGGAGCATTTCTCCCTGGGCCTCCGCTGAAAACAGGCTCTGTGGAACCTAGTCGGACATTCCCGGTCAACAAATGTTAAATAAATAAATAAAAAATAAATAGCATGTTTAATAAGTATGATCTAAACTTAACAAAGCCAAACTGGGTTGGGTCTAGAGATTGAAGGTCACCTATGTTCTTGTTGGTAAGGTCCATGATGATTCTTTTCATATCCTTGTAGATGAGACTGGTTGGAGTTATAGGTCCATATTTCCCAGGGTTGGTTGATGACCCACCTTTGTGCGAGGAAATTACTCTTGCTGATTTCTACTCAACGGAGCCAAGCCATTTCTCAGGCTATGGTAACAGAGGATGATAATTTGGTTTGCTAGGTCCCATTGTAGATGGCTTAGTATGTGATGCACACAGTACATACATAGTTGTTTGACAACATTGGTGGCATGAGTTACATTCATGACAATGTGGATTATGCCATATAAGTGTAATGTACACCTGTCAACTAGCCTGGACTGTTCATAATGTCACATACAGGTATAGCAGTGTCCCCTAATTTAAACATCCTCCTCTGCTGTACATTAAAATGTTTCACCTGTCCACTTTCTCTGTATTCATTCCTACAATTCATTTGTGTGTCCCTTTTCAATACACACACTTCCCCGGATTGTGTATTTTACATGATAGTCCATGTACCATTATGGAGCATTTACACTTCTTTTGCACAGGATTCCTGAAATGTGATTCTACAACCTTGCACTGTACACACTGTCCTGTAATGTGTTTAGACCATACACATTGCTATATTATTAACCCTTGTGATCACTGTGGCATTCCATGCAAACTCACACACCTAGTTTGCATGTAGTTAAACAGGTCTACATGTTTGCTGCTATCCATGTTGCTTTCTATGGTTTCCTGGCTGGCAACACTGCTGCTAGCCTTGAAACTATGCTTATTTACATTTAACTGTGGTGCACAGCATGAATAAGTAATTAATGCTGCTGCCCACCACACAAACATGTAAACTCTGTGTAGGCTCGCACAAAGCTTACGAGGAATTTATTGAATCCCCAGGAATGTCTTTTTTTTCTGTTTTATTTTTTTTTTTGACATTTGATTACCAAGAAATTCTGTCTGGGTAGGAGCCCATTTTTCAATGGAGGCCCAAGGAAAAAAGCTGCAAAGTATTAAAAAAAAAAAAATTTTAAGAACAATAATTGTACAGTCTTAATACAAAACAACTACAGTTTAATTATACCAAATAAGACAGAATATGAAAACATTGATTAATATTACTACCCCTCAACTAATTTTCTCCCAACTCTGTTCTCTTTAAACTAGTCTTTCCTGCTGCTCCTTACTTAAAACTTTGTTCTGGAATCTCCCTCATCCTTCTGAATACTTCCTTCCCACAGTGATAGGAAAAAAGGGGTGTCTTATTTTGTTCTACTTTCTTATATCACATATGCTTATTTACCTTTAGCACATGTTTTGCATGACTAGTATCTTTAATTGAAGTTTAATGTTTTGAAACTGAATTTTTAATGTGCTGTTTGTTTTATGTGGAGCTTTTCTCCCTGGGCCTCTACTGAAAATGGACATATATCCAGTTAGACTAGCCCGGTCAACAAATGTAAAATAAATAAAAATAATAGATACAAGTTATATGACAATAGTTAGAGAATTTTTAGTTAGTGGATAGATTAATTTAAGGTAAGTTAGTACGAGAAAGGCAGGCTTATGGTATATTTAGAGAGAAAGCCAGGGGAGAGAAACTGACAGAAGTAAGGAAGTGAATGAAGAAGGGAGAGCAAGCAGATGTAAAGTATAAATAGGTATTTGTTCACATTTAGGGATATAGTTTATCCTGATGTTGAGCAAGAACAGAGGCAGTTTTTGGCTAGGAAGTATTTCACAATGGTTTTGAAGGGTGAGAGGGAGGGCACTTAACTGACAGATTCAGTTGAGGAGTTCCAGGCCTTAGTAACATGATACGAGTACAGACAAAGCTCAGCAGATTTGATAGGTTTGTGGACAGACTGGAGTTTTTGGTCAGTGGATCATAATGACCAATGGGGAACATAACTGCGTAGAATGTTATTTAGTGCTGGACAAGAGGATGGAGTCTGGATAATTTTATAGGTAGTAAGAAGCAATGTATATGTTTAGTTGATGGGGTAGCTCTAACCAATTTATGCTTTTTAGTGATATATACTGGTGGCTTCTGAAGGGGGTATTTGCTGCACATTTAGCAACTTTGTTATATCACTGTTCAAGTTTTGATTTTTGTGATGTCTGAAGGTTAGTAAGGATGGCAGCACCATAAAGAAATGTGGGGAAGAGATAAGTATTGGCAGGTGTAGCTGTAGTTGCGTCAGTGAAAAACGTTTTGGCTCTATAAAGCATCCCTAGTTTTTGATAAGTTCTTCTTATACAATTTTGTACATGCAGGTCAAATTTAAGATTGTCATCCCTAATAATTTGCTATCATAAGTGACTTCAATGGCTGTATTATCAAGAGAGAGGACTTTACATTTTGTTATCTCATGGCAGAGAGATTCAGGGAAATAGTAGTAGTATTTTTTTTTTGTTTATTTTTTTTTGGGGGGGGGGTTAGGGTTAAGCATGAGTCGAGATTACAAAGTCATGTTTCAGTGGCTGTTAACGTTTCCCGAGTAATTTTTGGAGGTGTGCCATGCTGTCAGGTGTGCAAATGAGAATGGAGTCATCTGTGTACTGTATTAGGAAGACAGTGTGTAGAGAGTATTAATGAGAATATTTAAGAGGAGGGGACCAAGGATAGAGCCTTGTGGTACACCAGTGGTGATTGGGAGGTATGGAGCGTCATTTTAGTGACTGATACCTATTGAACAGGTAGCTTTTGAACCATATAAAAATGGGCTGAGAGATACCTAATTAGGACATTTGAAGCAGAAGTTTGCTGTGACAAACTGTGTTGAAGGCTTTAGACAAGTCTAGAAATCAGGAGGAGACTAGTTTGCTATTATCTCTAGCTTTACTGACAGTATCTATATAGGTTAGAAGTGCAGTGTTAGTAGTATGGGAAGGATGGAAGTCATGTTAAGTGGGGGGATAGGAGTTCTTTCTGCAAGAGAACGTGCAATTGTTTTTGAATGCATTTTTAAGTATTTTGGAGAGGGGGAATAAGACTGCTATAGGTCTAAAGTTAGTTGCTAACACTACTGGAGCCCCTCTAGCAATCAGTATTAATTATTCCGTTTTTCCTTTGTCCCTAATATTCTGCTGAATATCTACCATGAAATAGTCTCTCTGTCAAATTTACATTCTCATTTCTTTCCCACTGCATCTTCTACAGCATTGCTATTTGCACTCTACATTTAATATACATAATTTCATACTTTCTCCTTTTTGTCTATAATTGTAAGGATATTTACATTCCAAAATAATTTGAAATGAGAAGTCATTATGATAAAAAGCTATCCCCCTGTTATACATGACTTTTTTTCAATATGTATTCCCAACTTTTGTCTTACATGAATGTGCTCATGTTTGGCAGGCTTATCTTCATATAGTGGTTTCTGCTCATTTCCATATGAACCAAACTACATACATTCTTCAACAATGAAGTTTAACCCTACAGACAGGAACAACTGATCCAAAATAAACAGCAGCACTCACAGGCATTCCCTAATCAAGAATTAAAGTTAACCATGCTAAATCAAATATTACAACCTGTTACCACATATGCTGATTGCTGTCTGTGGTTTTCCTTTCTTAGTTCTTCTCATAGATGTGAAAAACAGCTTGTATGCTTTTAGAAAACATTAACCTTCAGCCCTAAGAAAAAATGCACTGGCTATGTTTAAATGAAACTAAAATGTGCACTCTTCTGTTAAATCCATTAAAGTATTAAGGCTGCAGGAAAGGCAATTTGCAAGATGGTTGCACACTACACAACAACTTAATTTCAGCTCTTTCACTGTGAAAAAATAAAACTAGAAAATACAGCCACTGAATTTGTCTTTTTATGTAAATGCCAGTTACTAGCTAGTAAGTGCACTGCCTGGATGCCAGCAAAAAAAAAAAAAAAAAATAGAGAAACTGAAAAATATCAACCTTAAAAGGTGAGGGAAAAACACCGTCTGGGAAGAATCCTGCAGCTGTTCAGCAAAAAGCAGTTCAAGCTTCAGCATTGAACATGACTTTCAGTAATCTAGATGAAATAGTAAGTCAAATGTGTTCAAAGCTGATTAAAATAAATGAAACACTGAAGGAATATATCAACTCAAATAACAAATGGTTGGAAAAGAGGAAGAAGCTTTAAACAGATATTCAGATGAGCTGATAAAACTGAAAAATCAGGGTTTGAAATGAAGAAGAGGCTTGATGAGCATGAGACTGCTTAAGAAGATATATTTCAGAAAATGGCAGAATTAGAGGACACAGCATGTAGGGAAAACCTGAGATTTTCTACTGTACCAGAGAAACCAGAAGAAACATACGGTATTAATTTTATGACAGTACAAATAAGCAACTGCATTCTACAGCATGGGTTGAAAGGGCATATCGTGTGCTCCAAACCTATCCATGAGAAAGCAGCCTAGACCTCTAATAGCAAAGATGCAAGCCTACCAAAAGAAAAAAAAAGTTGATTCTGACAAAACTGTGGCAGGAGACAAAGTACTAAAAGTTGGGCACAGTAGACTGTTTGTGGAAAATGATTACTCACTATACACTAGGCAGAAGAGGAGTAAATTTATTCTAGCAGTCAAGAAATGTAGAGATGCAGGTGTGTGATTCAAGCTACTATATCCAGCTATCTTCAGAATATTTTTCCTGGAGGGTCAAAGGCATTTGTTATGCAGGACATGCTAAGTAGGAAATAGAAAAGTTTGTCCAACAATAAGTGAACTATCAAACAGAAGGGACTCTGCTTCTTATTCTTCTGATAATAAAAAGCTCATAGAGAGACTAAGCCTTGAAACCTTTTCAAATGTTGCAAAGGTAAATGCTTTAGAGATGGAGAAAAGCACTGTAGTTGACTAGAAGAACCAGGATTATGTTACAAATGAACCAGAGACTGGAGTTGGTAGACTGAGCACAATGGGAAGCAAAACAGCAACTCAGAAATTAATAAATAAATGTGGGATTACAGATCATCAATCCAACTTGTGAAATATGTCAGAACAAGAAATCCTGGAAATACTGGACTTTTTTGACTTTGTTAAACTTGTAGGGAACTCCAAACCATATGCTCTACTTCATGTCATCAATGTTTGGAAGGACATTCAGGAGAGCAGAAGAAAAAGGAAAGAGGTAACTAAGTAAAATTATTTATTAAGAGCAGTTTAATAAAACACAACATACAATGCATGTTATGTAGTAAAACATTTTCAGTTATTGTGTTATAGGAATATTAAAGTAAATAGGTGTCCTTTTGTTCCTTCTTTCTTTCTTTTTGTTTGTTTAGTTTTAAGACATGTAGGCAGTGCAATGTAAAAAAGAGAAGAAAGCCAGGACAAAACCATGTTTAAGATAATAGGCTGCAATCATAGGTTGTTAGGGTAAGGGACAGGTTGTAAAAATATAGAGAGCATGATACAAGTAAAGTTGATACGCTTTTCCTTACTTTTGCATACGGAAATGACTGGAGTAAGGCCCTTGGCTTGATCTAATAAGTTTAAGTGGAAGCAAGTAAATAAAAGAACATTGAATGTAATGAAAAGTTTTCCTTTAGCAAATAAATGTTCACAGTGCAAAATGAGAAGCTTGTAGGTGAAGGCAACTGTTTCTGTTTTTCAAGTTTCTATGGCAACATGCAGATAAGAGTGCAATAAAAACAGAATACTTTTTTTTCTTTCAATGGCTAAAAGATGTTTTCAGAAAGCATTACAATTGTTTTCTACGATAAGACAAAAACTGACAATACTCAGTGCAAATAGAAGCACAGGCTGTACCATGTTTCTTAGAGTAGATAACCTTAAGTACAGGTCAATTAAACCTGTAAGTGTAGCTATCAACATGGGATAATTGTTCCTATTAAGAGGGTTTAACTTCATTATCTGAAGATGTACACAGTTTGGTGTTTTTGCTTAAAGTTAATAGTTACTGATGTGTGTTTGTGTGTGTGTTTTTGAGGGTGTTCATTAAAACAAAAATTCGTATACGACAATGATATAGGTTTAAATGGCTATGGCAAAGATCAGCCTGCCAAACATTAGTGTATGCATGTAACACAAAAGCTGAAAGCAGACATTTAAAAAAAGCTGTTATACATAACAGGATGGAATAACATCACAACGGCAGCACTTTCCATACATAACAGGATGGAATAACATCACAACGGCAGCACTTTCCATACATAACAGGATGGAATAACATCATGATGGCAGCACTTTCCATAGTATCTTTGAATGTGAATGGTCTCACAGGTGCATACAATAAAGAAAGAGTGGTGACCTACATTACAAAATGCAAAGTGTAAATAGCTATGGCATAGGAAACATATTTGGAAAGAACAGAGCATGTGAATTTGATAAAGAAAGGATTTCAGGGTGGTTAATCACCAGAATAACAGTCAGGGACTTAGGGGCATACACAAACAGTAATCTAGCCTTTGACCATCATGTATCGACAGTAGTGAGGAAATCATTCTATGTTGTGCAACTTATAAACAAAGGTATAGCATCTATGTCCAAGGAAGTCATTGTTCCACCTGTACTTGGCATTCATCAGACGTATCATTGGGTACAATGCCCAAATCAAACAACTGGAACATCCACAGAAGTTCCTCACTAAAAGAATACAGGGCATAAATAACATGTCTTATGCAGACCACCTCAAGGCCCTATACCTGTATTCTGTCTCCTACAGGCTGTTGAGGGGAGATCTCTGCCTGGAATACATGCCATTGTCAGACTCCACTGTGATGCACCTCCTGCATATATGCAAAACAAATAGCACCAGAATTACCCATTCTAAATACTTAAACCTTGCCTGTGATATAAATAGGACCTGCTGGAGAGAAAGGTATGTATCCCAGAGACTATCCAGCTCTGGAACAGGCTGCCAATCCATAAGCAGAGTTCCTTCCTAAACCAATTTAAGTGTAACTTGGACAATTGGATGTGGAACAGGAAATTCATCTGTGGTTTGGCACCTATGTCTCTAATGGACACAGGCAGGCTGTAAATGGTTCACCTCCCAAGCCCCTACTTGTAAATGTTTCATCTCCCAAGCCTCTGCTTACACTTATCAAGGGTGCCAGAACTTGTTAGAGATTTGGGATGGATGTCTAGTTTATAAAGGCCCTTGTGGTCATTAGACTACTAATTACTTACGAGTCTATGAACAAAGGAAAAGGGGAGTACTTGTATTAATTGCTAGAGGATCTCCAATAGTGATAGAAGAGGAAAGAAAATAATAATGGTAAATGTGTAGTAGTACGGTGCTACTGGCATGTATTTATATTCCTCCTAAAACTACTACAATGGAGCTTAAAAAATTCCTTGAGAAATAACCAGCTTTCAGCTGGATATTACTTATAAGTGGGGACTGGAATTTGATTTGCAATGCTGAGGATGTATCTGGGGGGCCTTGAACAGAAAATATAAGAAAAGAGGGTAGATTTTTTGAAGACATTTATGGAAATATTAGGCATGGAATACAGTAGTAGGAGCTTGGAGATAATTTATATATTATTCCCCAAGGTACAGAAACTAGGATAGGCTAGACAAATTGTATTTCACAGGAATATGTGTATTTAATTGAAAGTTTTGATACTCACCCAACAGCTATTTCAGATTATGCACCAATAATAACTAAAATAATGCAGGGTAATGAAATAAGAAAAATAGAAACTGGCATTTCCCCACCTATCTGTTAAACAGAGAAGAATTTAAGGAATGGATATAGTAAATTATTCAGGAGTTATTAGGGAAGATATAAATTTCTTCAGAAAATATAGCTGGGGTGGGATAAAATGAAATGAGAGTTTAAAAATTGGGTAGGAATAACAGAATAGGAGATATGGTTAAGAAGTAACAAGAATTATATAGAGATATTGAGAAAGGATTGCAGAATAAGTCATAATAAAGATGTTTCTTATTAAAAAAATGCTGCTGTGGAGGCTACTCTCTCTTAATCACTTCTCATAATTTCAAAATTTATTTTTCCACTGAGCTGTTTGTCATTCTATGTGACATTTCCCTCATAAAAAATGTTCAGAACTCTCAAGATTAATTGCTTGCACCTGTAGGCAGCTCATCTCCACGTAAAAGCAGTCAGCAACGAGAGAGGAAAACACTAGCAACTTTGCAGATGCATGAATGAATCTTTGCAAATTTCACTTAGACTTTAATGCGCAGAATTCCCCTAGCTAGCTGCCTTCAGCTGTAGACTCCTTGTCTCTTACTGAAAGCATTTGCTAATGGAATAAAGCTAATACCTTTGCAAATACAAAAAAACTTAGCATTCTTCAGGCCTTTCTTCATTTTGTTGCATTTGACAAACCTATTTGCTTACAAAAAGAAATTGTTTATAGCTTAAGTCAATGACATTAATTTAGATATCCAGCCTTGTGAAAACAAGGGAACCACCATCTTATTTTTACATATAATTAGTACACTTTTACACCCACAATCCTGCGGCCCAAGAGCGCAGCATTCACATTAACTTAAAACTGGACAGACGTAAGATTATCTTGCTATAGTGTCAAGCCTATATTTCTTACAACTAAGAAAAAGTACTCATAACTCTCAACCTCTTTGCACAAGAAATCTGGACAAAGCCAAAAATAATGGAGGGACAAAGGCCTAAAAATAGGGAGAGGTTTTTTTTAAATACTGCTGTTATAAATTTAAAAACCTGTTAGAATAAGATTTGTGTTAGCATGCATTTTCGGAAGGCTGTCAAATCTGAAACTCAAATGTATATCTCAGTAATTTGCCAGAAAAAAATCAAACGTTACGAGGAACAGACGAAAAATAAAACAAAAATCTGAACAATTGAGAAGTATGAAAATACTTATTTACTTAAATATCCTCAAGATGTAGAACCATGTCAGTGAAGACTCCCTCTCCCCACATTTAAAACACTCCTAAAAGCACACTATACAAAACTGCTTTACAATTTAACATGCAATTTATATCATGAAATGCTTTATAAACATAACAACAACAAAACTTGTTTTACTTAGTTACTTTTCCCTTTAGTGTCTTTCTAAACATTAAATTAGAAATTGGAGTACATGCGTTACAGTCCACTCAAAAGTTTAAAGTTCATCAAAGTTAGCAAAAACCCAGGGGGGAATTTAATAAAGCCTACATTTTTTTCCACGTAGGCATTGCACTGCACTGCTAACACAGCTGTGAACATTTTTGGATTCAGTAAGCGCTGCTGAGCAGCGTGCATGAGCACGCCAAACGTCCATGGCATGCAAATCACCTCATAAGCAGGTAAATCTCATGCAAATGAGGCATGTAGAGTAATCCAGCAAGAAGATAGGCAGCCCTGCAGACCTTGTTCAGTGTCAGTAGGGTACATGGAAAAATTCCATGTACAGGACTGCAGACAGACAAAAGAGGCTGTAAAAATGTAGGTAGACAGAAATGGCAAAGCACACACAGATATGAGCAAATCTATTCTATGTGTGTTCCAAAAGTTACAGAAAAAATATTAAGATTTTTTTTAATAATCTTAGCATGTTGTGAAAACATACCTTATTAAAAAAAGTGGAAAAATCAAATATTAATATCATGAGACAGAAGTATATTACAGGACCCTGTGTGCAGTATCTACAATGGTGCATTAGTGCTGTTGTTAATGTGGAAGGGCTTGGAAGCGTGTAGCATCTAGGCTGTGAGCACGGATCCCAATGCAAATGAGGTGGAGTTACTGAATAGCATAATGGAGTAACTGTGTCTGCATATCCCCTTCATGTAGGCACAGAACTGTGTTGGTGTCCACACAAGAGGTAGCTGACATCAGGAGAGGGTGTGTCCAATAACTTCTAAGCTGATTGAAGCTTAGCTGTGCTTGTTTGCACGGCGCATGCCACGTTGAGCGTGGAAGCCTGACGGGGTATGTGCACTGACATTTAAGCTCTGTTTACCTATGGGGCACGTGTTTCCCTGTGTTTGCTCGGCATGCCACTGTGCTGAGCATGGACGTTTGGGGGGTGCATTGACTGCTAAGCAGTGTTTAACTACAGGGTGCACATTTGCATTGTGCACCACAGTGCTCAGAGTATCTAAAATGCCAATCATTCATTAATTAGTGTTGATCCTTGCTTAACTTAAACTAGGGCCATTAAATGATGTCAGTGATATATTAGGCAGGCACAATGCAGTATAGGTGGCTAATCACACAGACAGTACCTACAGTAGAGCACTATAAAATATGCATACACCCTACAATCTGAATTTTCTCCCATACTCTACACCACTGGAGTACAGACTTGGGAATTTTAACTGAAAGAATGCCAAGGGCTGCTGCAGGTCTGCTACATTTGTATGTGTCCAAGGCAACCTTCTAGGAGCTACATGAGCTGAAGATTGTAGTGTTACAGGGTGGACAGGGACATACTACAAGAACTAACTGAGCTCTGCCACCCTCAATTCAGGCCCAGAGCCAACAGAGGGGAACCTATTGCAGTGGAAACAAAGGTATGTGTAGCCCTTAGGATAATAGCCACACAGGTACCTTCCAAAGACCAACTGGGTACATGATAGGGGTATCACAGGCATCAGTATCCCAAGGTACTCCACCAGTTCCTGGATGCCATACTACCACATGCCAGTGAGCATATATATTTTCACCTCACCCCTGAGACGAGGGCCAGCAATATGCAACACTACCGTGTACCACAATGCTCTGAGGTACTGGGTGCCATAGATTGCACTCATGTGCACATCAAGGCACCACCCAGTGAGGAGGGTAGAATCTATGTCACCCGCAAGAGGTACCACTCCATCAACTGCCAGATCATGTGCAATGCCCAGGCCATTATCATGAATGTGTGCACTGGCAGCCCTGGCAGCTACCACAACTCCCATATCTGTAATGTATCACAACTGTACCAGATGCTTGGTAGAGGGGGACATCCCACATGGCCAGTTACTGGGGGATGCTGGCTACGCACTGGAACCATAGATGATGACACCCATCAGAAATGCACACACACCCATGGAAGAATGCCATAATGTGGCACACACACAAACTAAGAACATCAGAGAGTGTGTCTTTTTGTTGCTAATGTCATGGTTCTGGTGCCTCAGTATATCTGGTGGAGCCCTGCAGTACTCTCCAGCCACATGTGCACAGTATGTGCCATGCTACACAATAAGATCCTGTGGAAGCAGCTACAGTAGGATCAGCAAAGGGAATGGATATACAGCCCCCCCACAAGTGCCTAGGTCACCACAGCCACACTCAAAGGAGGACTTGGAGGAGCATCCTGATGATGTTCCTGTAGGCAGGACATAGGTGTGCCCAGTACACCCTGGCAGTGGTTAAGAGACAATGCAAAGCACATTCACTGACAACCTATGCACCTAGGAACTGACACCTTACTCCTACTCACATACATATATTAAAATAGTTAATGCCAGGCAACCCACACAACCTGTACCTATCCATGTATTGGTTGTGTACCACTTGCATCACACAGAGTCAGCCCTAAACTACAGTTCTGTCAAGTACTGCATTCTCAAGGTAAGTCTCTAACCTACACACTAATTGTAAGGATTACTATAACAACGTATTGTATGTACGGCTCTGCTGCTGTTATGCAAGGAAACATAGTGGGCTATTTGGTCAGAGTTAACATCCACATGGGACAACAGATACCCAGTGCAATAGTATGCATTCCTTAATTTTCACTAGGCCTCATGATTGGAATATTCATGACATCAGGCAAGGGAGATGTTAACCAGTGTGTGCACATGATAGTACTGATGGACTACTGTCTACCCAAGCTGATAATGTGCTATTGTTCCCCCACCCCCAACACAGCAGTGCACCCATACAACTTCTTTAACAGAAAATCAGCTATGGTGAAGCAGTAGACCATGCAATCTCAGGGCTGTAACACAGCGCGCACACATTGTACATCTCTCGTCACGCATGATAACAATATACATATGTATGCTGTTGATTGTGTGATGGATGATCCCTCTCTATCTAGCGATCTGTGTGGCTCTGTGGACTAGGGAAACTACAATGGGTGATGGTATTGATGGTTCTAATCTGGAATTACTCACTTTTGCATGTGAGGTTGTAGTATGTTGGTGCTTTCACTGAATGTCATACCTCCCAACCTCTTAGTGCAAGAAATCTGGCAAAAGCCTGAAAGATTGGGGGGGCAAAGGCCCAAACATAGGGACAAAGTTTAAATATTGGTCACCAGAAGACCAGAAATGCGTGAGGAATAGACCAAACATATGAGGCAAAACTTTGAACATTCTGGGAAAATCAGGACAGTTGAGAGATATGCAGACTGTCAGTCTGTTGGTGGTATAACATTTCCAAGCCCACTCACACATTTAGCACAGCAGACAGCTGGGCAATTCTGTGGACATTCTGAGTGAGGTGCAGTACAGCAGAAACAGGGGTGGATGTTAATGTTTGTAACATACAAAATCCCAGACTGGAATACAGGAAGGTTTGGTCTGGAGTCGTATTATAAGTATTTACAGTCCACCTGGGCATGCCCGTACACTTAGTAAAAATGAGCACAATTCTGTTTGCCCTTCATTGAAATGACCTATTATGTATAAATGATTACACATAGAAACATATGCAAAAATGAGCACAATTCTGTTTGCCCTTCATTGAAATGACCTATAATGTATAAATGATTACACATACAAACATATCCATCTGTCAGTATCTCTCTCTCACATGCATAGCATATCTTATGTTCTGCAGTGTCAAATATATATATATATATATATATATATATATATATATATATATATATATACCTATATATATTAAAATTAAAATGATACATAGACTCCCTCCATATATCTACAGAACACGCATGCATATCATACACACTACAGCATTTATAGATGCATCCCCATTATATACAGAAATGTGTGTATGGATGACTGCATTGTCCCACATACCCTAATAATGGTGAGCAAACTGCACTGTCACACAGCCATGTTGGTCAAAGGAGCCAAACTAAGGATGCAACAGTACATATTCCACTTACCTACAGACCCTTATGCCTGCTGGATGTCATCATGTAAAAAGACAAAGGTAAGGAGGTGGTGTAATGTGCAATGCACGTATGAACAGGGCACATTGTCCATGCCCACAGTGTCGCCTATCTAACTGCAAGTAGCCACATATAGCCATACTGGTAACTATACACACATAGCTAGGATAACATCAGTTATCTCACTGCTAGGATACTAGATGCAGATAACAGTACGAACCAATATCACTCTGCAAGCCACAAATGCTGTTCAGCACAAGCCTAATTTGTGTAATGCACAAATACTGTGCCTGCAATCACATCTACAACAGACTTAACCTGTGGTGCACGCGATAAGTACTGTGATCTATAGTGTATAAGCCTAGATAGGTAGGGGTTCTACTCTCACTGCAGGTGTGTGTGTGTGTGTGTGTGTGTGTGTGTGTGTGTGTGTGTGTGTGTGTGTGTGTGTGTGTGTGTGTGTGTGTGTGTGTGTGTGTGTGTGTGTGTACCCCTGCAAAACAACTGCCATGCCCTCGTGGGCTATCCACCTGAAATGCAAGCACTTTTTGGCTCTGTAACCTGCTGCTGGCTTCCACACTGCCCTATTCTACAAGGCCTGATGATGTCAGCCACCTTAAGACTACCAACTGACAGTGTAGTGGCAACACTTAAGCCGTGGTGCATGTGATAGATATTGTGATCTACAGTGTGTAATACTAGATAGGTAGGGGTTCTAATCTCACTCCAGGCTACTTGGTGCACGTGTGTGTTTATTTGTTTGTGTGTGTGTGTGTACCCTTGAAGAACAACTGCCATGCCCTCATGGGCTATCCACCTGCAATGTTTATGCATTTTTTGTCCTTGTAACCTGCTGCTGCCTTCCACACTGCCCCTATTCTACAAGGCCTGATGATGTCAGCTACCTTAAGACTACCATCTGACAGTGTAGTAGCAGGACTTAAGCTGTGGAGCATGTAATAAGTAGTGTGATCTATAGTGTATAAGCCTAGATAGGTAGGGGTTCTAATCTCACTCTGCCCAACATGGTACGTGTGTGTATCCATATGGCACACGTATGATAACGTTTGCAAAATAGACATAGTTAGGGTTTTGCATCATTTTATTTGTAGTGGGTGATGTGGTCCCCCAAATGAAAGACCATTACAATACTTGCTGATATCAACAAGCATTATGTGCTCTAAACTGATACTGAGTACTAGCAGGCATGAGTTGTGTTGCATGCATCAGGTAGTTTATCTGTAATGTGTATCAGTACATAGGTAAGTGTTCTAATCTACATACAGTCAACTTGCAGTGTGTGTGCGCCTTGGTATGTCCTGTATGCAGTGAGTGGAAGTGGTGCTAGCCTGAATGCGGCCATGTTTGTGTGTGAGGCTGTTACGGCAGTATACATTATGTTATGGAGGCATAGGGCATGTGAACTTAACTAGCATAATGGCCATACAGCCTCACAATCAGAGACATCTGTATACCCCTTGGAACAGGACCAGCACATATTGCCCCAGTCCAAGAGGGACTCAGGCAGATGCTGTGTGTTGAGATGATGACCACCCAGGCAATCAAACAGATAGCATGTGCTAAGGTGCACTGTGTACCATTAGGCAGGGTCTGTTTCAAGGGTGTGTTTGCGTCTGCTAGACAAATGTCTCCCACAAGCATGTTGTACTAATGTCACACAGTAGGTTAATGTCCTTACAGTTAGTCATCCATCTACTATGCTCCTTACAGACAGGCAGCATATGCACTCCAGCAAGGTCACACCTTACCCTGAAGCAGACCTTATCACAAATTATGAATGTATGAGTAGGCTGACCGCTGCCATTGTCCTTGGTAGACTGTTATACAGATGTGAACCTATGGAGCCATGCATGTATACTGCTGTACCTTGCTGAGGTCATATTTCTACAATGCTGCCATGCCACTTCACTCCCACCATGTGTCCATAGGTTATCACCTCAGACTCCTGAAACAGAAATATACAGGATCTGTGACATACCTGTCATTGTGTAACAATACCACCAGTACATCATCATACAACATAAGGTCCACAAAAGTATGTTGCGTACTCATGACACATGCCAGCATACAGTATATTTTGGTGACCACTACAAGTGGCATGGCAAACAATACTCCATTACATAAGTACATGTCAAGTAATATAGTCACCCTGTGCATCAGACACACAGCTTCATTCTCCTGCATTGATGGGAAGGATGACAGGGATGTGACACAGGTATCATCACTTACAGAGAGTGATGTGTGGGGGTGCTGGAGGCCTAGGTTGGCACAAATGCTTGACAGCATGTGTGTGAGTCAGGAAGGGGAGCAGGTTAGATAGAGCATGGAGAGGTGCCGTGTGTGTCTGTAGGTGATCTGCATGTGACAGTGGTGTGTGTGTGCATGTACACAGTCAAGCTCAGTGTTAGCCCTACATGTGTGTATGTTGACTGTACATGGTAGAGTGACAGTTCACCATCTCCGGCCCTGAACATGGGAACTGATTCTGCCAGAAATTGCACTGGCACCAACATGCCCAAGGTCAGATGGAGTGCTAGTACCTGATGGTGAATGCAGTCTGCTGGAACCATGTCCCCCACAGGACCACATGCCCATGGCCTTCCATGTGGTGTGGACAGTACACTCCCCTTTGTAGTGCTGGATGTACTGCCACTATGGGAGCATAACTGTGCACAACCATGAGGACTATCAGCAGATGGTGTTGCTGATCTATGTTCACAGGTCGACGCCCAACTCCAACCACACATTCCAGCACAGACAATGTGCAGTCCAAGACAGACACTGTCTCATCCCACCATCTGTCCACTGCATCAGTGAACTGATCCAGGGTATCTCCAACGTGGTGGATAACCCTAAGCATACGTCTGGTGTTCTGTTCAGAACATGACTGTGCCTCCATGACAGCCCAAAACATGCACAGTGTGTCCCGTGGTGTGACACCTGCAACAGGAGGTGGCCGGACAGCAGTCCTCCTATGAGCACCCCTGTCAATCTGCTAGTGTGGGACCTTCTCAGCTCTCTGGCTATGGCCAGTGTCTACACTCACTGAAGTCATAGTTACCACACTGGCCTGCTGAATGTCTTCACCCTCTGACTGTCCCATATTTGAGGCCTGTGTGGGCATACTGTGTGCAGTGACAATGGGGGCAGAAGAGGGATGTCAACCTCTGGGACAGATTCAGCCATCAACAACCCCCCCCCATGCCTCACTGTGGCCACCATCATCATCAGAGTCTAAAGAGACACTGACATCAGGTTGTGTGGGGGAGAGACACCAACCCCCTGGTCACCTGTGGAAACCAAGAGAAAAGCAGTACATTACTACCTGCACCTATTATGTATGGAAAATCCACAGAAAGTCATAATGAGGATCCACAACTGTATTATCACTCTCACATCTTCTCATCTCCACTTTCATGCACAACAGGCTTCCTAACAAAATATACATTCGACTCAAGGTCTTTATAACAAGCACATCAGGTAAATCACATGACACTTGACCAGTAAAATGTACCTTTTAGGTATGCGATATGACACTATACCTGATAAAACAACACATAAAACATTTTACATCTATTTAAAATCCTATCTACACCTATCTAAAAATGGTGGCACCCTGTGTGGCAGCTGCTGCTTCAGCTCAGAGAAATGTGCATTATTTGTGTAATTCTACATCTAACTCAAGTAAAACAACCAAACCAGGGACAAAAACATGCGATAAGCTAACATACAGCAAGGAGAGACTTCAGGAAATTCATCTACAAAGTTTGATGTATGTGCAATAGGCTTGATGGACTGCTGGTTGCAGGGCCTGCAAGGCCTAATACACTCCAAGAGCTACTGGAGTTGGGGGTTACAATGAAACACAATCCAAACTTCTCAGATAAGGTGGAATCTGTGTTTATTACTCAGGGAAGGAGAAGGAGAAGAAATAGGTGTGAAAGAACTCAAATGAGGACCCAGGGCTGGAATCATCACAAGATTAAAAGTTAACCCCTTCAGGCTTGCACTACCATCCATTCTGCTGGCTAATGTTCACTCCCTGGAAAACAAAATGGACTACATAAGGCTAGAACTAACTAATCAGAGCAAGGTGAGAAACCCTTGTGTATTTATCTTCAGTGAGACTTGGCTGAGCTCTAGCAAAAATGACAGTTCATTTGGAGGGACTATCATTACTTCATGTAGATAATAAAGTCTCTCTGTGGTAAAGCAAAGGGGGTGGTGTCTGCGTCAATAATTGATGCACCAGCTGTGAGGTGGTAAAAACACACTGCTCTGAGGACCTAGAGTTTATGTCACTGAAATGCAGTCCCTTCTAACTACCAAAGGAATTTAATGTCAGCATCACGGCAGTATACATACCTTCCAATGCCAACACAAACAAAGCACTAGTTAAACTATATCAGTCTATAAATGATTTGCAAAATCCTGACGAAATACATATAATAGGTGACTTCAATCAGGCAAACATGAAAACAGTCCTACCTCAATACTTCCATTATGTACACTTTGCAACCACAGGGGAAGAATACACTGGACAAGGTCTATACAAATATTAAGTTAGCATTTCAGGCAGTACCTCACCCCCACATGGGCAACTCAGATCACTTTGCCATTATGCTGCTACATCACACAGACCACTACTGACCAGGGGGAAACATCAGTGAAGCAAGTGAGAGCATGGCTGGAGGGAGCAGTCTTAGCACTGCAAGACTGTTTTGAGAGTATGGATTGGAACATCTTCAAGGAGGCGGCCACAGTAAACCAACACATCAAGCTGGAGGAGTACACAGAATCAGTGATGGGTGTTGATGATGTGACAGTCACCAAAAGCATCATCACATGAGTCAACCAGAAACCCTGGCTAACAAGTGTGCATGAGCTCCTGAAAGCAAGGAATGCTGCATTCAAATCTGGTGATAAAGAGGTTTTCAGATTGGCCAGATCTCAATTAAACAAAGGGGTGAGGGAGGCCAAACACAAATACGGTCAAAAGACCATGAGCCACTTCTCTGAACAAAAGGACCAAAGGTGTCTGTGGCAGAGCATCCAGTCTATAACAGATTACAGCTCCCCATCTTCACAGTGTGGTGGTGATGATACAGAATTCCTGACAGACCTGTAGAAAGGTGAGGGTGAGGTAATTTCAGTACCATACCTACATATATCTCCCATGTACAGTAGCTACTGTGTTACTTGACATACTGCTGACATTCTGAGTATGAGTGTACAACTGAGCTAAACCCCTCCCCCCACAGCACATAGACCTGGCACCCATGTAAAGGTATGTACAGCCTGACAAAATGACTGCTACAGTATTACAATGGTGATCACAATAAGCTTACCTCCATGGTCCTCTGCTGTGGACACTGTGGTACCCACCTCCACAATGTATGGTGTGATGGATGCCCGGAAGCTGTCATGTGTACCTAGGTTTTCCAGGAATTCCTCAGTGGCCATGAGTGGTTGTTCCATGGAAGGCCCTTCACCAGTGATGGCACAATCCCTGGCTACATCAGCTGCCCTTCGTCATGCAGCATTCACCATGTCTGTAGTATGGTGTCAAACCTGCTCATATGTCCTGTCCTGGTGGCCAGTCTCATTCACATCCTGGACAAGGGCTGCCCACAGTGCAGCCCGCTGTTCCCTGTTGTGGCTCCTCTGGATAGGAGGATATGATGATGCTGCCATAGTCCTTGAAGTATTATTTCATTCTCCACATCTGAGAAGGGGGCATGCCTTCTGCAATACATTAGTCCTGAAACACACCAAACGGGAACACATTACAGCATCAAATACATGGATGTTCACTATGTACAGACACAGCAAGAACAAAATGGACAGCACTATCCACTGCTTGCTCACACATGTCATACCCCAAAGTGTGACAACATACATGTGCGGATACAACCGAGATAGCATCATTACTGAGGTAGTTTCCTGTGTGCCATGAGAGATTCTACTGTATGATCATACACCCAACACTCCAGTCCACTGAGGTGTATCCCTTAAGGCCAGCCACCCAATAATATGTCATAAGACCAGTGCAAGACATATAGCAGTGTGCTATTACAACCACTATATTGGGACAGCCCAACAACACCAGTGTGACACAATGACAAAAGACAATGCAACCCTGATATACTGCAAGTCCCCTGTAGGTGTAAGACAGCAGGGTATCAATGACATGTCATTACCATAGGTCTAAGGCAGTCTTACTGCTGTACTCCCTATTCCCCATACCCCTATCCTCCAATCTGCACCCTGTTATACACAACAAACAGTTACATACCTGGTGGAGTGCAGTACTCCTCTGTTGAAATGTGCTACTAGTACGGTTTCACAAAGGTGTGCTCTCTGTGAGGAAAGTCTCATACAGAATGTTTGCCCATAGCCAGCTGCTTGCATTTTAACATGCTTTCATTAGCAGGTAATTGCCTCTAAACCAATTTGTGACACTGATATGCTAATTGCAGCCAAAACAGCTGAGCTGCACTGTCATTAGCCAATGACATGCAACCACTGTGCAATATATAAGGGCTTTATGTAGAACAGGGCCCCTTTCTTAGCTGTTGAGATGGATATTACTGGGGTGAGGAGATTACATCATCACAGAGGGTAGGTCTGTAGCAGAAACCTTTACATAGATCTATGTGTACCACAGGCTGCAGCTGCTGCTGCAGGTAATAGATACGCAGTGAGTGTGAACACTTTGGAGGACAACGAGCTGTAGGTGCATCTGTGTCAGCTTTGCCAGCCTTGTTGTAGAGGCAGAGCCAGGGTGAGAGTACCCTTTACACTCCAATTACTGTGTCAATAACAGAGTATTAAGTGGCATATAGTAATTCTGTATGGTTGTGTGATTCGTGTCCCTACCTGCAGGCCTGTTTCCAGCAGTGAAAAGCAGTTATTTACTTTGCAATGCTTTGTGTGGATAATGAATGCATGAGTCATTCATTACTTGTTGTTTTCACAATAATGTAATTGAAATGCAACACAACACTGGATTTGAAACCAGGACTGTGTGGCAAAATGTACTACATGCAAGGCATTTAACAGACTGAGCTACTAAGTCACCACTACAGTGGGTGTATTTGCAAGATATATGTGTACACATACAGGCTGTGACATACATTTACTATACCCATCAGTATGTGCATAGCTTTATATGGATGTATTTCTGCACCAGAGTCTCAGCTGAATAATTATTTTGCCACGAAAGCCTTAGCAGGTGACTTTCGACATGTTGCTGATAAAAGGGCACATTTACCTACTATGACAGGCCTCAGTTACATCTATTATCATGTCTTTGGCTGTCAAGTGGTGTACTATGACACCAGAGTCCAAGGTACACACTAATTTATTCCATTAATTTTAATTCCAGTTTGCAAGGTGCGATGCAGTGCTCAGCTCCACTGAAACATGCTCAATGACTGTAATTGACAATTACTATGTTTTGTTCAAACCACCTGTTTTAATTAAGAGTTGTCTGGAGTGGCGGGTTAATCCAGTGTGCTGCAGGTGTGATGGGCTCAGGCTTGAAACATGGCAGAGGTGTTTATTTTGTACATGTGTCTTACAATTTTAGAAACACATATAGTCATAATAGCTTTAATTAGCTGAGCTTAGCGAAGCTGCACTAAAAAAATATAAAGAAAAGAAAAAAGGGAAGATAGGAAAGTGATGAAATGGGAGCAAGCAGGGGGAAAAACATAGTGAAAGGCGTGGAGGGATGTACATGAAGCATGTAGGAAAGAACCATAGCTATCCATTTCTTGTACAGTAACAACTATGCACTTTGACAGATTTTTAGACGAATTTGGATTCTCAACCCCCAGAGAGAAAGGTGAGGACAACATAACTGCACTGTCAACTCAACTGGAGTGAATTACGTATGTCCAGTGGACACGTGCAAAATGGAGCGGTATATATATGGGATATTTTTTGGGGGGACAGGTGCCCATTTTTTTTTTAAGGTGAGAGGGGAATGTTGAAAGGACATAGGTACATGTCGGGGAGGTAAGTTGGGTAAGTGAGGATGCATCTGCAAACAGACAACACACCAGACAGGGGCAGTATGTGATGCACGAGAGGGGTGAACACCTTGGATAGGGAGGGTGTTGTGGAATCTGAGTCCCATGTGCCTTCAGACATTAGCAGTGTGACTCATGTCCCCACCCATGGGACTGTCAACACTGCTCCATCACTGCCCTGATGGGGGCTGGGCAAGGCTGCCCCACCAGGGTGGCCAGCATGCTCTCAAGCCATGGTGGACTATCCTGCGGACCAAGACTGGCAGTACTGCATGGGTGACAACACCCCCTCCACCACTGCTCCCAGAGGGGGGCTAGGCCTTGTCCCCTTGGGTGGTACTACCCAATGTCACAGGTAGTGCGGGGGCAGTAGAAGGGGCACCACCGGTCTGGGTCTCAGATGTGCTTGGATCCGGTGCCATGGCCAGTTGAGGCAAGGTAGGGGGATCAGCTGGAACCAGCCTACCTTGATATGCTGTGGTAAATGAGGTATAACAATAAGTTATGGTTAGTAATAACCAAACCAATGTTAGTATTAACAGAATCGAACATATTTATTATTCATCCAAATACATATTAATGTATATTATGTGCAACACAACATTAAGTAACATAACAGTATGGTAGCAGCATGCCAATACAAAGTAAACCATAGAGCCAACAAAACAGTTTAATAAATATGTTAATATTGCATCATAATAAAACATAATAATCAGTCATATTTTCTAAAATATAAACAAAATATATTAAATCATAATAAAACATAGCAATAATGAAACACATTTTTCCAAAATATAGTTTAACAAAACATTAACATTAAATCATAATAATAAACAGTAATAAATAAATGAAGATAGGGGAAACGGAGAGTGAGAGAAACATCCCATTGCAAACACTGGAGATTATATCCCTGAAAAAAACTGAAATATATACTCTACATATGTGTAGTGTCAGGTTTGAGTACAGTGACTACAATTCCCCTATAACTGATGTAGCACATACATACCTCTCAAGCTGTTAGCATGGGTCAGTATGGGCCAAGCAGTAAAAAATGCAAGTGCACCACTACACAGAACAGTTTTACATAATGTGGACATATATAACTACCCAGGTATTCTGTTTTGTAAACAGATTTGGTAATACATTGCATTCCAGGTAATAACTTATCTGCTAATCATGTGACAGATGGATTAGCCAGTTTTAATTACATTACGAGAAACTGCGACACTTGAAAGGCATGTTTGTGTACAATAAGTAAACTAGACAGCCATCATGCCTTAGTTGGCGCAGGCATGGGAGTAGAACCCAATAGCTGTGACTGCAGGGGACATCTGCAAATAATGTAATTAACTGCAGCAACTTAGTAAAGACATGCAAGGGATACAGCCATACTGGGACTACACAGCTTTATTTATGATTCAGCAATCCTGATGAACACAATCTTGGCATTGATGTTAACATTCTGGGAATTCTAAACAATATCTGCTCATAATATGGGCTACCTCACCCATATATTTATGTTCCTGGTGATAGAGAAACTGTGAGCACATGCTTTATTGAAATACAGTTCTTATTGTTCATTTATTGCACTACAGCTCTAATTGCACGTTTATTGGACTACAGTTTTTCTTGTGTATACTTTACTGCAGTAAATGCTTTACTCTTTCTAGCTTATTGCACTACAGTCAGCATACTAAATCCGTACTTACCATGCTCACGGAGCAACCTGACCAGGGGCCCAGGATGGGACTCGACATTGCGTATCCTCTCAGCAGCAGGTGTTGGGAGAGAAGCACACCATTATGCATACCAGTTTTGCAGATACTCAGCTTGCATTTTGGTTAGATAGAGGAAGACGTACTTGCATACTTGTGGAACATTCCCAGCTCAAGCTTTCTAGACCCAGGTGTCCAAGGTTCCTCTTTCTCCTTTTCAGGTCATCAAAATGGTCTTGACACTGCTCACCTGTGCGGGGGATACCAGTAACACTGGTGACTTCCTTGGCCAAACAGTCCCAGGCCTCCACCTTACACCATGAGACCTGTAATCCACCCTGCATCAGCCAGGGTTCATGGTTTTTAACAAGGAGCCCAACCATGACCCTGGGCTCCTGAATGCCATACCTCTGCACCCAAAAGCACAAACCTTCACCAACACTGCCAGCCATACCAACAGTTGATTGAATAATGACTGCTGCAGAATTCCCACATATTGGGCTTAATTATAGGCTGTTTTCCCACCCTACGTTATTTAGCAACATTCAAAAAAAGCACAGCATCCCTCAGCAGTGCACAAACCAGCTAAACAAAGCCAAGAAGTATAAAAACTTGCAGAACTGTTGTTTTAACAAGGCTTAACACCACACAAACATTGGTAGCTGTTAACATGTTTAGGCACTGCTAAAATGAATGAACAGTGCTAAGCAAAGTGCAGCAGTGCCAAAATGAACAAT
The DNA here is from genome assembly GCF_019279795.1 of Protopterus annectens. Taxonomy (NCBI): domain Eukaryota; kingdom Metazoa; phylum Chordata; order Ceratodontiformes; family Protopteridae; genus Protopterus; species Protopterus annectens. Next base: position 1,400,334,283 of record NC_056731.1, read on the forward strand.
AGTTTAATGAAATTAAAGAAAAATAGTTCATTCATTTACAGACATATTCTGCATGTTATGGACTCAAACCCAGGACCTACTACACACAAGACTGTAACTCTACCCATGTAGCTAGTTGGATGTTATAAAAACTAGTATACCTTCACATATATTACTAGGCTACCTGTTAGCATTTCTGAGCACTGCACTGCACAAACACGCTTAAATACAACTATAATTAAATAATTAATTACAACCAGTTACTAGTTTTAGATGTCTGTCAGGTGTCAGCCATGTATGTATGAGCTCAGCTCGGCTCTGCTGCACTCCACACTACGTAAAAATAAATTAAAATAAATAAATAAAAATAAATTTAATTACGATAATTAATTACATCCAGTTTCTATCTTTAGATGTCTGCCAGGTGTCAGTTGTCTATATGTGAGCACAGCTTGGCCTTTCCTGTGCTCCACGCTGTGCAAACATGCAGTAAAAAAATAAATTAATAAAAAGAGAACCCATCACAAAAATGACTTATACAGTTGACACACTTCACAACATCACAACAGTGGCGGGGAGCATTACAAGGAGCCTCACACTCATCTGCAGCCATAGGCAGCCACTACACCTCTACCTACATTGATTCAATATCCATGTTCCTCGGCTTTCCCTCGGCAGTGCACCATCATTAATATGCATGGAGCGGTGCCGAGAGGGAACCATAGCCATCTACATGAATACATTCCATGTAGGCTCTACACTGTGCCTACACGGATTTTATGAAATCCTGGGGACAGTCTCTCTCAGCCACATTTTCTTACAAAGCCACGTTTGCAAGTTTCTTTATCATATGTTCTGTATCACAATCTGTTTCGTACCATTTCCTGATCCAAAGCTCTGCAAAAACAAGTTACAGATAAGGGGCAACTGGACTTAAGTGTTTCATCTGCATTTTGTATTTCCCTTTTCCACCAAAGCATGTCGTGGCTCCTATGCCGTAGTGCATTTTGCCCAAATCACTCATTAAAAAACTTCCAATTTTGAAAAAAACATTGATTCAAAATGTTTTCCCTTATGCTGACATCACAAAGAAGTTCTGTTGAACTTTAGCTTCTATATCATCATCATAGAGATAACACAGGGTGAGTCCATAGGATCCAATGGACACCCCACTGTGCATGTATGGGTTGCTGTCCATTAAAGTCTATGTAAACACTCCATCCCATCCCCACTGTGACATTACTGGGGAATGCAGTATAATTAAGTGAGCATTGTTCTTAATAAAAATACTTACAAAGCTCAAGAAACCATTCACATACAACTGGTACCATGGGAGTAAAGTGCATTGCAGCACTTAAGCTATGAAGTGATGAGATGTGCAAACAAACATGAAAGTACTACTTTAAGAGCATTTAGTAAACAGGCACTACTGCCTGAGGTTACAGCTAAAACCTGTCACACTAAAATAAGCTTTATATTGGGCAGCCCAGGATTTTACACATTTTAGACTGAGCGCAGTGCCTTCAACTGCAATCTTACCAACAGGAATTATAACTTGTACGCATACACACACCACAAAAATACATGAAATATTTTGTAGAAAGGGGTATAAGTAACTCAGCACTTACCACCACCTTCTCCCCTGTTCATAGTAATGCTGCCACCAGCTACACTTCTCTTACAAACTAAGAATATAAATTAGTGTTCACCTGCAAAAAATACATTTTCTAATACACTTAATATACTTCTGATTAGATTTGATTTATCATTTCTTCTAAATTCCTGGAAGCCATCTCTTGTGCCAAAGCTAAAGTCTGGACTGCTAAAACAGCTGCAGGATTCTTCCCAGCCAGTGATTTGTCGTTACATTTTTAGGCCGAGTTTCTTTCAAGTTCTCCACATTTCTTCTTTGCTAGCATCAGGGGAATGTACGTAGTAGCCAGTAAGTGAATTTTACCCCAGAATACTGGCTTATGTCCATCTACTATTAGGTAGGATTCTTCCCAGCCAGTGATTTGCTGTTACATTTTTAGGCTGAGTTTCTTTCAAGTTCTCCAAATTTCTTCTTTGCTAGCATCAAGGGAATGTACTTACTAGCCAGTAAGTGAATTTTACCCCAAAATACTGGCTTATGTCCATCTACTATTAGGTATGCCAGTAGAGACAGTTTTCTCCTACACACACAGCTGCTCTTAATTTACTACTAAGCAGTACATTAAATGCACTCTTTCTGCTGCATCTTGTAAAATGTTGCCCTGTCTTCAGTTGAACAGCTGTAGTCCCCTTGCGATCAGTATATTAATGCCATTCTGTTGCCACTCAGAGCAGATCTGAGCATTGCCATTTAGATTCTTGACATAGTTATAGAATGCCTTGTAGCTGTCTTTGGAATCTTTTGCAATTTTATTTTCATAACTAGCTTTGGAGGATTTTCTGAGGGATCTCAGGTTCTTACTGAGGCTGGTAAGGAAGTTTTTTGCATCCTGGGATTTTCCTCTTTTCTGCAACAGTTTCTTCCTTTTGTTGTAAAGACTGTTTATGGCAGGTTACCACCAGATTGGCTTAAATTTTTTGGAGGAGAGCATCTTGGTTCTATTTGGGATGGCACAATTCATGCATGAGTGGATGTGCTCAAATATAGTGCCTTAGTGTAGGACTCAGCAGTTGAACTTTCTGTTCCCATCTGCATGGGTGTCATGAAGTTTGTCACTTCTGACTGAGTAGCACGAAGTTGGCTTTGGAGAATTTTTTTATGGAGGTTTCCTTACTGGGGGATGGGAGTGGGATGTGGATGTTAAGGGTGATTAGCTTATGGTCTGACCTGACAAATGAGGGGGTGACCATAGGTGTGAAGCATTGATTTCCCATGTTGGTAATGACCAGGTCTAGGATACTGGAGCCCCTGGTGGGACAATGGATTAGTTGATCGAGGACATTGGAATTTATGAATTCCAAGAACCGTTGGGCAAAGATGTTGGTACACGAGTAGTTTTCCCAGTTAATGGCAGGGTAGTTGAAGTCACCCAGTATTAGGGTGCTTGGCTGTATCTTAATATTTTCCAGTACATTTAGAAAGGTGTAGTGAGAATCTTGGGGCATGGTGGGGGATCTGTAGCAAGCTACAATTTGGATTGCAGTCTTACCTAGTGTTAGTTGCACCTGGAGAATTTCAGACGCATTGTGTTGGGCAACTTGTCTGGTGGTGTGAATATCCTTGGAGAATATGGACACTCCTCCACCTTTAGTGTTTCGATCCTGGTTTGGTGGCCAAAAGTGTGGTAAGAGTTGTAGCCTGGTACTGCAGGGGTGCTCTCTGGAGCCTTGAACCAGGTCTCAGTTACTGTACAGTTATCGATGTTCTCCATTTTCAGGAGTGCCTCGAGAGAGTGCATTTTGAGGTTTAGACTTCTAGTCTAGTCTAGGAGTAGCATTACCTTCAGATTCTGCATGCTTGTACCCAATATGGTGGTTTGAACTTCGCCTAAAAAAGGCACTATAGGGTTGGCAAGAGCCTTAGCCAGTAACCTGAATCTCAGGGGTGACAGGTGCAGACCATCTCTGGCAAAGCATCGTGGTCGGTTGATCATGTCATCCCAGGTAGACAGATACTGGATCCCCTTTGAATGACACCAGAAGCTTAGCCAATTTTTGAAGTCAGTCATCTTGTCCTTATATTGTGGTATCATTCTGGGCGAAGGCAGGATGTTACTCAGGGCTAGGGTCATAACTGCCTGGGCCACATGATCCAGGAGCTCTTGCATGTCTCTATTCATGTAGTCCAGGGAGGTACATCTCAAGTCATTCACTCCAACATGGACAATGACAGAGTCATATTTGTACTTGTTGTGAAGTGACTTAAGTGCATGTGTTATGTGGTGGATCCTGGCACCTGACAGGCAGCTGACTATAATTTTCTCCTTGTTCAGCTTGGTGAGTGGGACATCAGTGCGCCTGACTATAGACTCATCTATGACTAAAGTGTTAGGTACATTGTGTTGCCTTAGGGGCTGTTGCTGGGTGGCACACTGGTGTTGTGAGCTATGTGTCACTTTGGTTGTGATTGGTGTTTGTTTGCATTTCAGCTTCACAGGTCCTTGTTGCTTGGGCAGGTTACAGTTAAGGGCCTCCGCATATGTGGATTTAGTGTTGTTATGTGTGGGTGTTGGTGCTGTGGGTTTAGAGGGGCTATGTGTTGCTTGAGGTGTAGTGTGGGTGTTAACCTTCTCCTCTTGACTGTCTAGCACAATCTTGGGTGGACAGAGAGCTTTGCTTCCAGTTTGGCTATGTAAGTGCATCTCTCACAAGTTATAGTGTTGGGTGGTAGGAGGAGAGGGTTGTCTGTGTACATGAGACAATTGCTGCATTGCCCCAGTATGCCCAGATTCACCAGGTGGACAGAAGAAATCACCGGAAGCTGACCCTTGGACATGCCTGGTTTGGTGCTTTTTTTTGTAAAGTACAGGAGCCATTTTCCCTTACCTTAGCAAGCTACTTTGCAATTATAGGCTGTTTAGTGCCTATGATTAATTTCTCCTTATTAACAAGGAGAGTTGAGTGCTTGTATCAGTTTAAGGCTTCTTAGTGCTTTCCAGCAGGTATTAGAGCAAGTGCTAGTCACAGGGATGCATAAAGGTGGTGATTGTTTTTCTTTTGGCTTTTCCCAGTTAGGGGTCACCACAGCGGAACTCCGGTCTGTTAATGACTGGCAGTAGATTTTTATGGTGCCAAGGTGCCAGCCCGATGCCAACCTTCAACGAAGGCACGCGATACAAAAAAATTGTTTATCCTAAACACTGCAGTGTGCACTAGAGAAGTTAGATGTGAAAGTAGGTAACTTAAATTTTACCTGTCTAAAAAGTTAAGTTTTAGTCACTATTTTTAAAACAGCAAGATAGATTGAAAGGGGGTGGTCACTTTTGTATTCTGGTACTATGGAATATAGTAGGATGGCCAATAAATTTAAATAGTTGAAGGGGAGTGATTTCACAAAAATGATAATTTTGTGCTTACTCACAAGCCAGTGAAAGCAGAGAGGAAATGAGATATATGGTCAAATTAATATAAGAGGCAGGCAACTAGAAAGACAGTGGAATTAAAGAACAGAATAGTAAGAGGGTGTGCGGTGGGAAAAAAATTCTGCCTGACTCACAAGAAAAAGAGCTGTGGTCTCTTTTGAAGTTTTAATATGCAGTTAAAAGCAGACTACAAGTAAAACACAAGGTAAAGAAAACAAATCACAGTATTCAAAATATAAAAAGGCAATAAAGTAATACAAAATACAACAAATAAAAAGCAAACTAACCTTTCCCTCACAGCAAAGTGTAGCAGAGTCTGGGTGATCCTTTCCTAGTAAAGCCTAGTTGGAAGTTCCACAATGATCAGTGCTAGGCCCACTTTTATTTACTTAATATATTTGTAAACAAACTCCATCCCACAACAAAAAAGCAAATGTAGCTCTGTATGCAGATGATGCAACCATCATCTGCTCTACTCCAACACTACAAAGCCTCCAGAAAATCACACAAGAGTCTTCATCTATTGAATCCTGGCTAAGCACCGCAGACCTACTCCTAAATACAAAAAAAACTACACTAATCTTCTTTGTACCAAAACACTTCAATACTCAAAAACACAAGTTCCATATCCTCTCATCTGACAATATAAACACTGAAAGTGTGACAGAAGTCAGATTACTTTGAGTACTCAAACTCAAATATGACTAACATATTCCCACTTTATAGAGCAAATCAATACCTTACAGTACCCACAAGAAAATCTAATAGTGACAACCTACCTACTCCCATCTATATTTGCAAGGATCACCTATCTTTATTAATCTCAACAATATCCTGAAGTCCACACTTGACGCATACTATAATAAAATAGCAAGAGTCATCACATATTCATCTCATAAAATCAACAAATGCACAGCCCTAAAGGACCTGAATTGGCTAGAACTCCCAAATCAGCTAACCTATCAGCTTACAATTGCCCACAAACTTATCTTCAAGCCAAATCGGTGTTCCTCTCTGAAAACATATTACTACCATATAGCAACAATAGATCACAACAGTCCAGTAACAAATCTCTCCTAGCTGTAACTCCAAACTCTGCTGCAACTTCACTGTATGCTCACTCTCTCTCTCAAAACTGTGGAACTCTATCCTACTAGAGTTGAAGCTTAAAAGAAAACAAATGCTTTGCACTCAGCTCTGCTAGTCTTCCCAGATAATTTTCTGATGCGGAAGAAAATATAAGCTGCAATACTTCTTGCAAAAAGTACAGTTGTGTACACTTACCATAAATGTAGATGTTCGAGTGTATTCACTGTTGCAGTCATCACATTTGGGTTATCCCTGCCAGGGTAGCCCTCAGTCGGCCCGAATACCAGAGGCTTAGTATTTCTGCATCGGTTGCCGTCACTCCTAGACTGACATCAGGTTGTCAGTGGTATAAAATAAGGCAGCCGACGCCATTACATCAGTTTTTCTTACCCTGTTAGGAGTGCCCAAGAGGGAGCTATATTATGGTGGAAGAACACCACCAGTAGAAAGTAAATAGCAAAAAGTCCTTGTAAGGGGAGAGAGAGAGAGAAGGGGGTGGAGGGAGGGAAACCAGGACTGCAACAGTGAATACACTTGAACATCTACATTTTTGGTAAGTGTACACAACTGTACTATGTTCTTCGTGTTTCACTGCTGCAGTCATCACATTTGGGTTGATTCCCAAAGCTGAAGAAAAAGGTGGAGGCAGTCAAGAAGACTGGGGTCTGGCTAGGATGCCTTTCAAGACTGTGGTGGCAAAGCCTGCCCTGGATTTGGAGAAGATAGGCAGGTGGTAATGCTTGGTGAAGGTATGAACAGCTGTCCATGTTGCAGCCTCCAGGATGTCCCTGGTGGGGACCCCTCTGAGGAAAGCTGCAGAGGTGGAGGCTGCTCTGGTAGAATGTGTCCTGACCCCCTTGGGGTGAGGTTTCCCGTGCTGCTTGTAGCAGAAATGGATGCAGTGTGCTATCCATTTGGAAATGGTTTATCTGGATATGGCATTTCTCTCTGCTCCTGCAGCAAAGCTGACTAACAATTGATCAGTCTTTCTAAATGATTTAGTCCTGTCTAGGTAGAATCTAAGCTGTCTGTGCACATCTAGAGAGTGCAGGATCCTTTCCCCCTTGTTTTGTGGGTTAGGGAAAAAGGTGGGCAAATGAATGGATTGGTTGAGAGCCACACTGGACACCACTTTTGTCATGAAGGATGGTTTAGCCCTGAGGGAGACCCTGTCAGCATGGAAAATGATGAAGGGCTTTACAGCCATTAGTGCTTGTAGCTCGGATACTCTTCTAGCTGAAGTGATGGCCAGAAGCAAGACTGTCTTCCAAGAGAGAAACTTTGACTCTGCTGAAGCTGCTGGTTCAACGAGGGGGCAGGGTGAGCTTTTCCAACACAAAGTTTAGGTCCCAAGCTGGGGTAGGTGTTCTTATGGGTGGCCTCAACTTGTTAGCCCCTCTTAGGAATTGTTTGATGAGAGGGTGGGAGAAAAGAGGTGGCTCTGTGCTGAAATAAGCAGAGATGGCAGAGGAATGAATTTTAATAGAAGAGAAGGATAGAACCTGTGTAGTAGGTCAGCCAGGTAATCCAGGGTGAGAGGTAGGGAGGGCTGTGCTGTTCCAGCTCCCTTAGCCTGGATCCAGGTGCAAAACCTTTTCCACTTGTCAGCATAAGACTTTCTAGTGCTAGGGCATCTGGCCTCATGTATAACATCTAGAAATTGTTTGTTTATATTGGCAGCTTGTGCAGTGGTCAGGGAATAAGCCAGGCTGCCAGATTGAGGGTCTGCAAATGGGGGTGCATGAATTCTCCATTCCTCTGGGTCAAGAGTGTTGGGATCTGAGAGAGATGCCATGATGGCAGGGGAGACAAGCTGCACAGCAGTGGGTACCAGTGCTGGCGTGGCCAGTCTGGGGCAATCAGGACTGTCCTCGTGGTTTTTCCTTAATTATTTTGAGCAGTACCATTGTAATGAGTGGTATTGGGGGAAATGCATAGACCGAAAGGTTGACCCACTGGAAGGATAGAGCATCCACTTTCCAGGCCTTGCTGTGAGGTTCACTGGTGCAGAATTTCCTGAGCTGATGGTTGGAGTGGGAAGCAAAGAGGTTGACCTTCAGGGTGCCCCATTTCTGGGTTTCAAGGGTGAAGGTTCTTTGGTCTAGCTGCCACTCATGTGGGTCCAGCAGATTTCTGCTTAAGTTGTCTGCCAAAGAGTTTAGAGAGCCTAGCAGGAATTGTGCTAACAAGTGTTGTTGCATGGCTGAGGCCGTGTGTCAAAGGGTCATGGCGAGCCTGCACAGAGGGTATGAGTGAGTCCTTTCCTGCTTGCTGATATACCACATCACAGTGGTGTTGTCTGTTTTGATCAGTAGAGAACCCGGAGAGAGTAGGGGTCTGAAAGTTGTCAGAGCATGCTGAACAGCTAACATTTCTTTTTGGTTGATGTGCAGATGTATTTGATGTGGGCTCCATTGGCCTTGCATGCACCTGCCATCCAGGTGTGCACCCCAGGCATAGTCTGATGCATCTGTGGGTGAGGGTCTGGGCGGCATGGGGTTGTGAGAAGGGTAGTCCCTTGTTATGGTAGCATGCTGCTGCCCACCAAAGAAAATCTTTCCTTAAACACGGTATCATTGGTATAAGAGTTTCCAGGTCTTGGGAGTGTTGACATCAAAGGTTTTTTTCGGTACCATTGTGTTTCCTCATATGCAGTCTGGCATATTGAATGAGTAGAATGCAAGAAACCATGAACCCCAGAGCTTGCAGGATTTTCCTTGTGGATAACTGGGGTCTGGTGGCTAGTTGAGAGAAGTAGGCTGTCAGGTAGGTTTGTTTTTCTGGTGCAAGGAATACCATCTGGGATGCTGTGTCCAGGCTTGCTCCCAGGAATACAATTTTTTGAGTGGGTACTAGTTTGGATTTCTTTTCATTGATGGTATACCCCAGAGAGGTCAGTAGGTCCTTTACAAAGTTTAGGTGCTTTAGCAGCTTTTCCTGTCTGCCTGAATCAGACAGTCGTCTAAGTATGGGTAAACTTGAATAATACTTTGTCTGCAAAAAGCAATGGCGGGAGCCAGACATTTTGTGAAAACTCTGAGGGCAGTGGATAAGCCAAAGGGAAGCACAGAGAACTGAAAGTGCAGTGATCCTGCCCTGAAATGAAGATATTTCCTAAATGATTCCCTGATTGGGATGTGTAGATAAGCCTCTTTTAGGTCTAGGGTGGCTAACCAAGCATCCTTAGAGAGCATAGGAAGAAGCTGCTAAGGGGTGAACATTTTGAATTTTGATATTACCAGAAAGGTGTTTAGAATGGATAGATCGAAGATGGTGCCCTCTTTTCTGGGTACCAGGAAGAGTCTGGAGTATAAACTTTGGCCTATCTGTTCTGCAGGAACATGCTCTATTGCCCTCATAGAGAGCAGGGAAAGGACTTGCTTTTTGGCCTCTGCCCACTGGTTTGGGGGAAGATTTGGGAACCCTTTTGGGGCTGGTAGAGCGGAAATAAAATTTGTATCCCTGGGACACTATTTTGAGGACCCAGCGGTCATTGGTAATGGTGGCCCAGGTGCTTGCGTGGAAGGAGAGTTTTCCTCCTAGGGGTAAGAGCAGATTGGCAGAGGGAGGGGGTGGAAGTGTAAAGTCATTGTGAGTTCTTACCATGAGGGGGTGGCTTAGCACTCCCTGGTTTTGAACAGGAGGAACTACATTGCTTAGATCTCTGCATTCCCCTGGGGCTGTTGTCTGGGGGGGCCTGCTTCCCCAGGGTCTGGGCTGAGCTGACCTGGAGGGGGCAGGAAAGGACCAGTGCTTGGAGGGACAATGCCTACAGAACCTCGGTGGCTGTACCTGCAAGAAGTCTAACTGTCTGCATAGATTTAGCTTTTTCTTCCATCTTTTTTAAGACCTCCTCTGCCTTGGTGCCAAATAAGTTGTCTTTGTGCAAGGGTGTGTCCAATAATTTGGATTTGACATGGTCTGGCAAGGGCTGTTCCTTAAGCCAAGCATGCCTTCTAAGGACAGAAACAGACAGTGACTGCTGCCCTGCAAGATGTGCCTTGGGCATTAAAACCACATTGTAAGGTGTGCCTAGTTACCTGACTTGCAGAATGCATTAACTTTTGTAACTCTCTATTTTCTGCACAAGCAGGAAAGGAAGATATTTTTTGTTTGAGTTCTATGGTATGTTACTGATATTTCAGAATATGGAACTGACAATTTAGTGCTCTAATAGCTAGAGTAGCAGAGGTGTATACGTTTTACCACATCTGTCTAATGCTCGGGAATCCCTATCTGAGGGGGTGGGATTCTTGGCAGAAGTTCCTTTAATTGCTTTAGGTCCTTGAGAGATAACCTTGGGGGCAGCAGTAGGATTTTTGAAAAGAAATTTGTGAGAGTCAGGGACTGTATAGTACCTGTCAGGTTTCCTGGGAGCAGGAGGGAGGGTGCCAGGAGTCAAACTGTATTCCAAAAAAACATCATCCACAACATCCAGGACAAGAGGAATGGGCAGAGGTCTGTGCTGTGGAAGATCTAAGAGTTTCCTGAGTCTCTTTTTTGATTGAGGGTAGTCCTGACATTCCCATTGGAAATGCTCCCTTAAAGTATGTAGGGTTTCCCCAAAGGAAAAGTCCTCGGGTGGAGAGGCTGAAGGGATGGATTCCTCTGCATCAGAATCCTCATAAGCAGAGAGGGGTTGCATATCTTCATATTCAGATGCATCAGAGTCATCTGACTCCTGTTCAGATAAAACTACTGGGGACAAATCTCTTTTTCTTTTGGAAGGGATAGCCTGGCTTCACCTGATAAGCATTATAAGGTCTTCCACCATTTTAAGCATCTGAGACTGCGGCCAGGAAGCAGGTGCCTGAGATTGGGTCGTTGGTTTCTTGGGTGTGGTTCATACCCTGGGCCTTAGAAACTCTGTAGTTTGTGAAAGAACAATAGACGTGAAAGAAGTCATCGGTCTGTGTCAAGTATCGGTAGTGCGAAGTACTTCCTCAGAAGCTGGTGCCTGCTCAGCGGCTCTGGACCCATCCAAGGTAGAGACATTCGCAGGATCCTTAGTCGGTGAAGAGTCTCACGGCATACCGGACTCCAAAAGGGTCTCGGTAGTGGCCTACGAATCCACAGAAGTGGGCATTAGGGGCTGCGAAAGCATCTCACTGAGGACAGGAGAACTGACAGCTAGCTTAATGGAAGCATCGTCGGCAGTTTTGGACCTGTGCGGTCTGTCTCTGTCTTTATCCTTGCATTTTTTCAGATCATCTGCTGTTGGATGGCTTACCGAAGCCATATCAGAATTCGAGGACTGAGAGTGAAAATATCTAGCTACAATAAGGGCCCGATGACATATAGTTCGGTGTTGAACAAACCACAAAAGCGACAGCGGGGGATGTCGTGGTCTGGGCCCAAGCAAGTGACGCAGTAAGAATGAAAGTCTCGGTGTGGTATTTGCTTTCCGCAGGCGAGACAATTGTTAACTTTTTCTGACATCGGTTAGAGCAAGAAAAAAGGATCCCCAATGGGGTACTTAGCTTTAGAAGACAACTTCAATTCACAAATGAAAAACTCAGGTAGCGGCCGACTGGCACTTGTGCGAACTGCTTCTGCTTAGGGCTCCTCGGCAAGAAAGACTGATGTAATGGCATTGGCTGCCTTATTCTATACCACTGATCACCTGACGTCAGTCCTGGAGCAACAGCAACCGATGCAGAAATACTAAGACTCTGGTATTCAGGCCGACTGAAGGCTACCCTGGCAGGGATAACCCAAATGTGATGACTGCAACAGTGAAACATGAAGAACATCATTAGCTGCTGTGTACTAAATTCCGATATGATTATTACACTTTCCCTTCTTTCTGCTGTAAACATTTAACTGATTACATTTAACTACCTACTCCTACTTAATCCTCATTCTACCTTTTTTAACCCAAATGTCAAGCTCTGTCTTCCCTATGTGTGTTTGTATTTCTGTCTGCTACAACTTACAGGTAATCACTTATTTTTTTCTTTTCTTCTCTTCCTATAGTCACAAATTGTATCTGGCAAGCTTAGCATTAAATAAGAAGTTATGTACTCACCATAACGTTCCATCTGAGTAGGTAACTTCATTTGTCTGCAACCTTTGGGTCTTGGATCCAATCTCGGATCCGTGCCGGCAACTTATACATAGCTTTAAGATCCGAGTTCCTAGCTCCTCCCCTTACCCATAATCCTCTGCCAACCCTGACTGACCTCAGATCAAGTTTGCCCTATAAAAGCAGCTAAAGCTACATAAGTCCCGAAGGAGACTAAGGACAAAGGACATACAGAGACTGATTGCTGCAGGCCAGGGGGAAGGAGGGGGGGATGGTTGCAGACAAATGAAGTTATCTACTCAGATGGAACGTTATGGTGAGTACATAACTTCTTAATCTGAAGTAGGTACTTCATTTGTCAGCAACCTTTGGGACAGAGTCCCCAGCTACCTGAATCTTGGGCGGCCATCATGGAAGGATGTTCCGGAGCACTGCGGAGCCAAAGGATGATCTTCCTCTGGAGATAATGTCCAGCTTATAATGGTTGATAAAGGTATGAGATGAGGCCCAAGTGGCCACAGAACAAATATCATCTAGAGAGACTCTAGACCTAAAGGTAGCAGAGGTAGATATAGAGCGAGTAGAGTGCGCCCGGACTCCCTGGGATGCGGGCCTCCCAGAGCTTTCATAGGCCAAAAGAATACACTGTGAGATCCAACGTGACAGTGGTCTTAGAGACAGATTTACCTAGGTTAAATTTGGTAAAGGAGATGAACAACTGGTCGGATTGCCTATGACCAGCAGTCCTATGAATGCAGAAGCGCAGTTGTCTGTGCATATCTAATGAATGAAGCGTGTATTCTCCTTTATTCTGATACTTAGGGAAGAAGACTGGCAGGTTAATGGACTGATTGATATTAGCCTCTGAAGCCACCTTAGGGAGAAAGGAGGGATTGGTCCTGAGGTACACTCTACCCTGGTGAAAGACCAAGTACGGGGGTTTTACACAAAGGGCTTGAAGCTCGGAAACTCTTTTCGCTGAAGTAACTGCGACCAGGAACGCCGTTTTCCAGGAGAGGTACTTAAGATCGACCGAAGCAGCAGGTTCAAAAGGGGGATCTGTCAAGGCCTGTAGAACTAAAGATAAATCCCAAGGGGGTACAACTTCCTTGACAGGAGGTCTGAGCAGAAAGGTACCCTTGAGGAAGGTTTTGCACAACTTTGCTGTAATCAAAGGGCCTGACTCATGCCCCACATGGTAATTCGAAATAGCTGCTAGTTGAACCTTGACCGTAGAGCAGCTAAGCCCCCTGATGAAACAGGCTTGTAAGGAACTCCAGCACAGATGGCAACGGGGCTGTGAATGGGTTTAAGTTATGATGTCCTGCCCAGATGGAGAAGCGCTTCCACTTACTACGACAGACTTTCCTAGTGGAGGGTTTATGTGCTGCTACTAGGATGGCTTTAACTGGGGAAGAGATACCGGGAGTCCTGACTAGGAGTGGAACTGGAGCAACCAAGCCGTCAGCTTGAGGTTGTCCAGGTTCGGGATCGGGAGACCTAGGGGGTGAGATATTAGATCCAGAAGGGGATCCAGAATCCAGGGAGGATTGACAAGATGAGACCACAGGTAAGGGAACCACGTTTGATGAGACCAGAATGGGGCAATGGGGATCATTCTGCTCCCCAACCGACTGGCTTTCTGTATGAGTTTCAGCATCAGGGGTAGAGGAGGGTAGGCATAAAGTAGACCGGGGGGCCAAGCATGCACCAGAGCGTCTCTCGGAGATTCCCCGAAGGGGGGAATTAGAGTGAAGAAGCTGTTGCACTTCGTATTTGAGGGAGAGGCAAAGAGATCGCAACAGGGTTGCCCCCATACGGCAAAAATTCATTTCACTACCTGGGGATTGACAGACCACTCGTACGGGGAAAGGATGGTGTGGCTGAGTCTGTCCGCTAGTATGTTGGACCGTCCCGGAATGTGCGTTGCAACAAGAAAGCAGCTGGTAGAGATCGCCCATTCCCACACTCTCATGGCCTCTCGACAGAGAGGATAGGACCTGGTTCCCCCCTGTTTGCTGATGTACCAGACCACTGACATGTTGTCCGTCTGTATCGCAACAGTTCCTACAGGAAGAAGGTTCTGCAGTGCTTGCAACGCCAGCAGCACCACCCTCTTCTCCAGGACACCGATATGCAAAGAGGTCTCTGTGTCGTTCCACGTGCCTTGGACCGTCTTGCCTGAGCAATGCCCCCCCCACCCAAGGCGAGAGGCGTCCGTGTTCACCATGGTCAGAGGAGGGGGCGTGGAGAAGGGACGTCCCGCATGGAGGTCCGGAGATTGGAGCCACCATAAGAGAGCCCTCCTGCAATCCCTGCTGATGGAAATAGGGTGGTTTAGGGAGTAATGTTGAAAAGACCATTGGACTTAAAGGGTCCATTGCAGAACCCTCATATTCAGGCGAGCCAATGGCAAAAGAGTGATTGCCGCCGCCATGGAGCCTAGTGCCCTCAGGACCAATTCCGCCGGTGGAGCTTTTGACTGGAGGATGACCTGCACATGAAGCTTCAGGTTTTGAAGTCATTCCGTCTTCAGGAATGCTAGAAGGTTTCTTGTATCCAACATGGCCCCTATAAACTCTATCACTTGAGTCGGAGCAAGGGAGGATTTGTCCATATTGATCGTGATGCCAAGCTGGGGAGCAAGCCGGAGGAAGTAGTCCCTGGCAGAGCAGGGTAGATGCCTTGTCGGGGCGGTGAGGAGCCAGTCGTCCAGGTATGGAAAGACCTGCATTCCCTGGAGTCTCAGGTGGGCCGCTATCACTGCTAATACTTTGGTAAACACCCTGGGGGCTGTGGTGAGACCAAAGGGAAGGACCCTGAACTGGTAGTGACTGGCTCCCAGCCGGAAGCGGAGGAACGTCCTGGATCGTCTGTCCATCAGGATGTGGTAGTACGCATCCTTGAGTTCTACTGAGCACATCCAGTCGTTCTGCTGCAAAAGGGGGAGGATGGATTGAAGAGTGACCATCCAGAATTTCTCTTTGGTTACTGACAGGTTCAAACAGGAAAGGTCGAGGATGGGCCTTAGGTCCCCAGTCTTTTTTGGCACCAGAAATAACATGGAGTAAAAACCCAATCCGAACTGGTCTGGGGGGACGGGTTGGATGGCTCTTTTTTCTAGTAGTTGCTGGATCTCTGCAGCTGCTACCTCCCTCTGATCGGGTGGTACATCGAGGAGGTTTCTTATTTTGGGGACATGGAACACGGGAATTTGGTAACCTCTGGATATGATACAAAGCACCCAGCGATCTGATGTGGTGGACTCCCAAGCTGCCAGGTGCCTTGAGAAACACCCCCCCCCGACTGCCTCCAGAGTGGAGCAGTCGGGCAACCCCTCAGGGTTGCTGCGTGGGTGGATCAGAGAAGGTTTCTCTGGACCCAAAATTCTTCGGGCCCCCTCTGCCTCTAGGGCGGCTTCCTCCCTGTCCTCCTCTGCCACAGAAGGACTGGTTGTCCGGAGCAGGCTGGGAATGTTGCGATTTCCGGAACCACATCTTTTTCTGTCCCTTTTGGTTCTTGGAGAAGGACCTCTGGGGAGCAGAAAAGCGGACTCTGACGGCAGACAACGTCTTCCCGTCCATTTCGCTCTGGACTAAATTCTCGCGAACGGTCTTGCCAAATAAGGCAGAACCATCAAAAGGGGCATTCGCAAATGACGCCTTGAAGGGTTCCGCGAAGTCACAATGATGGAGCCAGGCCTGTGGCATGGGACAAAAGCAGCATAGAGGTATTCGAAATAAATCTTAGAGTGGCCATGCGAGTGGAGTACAATTGCTTGTCCTCCATCGACATGGACTCTGGGGGGGAAGCAGCATACTCTTTGATAAGGTCTCGCTGCACCCTAATAATGTGTGCTATATAGTTCAGGGACCTTACTGAGAAGGTCGTTGAACTAAAAACCCGCTTCCCCAGGCGATCCATCAAGCGGGACTCTCTGCTCGGTGGATGGACTGAGGGGCTCTCCTGAGCTAATTCCCTCTTGGTGGCTGCCGCTACCAACATGGCATCTATGGGGGGACCCTTGCTCCAGTGGGGTCTCTCTGAGGGGGGGGCTCAAAATCTTGTCGGGGCGCTTGGGAACTGGCTCCACAGTGTCTGGCTCCTTCCACGCCCTGGTGGTAATAAGGTCCACCAGGGGGTCGGCTGGAGGGGACACCCAAGAGGTAGACGGGCCTGCTTCGAATGCCTCCAGGAACACGGACTCGTCGGAGGAAGCCTTGGGGGCAGACCCCCCCCAATCCTGAGCATTTCCATGATGTCTCCGAAGGAGACATCCTCGGGGGGTGACCTTGGGGAGCCTTCCCCTTCATCCAAGTCCGTATCTTCTGTTAAGGACTCGGGGGAGTCCATGTGCCTCCTTTTACACTTCCGCTTATGAGGAACCTCCTCGGGGGGGCTGTCCGAGCGGGGAACGACCTGAGACATCGAAGCAGGCTGTCCCTGTGGCCGGGTGATGGAAGCCTGACTCAGCCGAGAGGGAGTACAGGATGGAGCCGAAGCAAAGGCCGGGGGTACGGATGCGCTCAACAGTGCCCTCTCCACCGCATCGAAGGCTGAGGGAGAGTCGCTCTCTCTGGGATCCGAGAGCCGACTCCCACTCGGATCTGATGGTGGGATCGGAACCGGTGCTGAGACCATCGGATCCAAAGGACCCGTGTGCTCCGACCTGGATGGAGCCAAAGGCACACTGAATCCCTCAGATCCGAAGCTCGGCCCACGGCTCCGAGAGCTTGGATCCGACAAGGATGGACCCGACAGACTCAAGGGCAAAGTCGTTGCCGAAGCACCAAATACTGTCGGCGCTGACCCACCCCCGGCTCCATCGCTGCCCGGCTCCGGATGCTCCGAACACGGGAAGCGGGTCGGAGAAGGAGCTATCAGGGCAAAAAAGGGTGTTGAGCTCCCCCCCCGAAGGGGGGGGGGAGGCAGGAGCACTCCCATCTGCAGCTGGGCCTGGATGAACCTTCGCATCATCCGGTCCAAGTCCGCATCCGATAGGCTTAAGGTAGATCTCGACGAGGCCACCGAGGCGGGCCGGGAGTGCCGCCTCAATGACCTTGACGGAGATCGGGCCTCCTCCTCCTCGGGTCCCGGAGAGAAGCACGGGGATCGATCCGAGGAGGAGGGGACCTAGAAGCCATAGAGGGAGAAGCCTGCTTAGCCGGGGGGGGCCGAAGCAGAGGCCTCGGCCCGCCGCTTGTGGTGCTTCTCCCTCCTTTTCTCCCTCCTGGCCTCCCTCTCCTCTGGCGCTGTAGTGGGAGTTTGAGTCCCGGCCGGGGGGAGGGGGTCAGGAGTGGCAGCCGAGGACTGGGGTGGTGCCACGGGAGTACCGGAGGCCGAAGCCGAATCGGGGGGCAAAAGTCCCGCCAGAATCAGCTTTGACCTACGGTCTTTCAGTGCCCTGGGGTTGAACGCGGCGCAGATAGTACACCCAGAGGAGAGGTGTTCAACCCCAAGGCACCGAACACACCGAGTGTGGCCATCCTCCGGTGAAAGCTTATGGCCACACTCGGTGCATTTGGAAAAAATAGGCTTTGGGGCCTCCGACATGACACTATAAAAAAAATTAAACTCACTCACACAAGGACCCAAACACACAGCGACTCACACACACACACTGCACACCAGCGAAGGAAGGGGAGGAATTACACTAAAATTAAACTAGAGAAGGACTAAAAAAAGGAACCTAAACACACACAAACTTTTTAACTATAACTCTGTTAAGATTTTACAGAAAATACAAGGCACTTATCTGACCCAACTAGGAGCTCATGAATCTAGTAGCTTTCTCTAAGAGCGGCAAACTAGATCTGAGGTCAGTCAGGGTTGGCAGGGGATTATGGGTAAGGGGAGGAGCTAGGAGCTTGGATCTTAAAGCTATGTATAAGTTGCCGGCTCGGATCCAAGATCGGATCTAAGACCCAAAGGTTGCTGACAAATGAAGTACCTACTTCAGATCATATGTTACACCTAATGTGTGTGCAAAAATGTTTATGTAATCAAGATGAAAATATTTGATACAATGTGGAAAAAGAAAATATACTCTATACTGTCTATGTATGTGAATATTGGAGCTTTTCTTCCTGGGCCTCTACTAAAAAAGGGGATTTGTCCCGGTCAGATTTTCTCAGTCAAAAGATAGATAAACTGACAATTTCACTGTCCCTTTTTTCCCTCAGCTTATATTTTCACACTGGAAGAGCTGAAATTAAGCTGACCAGTGTACAGCCATTTTGGAAGTCTGATGTTTTTGCAATCTTGATGTGAGGGCAAATGCTCTTGAGGTCAACTGATCACACCCAATTGGTTGTCTGCAGAGAAGGCAAAATTGTTTGCACAGTGACCATTCTGAATCAGGTGTTTTTGCCATACTGAGTTCACCTGGGTCCAATATGGGTCTGCGGTCTTGTTTTTTCTTCAGAACCAAAAAGAACCTGGAATAATAACCTGACCCTGTCTACCCCAACGGGACTTCTTTCAACGGCTCTTTTCTGAAGTGGTGGGGTGGTACATTTGGGAGCAGATTTTTTTTTTTAAAGAATGGATGGACACAGGCTACATAGCCTCTGGATATTATTGTTCTTACCCGGGAATCCTATGTGATGGACATCCATGCTGGCAGGAAGAGGAATAAGCAGCCACAGAATGCCACCAGTGATCTCGGGCCACTTGTCAGAGATGGGCCCCTGACATGCCTGATTCTGCAGACTTCCATGACCTCTGGGTCTGCATCTACAAAAGCTCCTACCATTGCCACAAATGCCCCTATCAGAGGTGGACTCAAAAAGCTGATGCCAGGATTTTCTAAACCATAAGCAGTTTTACCCCTTTTGGTTCCTGCTAGAAGATCTCTCGGGGCGTCATCAGCTTCATCTGATCCTGTTCCCATCTCTGCATTCTCTCCGGCTAATGGGTCCAAAAAAAGAATATCCATGATAAGAGACATTGTTAAACAATAATTTAAAATTATCCAGAAAAATCAGAGATGAACCAAGGCCTCTCTCTTTGTGCCCATTTTGCTGCTCCATTGACTACATAAGAGCTGCATGGCGAGATTAATAATATTAAATGCTGTCCAGGGTAGTTTCTAGTTTTTTTTTTAAGAGTTAGTGGGGGCAGCCTTTTCAGACATGTCATTGCTTATTCTGCCAGACCTCTCTGAAACTGGGTCATTTGAATGATGTAGTTCAAGGCCCACAGAGCAAATGTGACTAAAGCATACACCTGCTTCCCTGTCCAGTCCATTGCCTTAGACTTCTCTTTTGGCAGATGGACAGCAGGTGCAACATTGCAAGCTCTTTCTTGGCAGCTGTTGCCACTATGATAGAATCCACCCCAAAGGATTCTTGGACCAAAAGGGTCTGCCCTGGGGAGAGCAAAGAATCTTGTCAGGGTTTTTTTTAGTATGCTGTCAAAAGAATCAAGACTCTTGCCATGCTCTTCTAGTGGCCAGATTGATGAGGAGGTCCACACTGGATAGACCAATTAAGTAGTATGGATAGCTGAACCATATGCTTCAAAATAGGCCTACTCAAGCTGACAGTGTGGATTTGTGGGTCAATTTATCCTCTGGTGCATGAGTTCTAAGACTTCACTGACGGTGAGGTCCTTCAAATAGCACTGTGGGGGATACCTCTATCCTCAGAGTCTGATGTGACCAACTCATTTTGGGAGTCAGTGAATATCCTCTTAACTGTGTTTGTCCTAGAAGCCTTATGAGGTGATGAATCTAAGTAATCAGAGGACGTGTCCTCTGCCAGGAGAGTCCTTCTGAGGACAAGATTTCAGCTCTGACTCTGCGAAATATCAAAAGGCTGAGACAAAGATGGAATGGTGTTCAAGCTGTAACTCTGGGAGGAGAGGCTATCATCCTTCAATAACCTCAGAGGCCAAACCAATGTCTGCCTGATCTAAGTCCATTCACTGCCAGGTTGCCCCTTCTGTAAAAATACGTGGACTCAACAAAGGCATCACTGAAACAGACAATTAAGACCAACCAAAGGATGGGATCAGTACCATAGCATTGAAGTCCAGTGACTCCAATACAGAAAATGTCACAAAGCAAGACAGATCCGAAGACAGCACCAAAGTGTCAACATCAAGTGCCTGTCACAAGACCCATTGGAATCCAAAGGTTTCAGAGTCAAGTGGTTCAGAATGGAAGGCCTTGCAGCCGAAGGCAGGGTATGTGGTTAGCACTGAAGCAAGAGGATCTAACAGACAGTCTGGCCCAACACTACAGGTTCGAACCAGGGAAGGAGCTAGTAGGAGGATGAGGACCAACCCATTTCACTCTCAGAGCAATGTTAGAAGGGAGAACATCCATTTTAATAAGAGTCTTGATGAAAGCCTTCATCATAAGGTCCAGCTCTAAATCCAAGGTGCTCCAGAAGGACTTGAAGGACAACTGAAATAATGGGTGAGAAGGTAATCTTGAAAGCACACTCTTAGAAGAGGTGTCTCAAGTTATGTGCCAAGGAGCTTTACCCTCTATGACAATCAGCTCCATGGGAGGTGAAAATGTCAGGGATGTTGAAGGAGCCAAGAAAGTCTACTCTCACCTAGCTATCTTATGCAATCTTGCACTAGGGGATTCTTCAGACCTCTTTTTCTTTGGGTATAAATCCCTATCTTTACTTCTTTATTTCTTCTTTATCTTGCCCATCTCTAGCCTATGTTTTTCTGCCTCTGGATTTGGAGGCAGTAAGTCCTTGATAACTAACTTTTTCTTCCTATCTGACAAGATGCGTTGAACAAAACCTTTACAGATGGAAAAAATGGCAAACAGATGATTTATTCCCAAACAAACCACACACTGGTTGTGCGACTCTTGGGGAGGAAGATGTTATGCTTACATCAAAGGCTTTCCTGAAATTCTTCTCATCCCTTGACTATCCATGGTAAAACAGGTACAAGACAAAAAGCTGAATGCAAGAGAACACTGTCTAAAAGCAGCTAACAGCAATAACATCTACGAAAATGAGAGGACATGTTGACACATTCAAATAACTACAGCTACTTCTTTTAGAAAAAAACAGCTACTTTTACCAATCAAAAGATGATTTTATTTTTTCTGTTGTCAATGAAGGAACGTAGGCCTACTGACAGCTCACTGAAAAAAAGGAAATGAGAAATTAAGTCAACAATGGGTAAAAGCAGGACCACGAAATGTAAAGTAAAATCTGTCCAAAAACATTCAAATAAGTAAGAAATGTTGTTAAAAGAAAGAGATGGACCACATAGATGTATGATGGAGTCAAAATAATGTTGAAATACTGAGGCAGCAAATGAGCCCTGGCTTAATTGAATTATTTCTGTTACCATTACAGAAGAGTCTTGGTTATTTAGGATGTGTTGAAAGGACAGGCAAGAAACTGAAGTGACAAAACAAGCAAGCAAAATCTGGGTGGTTGGAAGAGTTCAGGATGGGGAAAACAGGTGTGGGGGTGAGGACTGGGGATGGGAGATCTGGTGGCCACTGGGGTGCCAGTGAGTGTGGTTAAATGGTGGAGGTATAAGGAACTGGAGGCAGCACAGTGCGAAACTTGGCATTCTTTGCCAGGGTTAAATTTTATCTAAGGTCTCTCCTGGTGAATACACAAAGAATTAAAACTTGGCTAGAACATGCAGAGGAGTCCAGTAAATCAAAATGCATTTTCAGAACAGATTGGCAGTCGAACTACAAAATGTTCTGTCTACAGAAAGACTCAACTGAGCAATTGTTCTCAGTTATGCCTTTCCAGCCAGCCACAGATGGGAACAAAATTTTAAGTTTGCAAGACCAAAATAAAATGCCCTGTTTCACTATAAACAAACCCCATCTCTACTGTAGGAAAACATGAGCCAGACTCCATAACAAAAGTAAGGTGGTATCTTTGTCGGGATGAGAAGCAAAACCTATGACCAAAACTGCCAAAGATTATTTATAATCTAAACAAGGGCATGGATATGTGATGTGGGTGATGATGAGATCAAAATCTGAAATGGACTGCAAGACAGCAAGCACCATCAGTCATGGCAAAAGACTACAGGAGTGGTTTTGAGCTCTCAACTTTTTTTATGACCCAGCCTACCTGGTAGGTGTCTAAGTGCTTATCCTACCTACAGGACCTCAAGAACTGTGCTCTCTTTTTTAGCACTCCATTCCTGCCAGGCAGTGGCGAGACATCAAAGCTGCATTTGGTACTGTAACAAACTGCTGGACTGAATCACAGATGCTTCTTGCAGCCAAGTTATGAGAGGGCTTGAATTAATAAAGTCAGCACGTGTAATGGTCAACCTTCAATTTGGTTCAAAGCAGTCACTTCCTGAGACCCTCATTAATGGGATTCATTACTATGTGCATCCATTCCATCAATAAAAATTTCTGCAATTCTTTTGAAACTCACATGTGGACACACTTGATGATAGCTTGCACCATAATAGTACATTGCAGGCTACAGAGGTGTGCATAGGCTTTTTGGGTCCCACAGTTGTTTTTCAGCTGCTCAAACTATTTGGATTTCAAGCCTTAAAAATATCAGTGAAATATCCCTGCCTCTGATGCCTACTAGAAGTGAAAATTTATGGCTTGCCTCATTAGAGGATTACAGGAGATGAAAATACCTCATGTATGGATAGGCAACTTGTATTTATCAAAGTACTAGTCAAGACCCATGCCATATGGATTTACTGCCCAGAAGATTATGGTGTGATGCACAGCTTGCCAAAAGTGGCAAAATTTAAACCCTGCCAGCCACAAAGTGAAACCATGAGCAATCCCAGATTTTTTTCTGGAGCAAAGTCACAATGACCAAAGCCCATAGAGCAGACCACAGTCTGGTCCTGCTGGATGTAAATCCACTGCTGCCTGGATCATGCAAGTGCTGAACCTTCACTTGAATACTCAGGACATGAGTCTGTGTTAGTCCACTGATTTGGTAAATAAGGTACCCAAAAAAGATGCAAGGTGTACCCTGGCTCCCATACCAAGAGTAGTGCATTTCAGGATGCACACAGTGTCAAGCTATCAGTTTAAAGCAAACTGGCCTAATCTTGTTGCATGGTCTCTGAAGTCAACACACAGGTTAGGATACTTCAGACCAAGGTATTCAACCTTTTGCTTCCTCTTGGGTGAAACAGGATGTACTGAACCAAGATGAGGGGGAAGACAGGTCATCTTCCTCC
Organism: Protopterus annectens; assembly: GCF_019279795.1. NCBI lineage: Eukaryota > Metazoa > Chordata > Ceratodontiformes > Protopteridae > Protopterus > Protopterus annectens. The sequence continues at coordinate 1,400,357,560 of NC_056731.1, forward strand.
AGATTTAATGGCTACTTTCCTGCTTATCAAGAACATGTTTGACAGCTATTTGAAGCCTGAGCTGCACATACACAACTGAACCTTGAGGGACTTCAGTTTGAAACTATCACCAATCCCAATAACAGTTGCTTCTTCAGTCAATCCACCACTGGCTAGTATGATTGTGGTTGCCAGATGCAAAGCACTAAATGCTCGTTCTATGCTCAGCTGTGCCTGAAAGTGCATCACCTCACTCCCAGAGTTTGTGGAGAATTAGAATCTCTCTCACATTCAGTTTCCTATGAAGGATATGAAGATCCAAAGGCCAATGTATTGAAAGACAAGGAAAAAGAACACCCCCTCCCTTCCAGATGACCAATTATTAGATTTGCAAGGCCCTTTTTCTGGATGATTTGATTTTAGCACAATATATACTGCATTTCCTTATGCTCTAATGATCAGGTGGAAATCTGGAAAGTACATGTGGCAGGAAGAAAAAGTACACTACAGGACACATACACCTTTACCACAAGTGTGGAAAGATTCTCGTGTGGGCCCATGAACTGTTCTCACACACAGATACTGAGATTTTTTTTTCCCTAACTGGTCAAAATGCAGCTGAAAAAAGCATCTCCCACTAGTTGGACCCATTTAATAGGTTCTTCCCACACCACTCTGGCAACCTCAAAAAAACAAAACAAACAAAAAAAAAAAACTCCGTTTTTAAAAAAAAAGTTCACTAAAAAAATAGTCTACTAGTTAAAGTGCACTTGCGACCATGTCCATCTATAAATAAAACTCAGACTGAATTTGTTTTCCAGGAATCAAGGTTTAAAACATTTTAAAATGCTCCTACAGCTCTAGAATTTCCTGACTGCTTTCAAACTAACTGCTCTAGAATGTCCAGAGTGCTTTCAAACTAACTGTACTTCAGTAACTTCATTTAAATGAACTATGAAATAAGGGTTAAACTAAAATAAAAGGCATTGCATTCAAACAACTAAGCCTATAAATGTAGGGACATTCCTAAAAGTAAAACTACATTATGCTGTTGCCTACAAAGGTACCTGCATGCTCTGCTAAAGTACCTGGTAGTGACCTAGCCCCTAACCTGGATTTTACTGCCATGGCTTTGTTGAGACTCAGGTGGATGCTGCTATGTCCTCCTCTAGAAAGTTGCCTTTATATCTATTGCATTAACCAGTGATGACTAGCCAAACTGGGCTGAAATTTACTGTTACAGTTTCCTAAGGTACAATAGCCATCTTTTCTGTCTGCAGGTGCAGTCCTCTGACAAAAATAGCTCTACTGAATGCTTTCACTCACTGTGTTTAACGATTTCCCTCATAACATGTTTCCAGACACTATAAAAATCTTCATTAGAAGACCTGCCTTAATACACTGACTAAATGCAGTTATATTTGTTCTGCTGTTGACTACATAGCTGGTGTGACCTCTGTGGTGACATTTTGCATAGTCTTTTGCATTTAGTTTATGTGCACACTTTAAAATGTCTTTGTCCTACACACAATGCAATTTATTAATTTAAAGCAAATGACAAAGGCACCTATTTCATCACCACATTGCCCAAGGTCTCTGAATTGTGCACGTTTGCGCTGAATGGACATGCTGTTGACTACTGGCAGATTATCTGTAGACATTCTTCCATCTTTTCACACATTATTCTTCAATCTTAACACATAGGTGCTAAATGCAGGATAATCTGCTATGTATCGATTTAAATGTAACTTGTGCAGACTTCCTTGATTGTGTCTCTATCTAGAAGCAGAAAGTACAATTGGGTACTTTTCCGTTAATGGGGCAGCAGTCTTTCCATTAACTGTACAGATTGTCTGAACTCTGATTATAAAAAGAGAAGCAGGCATACGTACTTTGTGAAGAAAACATGCTTTACTAGAGTTACTACTTTGGCAAGAAGACATCATTTAGAACATGTATTGCTATATTCCTTGAAGCAGGGTGTAGTTTTCCAGCAGCCCACATACTTTAATGAAATTTTTGGCATAATTCTAAAACTGAGATCCGCGCATTGTGATTGTAAAAAAAGATGCAGACATACATACTTTGTGAAGAAAACTTCCTTTCCAACAGTTATTACTTTGTCAAGAAAATATTGTTTAGGACAGTTATTCCTGTTTTCCTTGAAGCAGGGTATATTCTTCTGTTCAAGAGCCAGCAGAGGTCATATTTTAATGGAATTTTTGGCATAATTGTGAAATTGAGATTTGCGTTTCGGCAATAATAACTCTTCCTTTCTGTGATCGCTGCTGTTTTCCCTATTTTCTAAACATCCGTAATTGTGTTTTTAAGTTAAGGTAGCTAGACCATGAGCAGTGCGTAAAACACATCTGTCACTTGTCAGTATGACATTGGCTAGACAGCTGATTGGGATCATGGTGTGGGTGTACAGCGGCAACACAGCAAAATATGTAGGGTTTTCATTTCTGTTTTACATGGTGGTACCTGCCCAATGTCACTGCGTTTTTATCTTCCTACAATTTCGTGGACCCAGGCACTGACTGTCAAACCAAAACAGTCCAGTATTTCACGACAACTGTTGCTGCCTCATGAATGGAAAGACTGCTGCCCCATTAACAGAAAAGTACCTACAGTTGTGTACACTTACCATAAATGTAGATGTTCAAGTGTATTCACTGTTGCAGTCATCAGATTTGGGTTATCCCTGAAAGGGTACCCCTCTGCCGGCCCGAATACCAGAGGCTTAGTATTTCTGCGTCAGTTGCTGTCGCTTCAGGACGGACGTCAGGTCGTCAGCAGTATAAAGTAAGGCAGCTGATGCCATTACATCAGTTTTTCTTTCCCTAACCTGTGAGGAGTCCCCAAGTGGGAGCCAGGTACTGGTGGAAAAACCTCACCAGTAGAGAGTAAATACCAATATGTCCCTTGTAAGGAAAGAGAAGAAAGAAGAGGGGGATGGAGGGAGGGAAACCAGGACTGCAACAGTGAATACACTCGAACATCTACATTTATGGTAAATGCACACAACTGTACTTTGTTCTTCATGTTTCACTGTTGCAGTCATCACATTTGGGTTGATTCCCAAAGCTGAGGAAAAGGGTGGAGGAAGTCAAGGAAACTAGGGGCTGGCTAGGATACCCTGCAAGACTGCAGAGGCAAACCCAGCCCTGGATTTGGATAAGATAGGCAGGTGGTAATGTTTGGTGAAGGTGTAAACAGATGTCCAGGTGGCAGCCTCCAGGATGTCCCTGGTGGTGACTCCTCTAAGGAAAGCTGCAGATGTGGAGGCTGCTCTGGTGGAGTGAGTTCTGACCCCCCTTGGGGGGGGGCTTTCCATGTTTGTAGCAGAAATGGATGCAGTGTGCTATCCATTTGGAGATGGTTTGTTTGGAGATGGCTTTGCCCTCTGCCCCTGCAGCAAAGCTAACTAGCAATTGATCAGACTTTTTGAAGGCTTTAGTCCTGTCTAGATAGAATCTGAGCTGTCTGTGCAGATCCAGAGAACTGAAGATCCTTTCCCCCTTGTTCTGTGGGTTAGGGAAAAAGGTGGGCAAATGAATGGATTGATTGAGAGCCACACTGGACACCACCTTGGGATGAAGGATGGGTTAGTCCTGAGGGTTACCCTGTCAGAATGGAAGATGATGCAGGTTACCACAGCCATGAGTGCTTGCAGCTCAGAGACCCTTCTGGCTGAAGTGATGGCGAGAAGGAAAGCTGTCTTCCAGGAGAGAAATTTTAGCTCTGCTGAAGAGGCAGGTTCAAAGGGGGGAGGGGGAGCTTTTCCAAAACAAAGTTAAGGTTCCAAGCTGGGGTTGGTGCTCTTCTAGGTGGCCTCAAGTTGCTAGCCCCGCATAGGAAATGTTTGATCAGAGGGTGTGAGAAAATGGGTTGCTCAGTGGGAAAATGAGCAGAGATAGCAGAGGCATGAACTTTAATAGAGGAAAAGGAGAGCCCACTGTATAGCAGGTCAGCTAAGTAATCCAGGATGACAGGGAGGGAGGGCTGTGCTGTATTGGCTCCCTTAGCTAGAATCCAGGTGCAGAACCGTTTCCATTTGTCAACATAAGACTTCCTAGTGCTAGGGCATCTGGCCTAAAGTATAACATCTTGAACCTGTTTGCTGAGGTTGGCAGACTGATGGGGGTTATGGAATACGCCAAGCTGCCAAACTGAGTGTTTGCAATTGGGAATGCATGAATTCTCTTTCCCTCTGGGTCAGGAGGTTTGGAATCTGAGGGAGATGCCAAGGTGGCAGAGGGGACAGGCTGCACAGCAAGGGGTACCAGTGCTGGTGAGACCAGTCTGGAGCTATAAGAATTGTCCTTGGCTTTTCCTCCTTTATTTTGAGCAGCACCCTGGGGATGAGAGGTAGTGGAGGAAAGGCACTGACCGATAGACTGACCCAGGGGAAGGACAAGGCATCCACTTTCGAAGCCATGCAGTGATGCTCCCTGGTGCAGAACTTCCTGAGCTGATGGTTGGTGAGGGAGGCAAAGAGGTCAACCTTTGGGGTGCCCCATTTCTGAGTTATTAGGGTGAAGGTTCTTCTGTTGAGCTGCCACTTGCATAGGTCCAGAAGATTTCTGCTTAAGTGGTCCGCCAGAGAGTTGAGTGAATCCAGTAGGAATTGTGCTAACAGGTGGAGGCAGAGGCTATGTGCCAAAGGGTCATGGCCAGCCTGCATAGAGGATAGGACTGAGTCCGTCCCTGCTTGTTGATGTACCACATCACAGTTGTGTTGTCTGTTTTGATCAGGGGCTGGTTTGAAAGCTATCGAGGTGTGCTGGACTGCTATCATCTCTTTTTGGAGGATGTGCAGATGGATTTGCTGTGGGCTCCATTGGCCCTGTATGCACCTGCCGTCCAGCTGTGCACCCCAGGCATAATCCGATGCATCTGCGGTGAGGGCCTGGGTGGCATGGGGTGGTGAGAAAAGTAGTCCTTTGTTGAGGGAACATATTGTTGCCCACCATAGAAAATCTTTTCTGAGGCAAGGTATTATAGGTATAAGAGTTTCCAGGTCTTGAGAGTGTTGACACCAAAGGCTTTTTAGGTACCAATGAATTTTTCTCATATGCAGTCTGGCATATGGAAGGCGTAGAATGCAAGATGCCATGAACCCCGTAGCTTGCAATATTATCCTTGCAGATAGTTGGGGTCTGGTGGCTAGTTGAGAGAAGTAGGCTGTCCGGAAGGATTGTTTTTCTGGTGTAAGGAATGCTATCTGGGATGCTGTGTCCAGGATTGCTCCCAGGAATATAATCCTTTGGGCAGGTACCTCTTTGGATTTCTTTTCGCTGATTGTGTACCCTAGGGAGGTTAGTAGGGACTTTACAAAGGCCAGGTGCTTGAGCAGCTTCTCCTGGTTGTCTGCCTGAATTATCCAATCATCTAAGTATGGGTAAATCTGGATATTTCTTTGTCTGCAAAAGGCAATGGCTGGAGCAAGACATTTTGTGAAAACTCTGGGAGCAGTAGATAAGCCAAAGGGAAGTGCAGAGAACTGGAAGTCCTGGGATCCTGCCCTGAAACA